>NC_052350.1:4429086-4690676 GCF_009727055.1 Benincasa hispida
CGAGCGTTCGTGATCAAGGAGCGTGGAGACAAAACTAGCCTTAGACAAAGGTCACTTATAGATACATTTGCTACAATTTTAATCTTTTATTAAAACCAATTTAATCCTATTAAACTTACTGAAAAGATTAAAACTAACTTTTAATCATATTAGAAATATTGTGAACTTAGGTCTATGTGAATCATATTTTAAACTATTTAAAAAAATGATTTTAATCTAAGTTTGCATACAATTCTGAATTATTGATTTTAATTTCTAATTTCATTTAATTATAACAATTATAAAATAAATGAATCAAATTAAAAACATTCATTACATTTGATATCATAATTAGGAAAAATTATAACAATTATAAAGTTACCTAAAGTAATGACATACTTCATGTTGTTCCCATTTCATTACTTAACATAATAGCATTTATATACTAAAGTAATGAAATTCATAATGACATTCATCTATACATTCTAACTATATATTATAACAATTATCATATAATGATGCATATAATGTCATTAATGCATACAAACATATATTATTTGAATGGAGCATTTCAACACTACTCATCCCACCCAAAAATGTGTGCATCCATGAAATTGTTTGCGGGAGCAGTCCGGTTCGATCGGTTCGGTGGCTTGGGGTCTGGTTCGACCTAATTTAGACTGGTTCAGCCTCTTTTGGAGCTTTGGAGGGTCGGTTTTAGTGGTTCGGATCCTGTTCGAGGTGGTTCGAGCAGTCTAAAGGCTTCCTCAAACTGTTTTTAATTTATTTTTGTATTAAATTTATTTTTTGCTTGCTTATGATGCCAAATTTGCTCCATATCAAGTATTGTTTAAATATTTTATGCATGTGATGTATGTTATATTTAAATTAAACAGGTATATGCATATTGTATGCTATGTAGATTTAAAATCCCACCATAGGAAAGCATGTTTCATGCATTGATATATGTTATAAATTAGTTATAATGTATATAATATACATGAGTAGGGTTTCATAAATTTAATATAAAGATTATATTAATGTATGAAATACTTTTGTGAATGTTATAACATGTCTATAGTTTTATAAGAGTTATAAAATGAGTTAGTTTTTTAAAATTAAAACAAAGATAAGATGCATGCTCACTTAAGTTTAATAACATCTTGTTTTAATATTTAAAAGAGGTTTTTATCTTATAAAACTTGATTTCAAACTCAATCGATCTATAATCCTATCTAAGGCTAGAGGTACTTAAGTTGACGGTTTACATAACACCTCCTACCTGGGGATTTTAGCCGATAAACTGAGCGTTGTTAACCGATTTTATGAGCATGTGTGAGCGGTGTGAGTTTTTAGAACTGGTTTTTCATCTAGACATCGTAGGTTAAATCAAAATATAAACAATATACTTGGATAAACCACATAGACTTAGGGTGTTTATTAGCCGAAATATACCTAAGTACAAAAGATACCTAAACAATTAGAACACTTCAGTGAGAGATTAATAATGTATATGATATATTTTTAGCTCTCGCATTCTTAAGAGTTCACACTGTGAGATCCATGCTCGACTTCGTATCGATTTTCCCTCAACTGCTTCATTCGAAAACTGTTTGCATGGGTCAATATCAAGGTGAATAGGGAAAGAAGTTCATAGTAAGTGGGTGCAGGAAATGTGTCAACATATCCTATGGTCTCTTCCATTAGTTTGAACCGTGAGATTTTTATATTACGCCTGTTGTCGTTTTTAGGCGGCACTAGCTAGTTGTTTTTACGGCGATCCCCTCGGNCGCCTGTTGTCGTTTTTAGGCGGCACTAGCTAGTTGTTTTTACGGCGATCCCCTCGGAGGGTTGTGACATAGGATTCAGAACAACCCAAACTTTATAAATGAATAGGGTTTCTTAGTTTCGGTTTGAATATTGTCTTCCTATTTGGGGGCATATTCGTACCGTTCTATGAAATTTGAAAATGGAGGGTCACACTTACAAAAATTACTAAGTGTTAGTAAGTTCTTGACCAAAAACGGTAACTAAATGACTATAGGAATACGAGTTATTCTAGATATAGTATTTGTTCAAGATTGTCTTGCTCTAGTGAAGGAGTATTTGACTGACTCTCGGTAGCATCTATTCTAACTCACTAAAGTATCATTGCAAATAAGTAAAGAAATACGGGTACTTTATTACTTTTGCTAAAATTGGATTTAGATACAATTTACTCATAGAATTTATTTATGATTCAACATGTCAAACTTGATTATACAACTCTCAGTTTTCGAAAAATTCAATGAAGAGGATATTCGAATTAGAATTTGAACATAAACACAATACTAATAGTTGACGATTTGAGATTTGTTTTAACGGAGGAACGTCCTCCTCTTCCCAATCCTAATGCAACCCGAAATGTTCATGATATCTATGATAGATAGGTTTGGGATAATGAAAAAGTCTGAGCCTATATTTTGGCAAGCATATCTGATGTGCTTACCAAAAAGCATGAAACTATGGTCACTACAAGAGAGATCATGAAGTCATTGCAAGGCATGTTTGGACAACCATCCTTACCAGCATGACACAATGCTATTAAATATGTTTATAATTCGCGTATGAAGGAAGGGGCCTCTATTAGAGAACATGTCCAGACATGATGGTCCATTTCAATATCGTGGAGGAAAATGGGGCTGTCATAGATGAGAAGAGCCAAGTTAATATAATAATGGAATCATTTCTGAAGAATTTTCTAACTTTTCGTATGAACGTTGTAATGAATAAGATTGATTAAAACTTAACGACTTTTCTCAATGAACTCTAGATTTTTCAATCTTTGATGAAAAATAAGGAAGGGGAAGCAAATGTTGTTTCCCAAAGGAAATTTCAAAAGGGTGTTTCATCTAGTTCAAGGCCCTCTGAAAAGAAGTCTAGATCTTTGAAGGATAAGAGTATCCAAATGAAGAAAAAGGGAAAAAGGAAGAAACAATCTTCTACCACTAAAAGCAAGAAGAAAGTTGCAAAAGAAAAATGTTTTTATTGCAATATTGATGGACATTGGAAACGAAATTGTCCTAAGTATCTTGTGGAAAAGAAAGTTGAGAAGGTAAATCAAGGTAAATTTGATTTACTTGTCATAGAAACATGTTTAGTGGAAAGTTTTCACTTAACCTGGATACTAGATTCAAACGCCAGTAATCATCTTTGCACTTTCTTATAGGAAACTCGTTCCTGAAAGCAGCTATCAGAAAATGAAATGACTTTCAAAGTGGGAATAGGTGAAGTCATTTCAGCAGAAGAAGTGGGAGAGATCATGTTATTTTTTGGAGATTCTTACATTTTACTTGAAAATGTATATTATGTACCTAGAATGAAAAGGTGTTCATTAGTTTTGATATAAATGAAGTGTTCATTAGTTCAAAAGATGCTCAAATGTGTACAACTAATCTTGAAAATAACTTGTATATGTTAAAACCAATTGAGGCAAAAGCCATTTCAAATATAGAGATGTTTAAAACGGCAGAAACTCAAAATATGAAAAGAATTTTTTCTCCTAATGCCTATCTTCGGCACTTAAGACTTAGGCACATAAATCTCAATAGGATTGAGAGATTGGTTAAAAATGGTCATCTAAATCAGTTAAAAGACAGATCTTTACCTCCTTGTGAATCATGTCTTGAGGGAAAAATGACTAAAAGATCTTTTTCAAAAAAAGGTATTAGAGCCAAAGAACCTCTAGAACTTATACGTTCAGACCTTTGTGGTCCGATGAATGTCAAAGCTCGGGGAGGATCTGAATATTAAGTCAGTTTCATTGATGATTATCCAAATATGACTATGTTTACCTAATGCATCAAAAGTCTAAGACTCTTGAAAATTTCAAAGATTATAAGACTGGGGTTGAGAACCTATTAGGTAAAAGGATAAAAACACTTCGATCAAATCGAGGTGGTGAATATATGGATTTACAGTTCCAAAACTATTTAGTAGAACATGGAATTCAATTCTAACTCACAGCACCTGGTACACCACAGCAAAATGGTGTAGTAGAGGGGAGAAATTGAACCCTTTAGACATGGTTCGTTCAATGATGAGTTACGCCCAGTTACCTTAATCCTTTTAGGGGTATGCAGTACAAGCTTCTGTATATATACTGAACATGGTTCCCCCAAAAAGTGTTTCATAAACACCATATGAGTTATGAAGAGGACCAAGGTAGTTTACGTCACTTCAAAATTTGGGGATGCCCGACACACGTGTTGGTGCAAAACCCTAAGAAGTTAGAACGACGTTAAAAAATATACCTATTTGTAGGATACCCTAAAGAAACAAAAGGTGGGTTATTTTATGATCGTTAAGAAGATAATATATTTGTATCGACAAATACTGCATCCTTAGAAGAGGATCACATAAGAAATCATCAATATCGCAGTAAACGAATATTAGATGAAATGACTAAAGAATCTACAAATTACAAGAATTGTTGATCAAGTTGGTCCTTCAACAAGAATTATTACTCCATCACATCCTTCTCATGAAATGAGAATGCCTCGACGTAGTGGGAGGGTTGTTCAATAGCCTAATCGCTATATGGGTTTAGCAGAAACTCATGTCATCATACCTGATGATGGCTTAAAGGATCCAATAATCTTTAAATAGACAATGTAAGATGTAGATAAATATCGATAGACTGAAGCCATGGACCTAGAAATGGAGTCGATGTACTTCATTTCTATCTGGGAACTTGTAAATCAACTAGATAGGGTCAAACCTATTGGTTGTAAGTGGATCTACAAGAGAAAATGAGACTAAATTGGTAAGGTGCAAACCTATAAAGCCAGACTCGTGGTAAAGGATTTTACCCAAAGAGAGGGGGTAGACTATAAAGAAACATTCTCTCCTATTGCTATGATTAAATCAATTAGAATACTTTTATCCATTGTTGCCTTCTATGATTATGAAATCTGGCAAATAGATGTCAAGACTACCTTTTTGAATGGTTATCTTGACGAAAGTATTTACATGTCTCAACCATAAGGATTTATTGAACAGGGTCAAAAGAAAAAAGTTTAGGAACTTAATAGATCCATTTATGGACTGAAACAGACATCTCGATCCTGGAATATAAGGTTTGACACTGCGATCAAATCTTATGGCTTTGAATAAAATGTTGACGAACCTTGTATTTACAAGAAGATAGTAAATAAGACTTTAGCTTTCTTGGTCCTTTATGTTGATGATATCCTGCTCATTGGGAATGAGACAGGATTCCTCGCTGATGTAAAGAGATGGCTAACATCGCAATTTCAAATGAAAGATTTGAGAGATGCACAATATGTTCTTGGAATCCAAATTTTTCAGAATCACAAGAACAGGACGCTAACACTATCTTAAGCATCTTATATTGATAAGATGTTGTCAAGGTCTAACATGCAAAATTCCAAAAAGGGTATGTTACCTTTAGACACAGAATTCATTTGTCTAAGAAATAGTGTCCTAAAGACACCTCAAGAAGTTGAGGAAATGAAAAGAATTCCTTATGCATCAGTAGTCGGGAGCTTGATGTACGTTATGTTATGTACACATTCTGACATATGCTTTGCAGTTGGAATCATTAGCAAGTTTCAGTCTAACCCTAGACATAACCATTAGACTGCAGTTAAGAACATCCTCAAATATCTTTGGAGAACGAGGAACTATATGCTCGTGTATGGTCCTAAGGATTTGATCCTTACGGGACTGATTCTGATTTTTAGACTGATATAAATTCTAGGAAATCAACTTCAGGATCAATATTTACTCTTAACGGATGAGAAATAGTGTAGAGAAGAATCAAACAGAGTTATATTGTTGATTCCACGATGGAGGCTGAATATGTAGCTACATGTGAAGCAGCTAAAGAAGCATTAGGGCTCAGAAAGTTCCTGATAGATTTGGAAGTGGTTCCAAATATGCATTTATCGATCACCCTATATTGTGATAACAGTGGAGATTTGCTAACTCAAAGGAACCAAGGAGCCACAAACACGGGAAACACATTGAGAGAAAGTACCATCTCATCCGGGAGATAGTAAATAGAGGAGACGTGATAGTCACGCAAATAGCCTCTGAAGATAATCTTGTTGATCCATTTACGAAGGCCCTCATGACTAAAGTGTTCGAGGGTCACTGGTTGGATTGGGACTACGAGCTTCATAAATCTAGGGCATATGGGAGAATGTTAAGGGTAAATAGATGCCCTAGTTTATTATATTTTCTCTTTTCTCAACATTATATATTTGTATATATTAGTAACCTACTGAAGTCTTAATCCAAGTGGAAGATTGTTGGGAATGTCCTAAAACTTGTAGTTCATAAATCATGGAAACATATTCTATTTATCAATAAAAGTATTGTTGAAGTTTTTTATTCAATAAAAGTATTATTGAAATTGCATTATGTAATAAAAATCTAATAAATGAATTCATGGCTATTGTATGAATACTGTAACTTTATGTAGAGATATAAAAGGGGATCAAATTATAGTATATAGCCAAAAAAGACTATAAGTATATGGATGAAATTGGGTACCTCGTCCTGGGGACACTATGGATGCGGCCTACTTGGTATATTGATACTAACGACATGATCCCAATATCGTTCATGTGGAGACATATGAGTAGAGGCATCCTATGCAAAAAAAGTTTTGCATAAGACCGGACCACGAAATAGTCAATTTTTCTTTATAACGATTGTTTATCGTTAAAACTGACTATTTCAAATTTGATGATCTAAGGTAACTAGATCTTAATCCTGAGCTAACTATAAACTCCTGTTTATTCGGGATTATCCTTTGATCTGCATAGGTGAGAATAGTCCAATAGCACTACTCAACAAGCCTCCCATTTTGGGGATAAGACCAAATAGATAACTAGGGACATAGTCCTATGATAACAGGCAGAAATGCACGTTATCATAGTGTTAAGTTCTTAAACAATGTTGGCTTGCATTGATAAAATGTGTTAGATTGCGTCCAAAAAGCATTAAGTTCATTACATTGCGGTCGCATGCGTTCATCGCATAGGAACAGTTAATTTTTGTATTTTTATGCAGAATATGCGTTGACACAAGGCAGGAATTGCGATCATAGGAAATCATTGGTCGAGCACAGCATTACCGTAAGGCTTTGCAGTGATTGTGTTCGCAATCATTTTCTCAAGAAGGATTGTTGCAACCTGGTCGGCACAACTTGGTGGGTGCATCTAGGTGAAAGATATAATTAATTGCGATGGGATAGAAGGCTGATGACGGTCGAATCCGATTTAAACTGACAGTTGCTAATGATAACAAGTACATTCAGTTTTTCATTGACAAATATTCGGCACATCAGTCAGGGAATTAAAACCATCCCATCTGAGCAATCATAAGAGAGAAGTCGTCTTCACCCCAAAGCTCTATAAATACCAGAGGCATCCTTCAGAAAATGGGTTCCACCGGTTAACAAATTCACCAACTTAGAAGCTTCAATCGTGTCCATAGTTTTTCCTTTTTATTTTTAAGGCAGAGCAAGAGAAGAGTAAAGATGTCGGAGATCGCTCAGGGCAACTCGAGAGAGAACCTTGAGGCGTAGAAGCAGAGAGCAGGCCGACTCTCGAGAAAGTGAGATTATCTTTTGAACACAAGTAGAAAAATAGTGTAAAAGCCTGGGCAGCAAGAGATTGCTACCAGGCTCTTTATTCTATCCTTGCATTGTTATCTTGTACTTCATCTTTATATTTACACAATGGAAGTTTGTATTCTACATCTGTTCACTCTCTTAGCACGCATGAGTAGCTAAACTAGTCGAATGGGTTGAGAAGAACTAAGCTAACATGACCTAGGAAGTTCATTGCTTGCGATTATCTTGTGTTATGCTGTGCCAAATACCTCTTTAGAGCTACTCGAGAGAGCTAGGTTAGAATCTAGATTCGAGAGAGCAAGATTAGAACTGCATAAACAAGAGATAGGGACTTAGAGATAAGCTTTGTTTGTCAACCTGCATCGCATGCATCCTAGAGATAGGAATGATATTATGTGGTCGCCTTATTTGTGTGTGTGTCATTTTGTCATCGCATAAATAAGAATAGAGGCTTATGTATAGGTCCTATAGACTTATCGCATATATCGCATGCGTTCTAGCCTTAGAAACCGTGGCATTCGCACCAAGAGGTGGTTTACTGTTGTATGCATGTTGCATGATCGCATAGCATGAACGCATCCTAGGTAGTGTTATCCGAAACTTTTCTCACCCGTTCACCGCATACTCATCGCATCTTCCATTTATTCAACTCTTTTCAAACTCCGCCGCATTTTTTATTTTTCATTACCGCAAACAACAACCTCAACAACTATTGATTTATTTGGTTAACACAAAGTTTTCTTAAAAATTACCACCGCAACCTATTTTCCCAAGTCCCTAAGTTCGACCTTGGACTTACCAGGAAACTCAGTGGGGTTTACACTTGGATTTCACTGAGAAAACTGAGGCTCAAACGCATTTTCATCATCGCATTTCATCCCACAATTCCACATCATAAAATAACGCATCATCCTACAAGATGGAATTCACTCCTACTCGTTTTATGGTTAGCATATAGGTTGTTTCCTTAAGTACTGATTCTTTGTCTTGAACAAAAAGGGTCCCGCCTCTCAATGTCAAGAAAGGACATGCTTTATTAGTTGGACTATATAATCAATTGTTCAATGAGGATCGGTGGGAACTTAAGGAGCAAGATGTATTTACCAAGGGTAAAACGGTAATTTGATCTAGCTATAAATATGAACGACCTGTGAATGATCGACTTACTGATATGGTTAAATCAAGTGGACAGAAATATATCTACAGTGAGGAGAGTGGAACCATCGAGTTATAGTGGTATGTCTTGATGGTTAACAAATATTGATTGACTCGAGTTTAAAGAGTTTAACCGATTAGTCTTAAATCGTTGGAGCTTATGATCTATAGGTCTATAAGGTCCTCTACTACCTCGTAAAACATTACACCTTGGATTAGTAAATGAGCGAGTTTAAAGTGTTCAAAATTCGAAATTAAGGTTTTGAATTTGAAATGTTCACATTTATTTTAGGGTTGGATAATTCGATGTAATTATACATTAAATTTTATCAAATTAAAACATAATTGGAGTGTTTTAAAATATTTAAATATTTGATTTAATTATTGATAACATGAATAGGATTCATATTGAATTAGGTGTTTTATAATTTAATATTGATATTAAGTTATTATTTTTAATTAATTAAATGTGTTTAATTATTAATAAATCTTTTTAATTTTAGAAATAAATTTTAATTTATCTAAATTAATTTTAAAGTAAAATTAATTAGAATTTAAAATTATATAAATTAAAAAAAATGTTTTAAGTAGAAAAATCCAATTTTGAACTACGCAGTTACGGAGGGACTTATCTACGTAGTGGTGAGGGAGTTACAACTTCCTCCCGTCCATTCTCTCGTTAGCAAAAGGAAGAGAGAATTGGTTTTGCAGAACACTGGAAGAACAATACATAAAACTGTGTTTTTCTATCTGCAAAAGAATTATCTAAAAACTTCATCTCATACACAAACTTCTTCCCTTGCCAAAACTGGGAGCCCACACATCCTAATCTCTTGTCCTGAGAATGGTGAGCACTCCAATGGTGGTGTCCAGAGAAGTTCACTGTATCTGTGTTCATGCCCTTGAGGCAGCGTTGCAACCCTCCCTTGACGCTTGCCTGACGTTGAAAGGCAGTAAGTAACAAATTTTAGACAAGAAATCAGCGTCGCAACGCCCTTTCAACGCTCCACCTCAACGCTACAAGGCAGTAGCTATCGTACAGGTAGCATTGCAACGATTACGAACTTCGATGGACGAATTACCTCCGCGCGGGTGCAATTGAGCGTCACAACACCATTGCAACGCCTCCCTAACGCTTGAGGCCTGATTCCACCATGTTAGCTCTCAAAAAGAGCTAGTATTCCTAGCTTAATTCGAGCTCGTTAGTGGATTTTATGTGTTTGCTTTCCTATTTTGTAGGTATCGGGCGATCAAGAGATAAAATTAATCATTTGGTGAAGAACATAGTTAATTTGAAGAAATTTGGAGTTAATTTGAATATTCGGGCTTCAAAGGAGTTGAAAAGACCAAAATATCATCGAGTTCCACCAAGAATGACCAACTATTAAGCAACATTGAGTTCCATCGGGTAAAAGACTGTCAAGCAATCAAGAATTCGGCTAATTGAGCTGTTAGATTTTCTAATAGGTTGAAGAGTTCACTGATTTTGTATAATTAATTTGTGCCTGATGATAGAAAATTAAAAATACATACTAATCTCAAGCTCTTTTTATTGATTTAATCCAACCCATTTTGTGCTCAATCTTGTTTCTTTCTATTGCACGTTACTTTTTAATTACTGCTTTCATAAATCAAACCAAAACCCCCGTCACATGAAATTCTTTAATTAACATGGCTAGTCTATAGTTTCCATGTGGATTCGATCCCGTTCTTATTGCTTTTACTATGTTTTTTGGTATAAGTATAGGATCGGTGAATATATATCTTTGTTTTAGTCAATGATCGTGTGCGACAATGTTTCTGTTAAATTTGACCATCGAACAGAAATACGAGGAGTTCGTAATCTGTGGAGAGGATAAACATAAAGAAAAGTTCTTCAAGGGTTAAATTTCTTATCATTTCTCCTCCCATAAAGCATGTTGTAATTTCACATGTTTATTCTGAATTTCTATTTGCTTTCCTATTTTTTTTTTTTTAAAAAATGACTATCATTGACACGATGTTCACACACTTCCGTGAGAAATTCAATTCTTTCACCTCTCTCTTTCCTCTACCATCCAAAATTGCAGTTATTTTCATTTCTTCCATACAATCTTTTTTGTTTATATAACAATTATAGAGATGACAATCATAAAATCTTTGACCTTTCTAAAGGAAGTAATCGTTGATTACCATTGATTCTAGCCAGTCAAGTTCACTTCGGCCATTTCTTCAACCTTTAGACTTTTGGAACTTAACCGCCCACAAGTCGTGGCAATGAACTTATAACCAACAAACTACACCCAAACATTGGTACACTTTTTAAGTCAGTTTTTGTTGTAAATTCTTATTAACACACTAGTTTTAAATCATTTATGGAAAATTCAAGCAAGTTGTATAATTTCTTAAAGAATTAATGGGTTTCAAAAGAGACAAATTGGGGGTTAACTTTTGGAATTTCGGCTGTCTCGTAATTACAACAAACAAACAACCTCATTCTTATTCTTATTTTTATGTTGGCTTCTCGTGACCACTTGTTTATAATTTAATAGAAACATACACATTTTTGTTTAGTTTAGATGTTTTGTCTTGTTTTCTTGAGTTTTTTTTTTTTTTTGGCAAATATCAATTTTGTTGGGTTTTATGTCCTAAAACTCGTGGTTTGTATACAATAAACTTATTTTTGAAAATTCAATAAGTTGTTATTGAATATATGAATTGTTTATTTCGTTTTAGAAATAAATCCAATAAACTAAAAGATCCATAACTATTACATGAGTACTTGAACTTTATATGGAGACATAAAAGTGGATCATATTTGAGTAAATAGTCAAAATAATTTATAGTATATGATGTAAGATTGGGTGTCTTATTCTGGAAACACTATCGAATGCGACCACTTTGTAGTTATTACAAGGAGTTGTAAAGTGCTACAAATAAAGTGATAGTGCTACAGAAAAAGTGATCCCGATTCGTACATGTAATGACATGAGGAGTGGGGGCATCTTGTACAACGAGTTTGCACAAGATCGAACCACAAAATAAGTCACTCTTACTTTATAACGTTGTTTACTGTTTAAGACAGACTATTTCAAAGTGATGACCTAGGTAACTTGACCTTAATTCTAAGCTAACTATGAATTCCTGTTTATTCGGGATTATCCTTAGATTTGCATAGGTGAGGGTTGACTCAACACACCTCCCATTTTCAAGGGTAAGACCGAGTGGATAGCTGGAGACGTAGGGTGCAAGATGGAATTCATTCCTACCCACTTTCAGGGATAGTAGAGAGGTTGTTCCCTTAAGTGCTGACTCCGGGTCTTAAACAAGAGGCCCTGGCCTCTCATTGGCTAAAAGAAACTCGGTTTGATGATCGGATCACAAACCAATTGTTCATTAGAGGATCAGTGGAACTTAAGGAACAAGAGGTAATCTCGGGGGTAAAATAGCCATTTGACCTAGGTGTTATTACGAACAACCTGTGAAGAGTTAACTTACTAATCATGGTTATATCGAGTGAACATAATATATCTACAGTTAGGGGAGTGCAACTCTGGGTTTTAGTGGAGTGACCCAGTAGTTAACGAATGGAGGTTAACTCGGTGTAAAGAGTTTAGCCAATTAATCTTGGATCGTTAGAGCTCATGATCTGTAGGTCCACGAGGTCCCCCTACTAGCTCACAAATGGATTAGCCTTAGATTAGCGTGATAAGTTAATTTGAAACATTTGAATTAAAATTAAGGGAATTATTAAATATATGTGATATAATTATACATTTAATTTTGGAATTAAACGGCATTAGAGAATCAATTAATATTTAAATATGATTTAAATATTAAATTCGTGAATAGAGATTCATGATGGTGGAATTGGTATTAAATTAATTTAATATTTGATATTAAATTAATTGGATTAATTAAATTGTTTAATTAATTATTAATTATATTTTAAAAAAATTATTTTGAATTAATTTTTGTAAAATTAAATATAATTTCAATTTTAATTATTGAACTAAAAGCTTAAATTAAAATTAATTTGAAAATAAGTTTCAAATAAAAAGAAAAAGAAAAGAATTGAAAAGTGGAAAAACCCATAAAAATGTGATTTTTCCACTTACCACCTAAACATCTTACTCACCATTCAACTAACAAATTTAGAGTTTGAGTTGACAAATTGCTAATGTAAATTGAAATTTGCCCTTTTTTTATAAGATAAGTTAAAGGAATGGGGAAAATTTAATATATGGTGTCTTGATTTTGTCATTAATGACTTTTTTTTTCTTTTCATTAATGTCTATCATAAATACCACCAATGCACGTTGATATCTACCATTTGTACCATGAGTATCAATAATATCACTCATACAAATTTGTTATTGATATATACATACCAATATCAACAATACACAAATTGTAAAGTACCACGGTAACCAATCAATTTAGATATAGAATAAAAATTTCTTTGCCCATTAATCGAAAACCTTGAAAATTCTTATAAATAGAAAAATTCTAAAAATATTTAGACTTTATAATAAAAAGTTCCAAAAATGTTTTATATTTTTAAAATTTTACTATAAAATTTAAATATTTTTTTATATTTAAAAAGTCTCGAACCAAACACTCACGTCAAGGTAAAAAGATACAAATTGAAACGGCAACCGAAGATCACATTAAAAATAATAATAATAAAAATAAAAATAAAGCAATCGATTGATGCAAATAATTCAATCAAGCAGAAGAATTGGAAATCAAGAAAAAAAGAAAAACACATGAAATCAGTGTAGGAAACATAAAAAAGAGGAAGAATAAACTGCAAAAAAGAGGTGTAATGATACTTTTAAAAAATAAGGGTGAAATTGGAATTCAATAATAATGAAAATTATATTTGCATTTTTACATTATGCTTAAATTTTTTGCTATGTTTACAAATAAGTGGATGGTTTTTGCCATATAATGCAATTTTCAATATATAAATAAATTCGATTGGTTAATCATTTGATTTTGTGGTTTTTGAATTTTTAAAATTAAATTTATAAGAACTATATCAACGTATAAACTTTTTTTATTTTGTTATCCATTTTTTACTAATATTTTAAGAAAAATCAAGTCAATGATTTGAAACTATAAAATAGTTATATTTTAAAACTCGTCATCGTTCTTAAAATTTGACAAAAAAATAAAATAAAATGTTTCTTCCATGAATGTGAATCTTAAAGTATGGAATTTAGGAGAAAACAAACGAAAATTTCAAAAATATAAAATTAAAAACAATATTGTTACCAAGTGCTTAATCTTTTAATTTTAATCTTATGAGGTGTTTGACTCACCAAAATGAGTTTATAAAAATTATGAATTCAACGTTTGATCCACTTTAACAACTCATCTCAACTCTCCCACCTTACTTTTTCACTTTTCAATGACTTTATTTGTAGTGGTGGATTCTTTTTTTTTTTTTTTTTTTTATGGGGGCTTTATAATTGAAGGACTTAACTAAAGAAAAATCTAAAAAAAATAAATATAAAAAGAGAGGGACTTGAACTTAGGTCTAAAAGGGGTTAGAAGTCAAATTTACCATTAGGTTAGCTACTAATGTTAGTATTATTTTAGTTATATATATATCATGTAAACAACATAAAGTTGAGGGGAGGCTCGAGTCCCCCTGAGCCTATATTAAATCTGTCCTTGCTTGTCGGCCACCATCAGCAACTACCACTGCCATACTCCATTGACTAACTTCAATATCGACCTTCATATGGCCAACTCTAGAATCGGTCAACCACCTTCGACGACAATTCCGATGAAGACTACCTTCGATGATCGACTTTGATGACAATCATCTTTGATGACTAACATCGATGTTCGCTTCAGGTGACCAACTCCCATGAAGATCATCTCCGATGTTCAACTCCAGTGACAACGACCTTTGGCAGACAACTCTGACGATCACTTCACACGATCGAGTTCAACCACCAACTTTACCATTTATCTCAAACGACTAACTCGATCGATCATATACTAAAAGGAAAGCACCGCTACTGGCAAAAGTATTTTTAAATACAAATTTAAAATTATTAGCTTATAGAGTTTAGTAGTATTTTTTTTATAGTAATTTGACATCGAGTGATTGTTCGAGGATGATCGGATCATCCTTGTAGAACTAGCCATAGACATCTAGAAGACCAACTGCTTCTAAATAGTCCTACCACATTCTAGGAAAAGGAAGAAATATTGTTTGTGACTACTTGGTAGGATCGACTAGTTTGACTATTTTAATTAACAATAATTTCTTGAATGCATGAAATCGGCCCATTGTTGACCATGTTTATGTTTATGTTTTTTTTTTTTTTTTTTTTTTTTTTTTTTTGTGAACATGTAAAGTAGATAATTGATGGAAACCTTATTTTTTATGCATGTCCAACTCATACGTTTCATGACGACTATTAAAGTATGTTATAAAGTTGTTAATTATATAAATAATAATATTTTATATGAATCTAGCGTAATAATTACATGTAGAAAATTGTAAAATATATTTTTATTTATAGAATTCACATCTCAAATGTAGTTAAAAATCTGAGAAAATATATGTATAATTGAACCGTAAAACAAAAAGTTAAAAGAGAAAAAAACTCATAAATATGCTTACATTTTTAGGTTATAAAAAAATGCATTAAATGCAACTCAATCAACTCAACTTTGCATAAAAACGGAGACAATTATTACTAAATCAACTTTACATCCTAAATACAAACAATTAATACCACAGATAATTATTACCCGAAAACAATTGTTACCCACACAACTTAACCCTAGTCTACACACCAAATGCATCATATGTTTATAAATTTAAATATTATTTTATTCATTTAAATTTTTATTTCATTTTATCACTATACTTTAGACGATTGTCTTGGTTTATGTATTTTTAGCCTGGGTTGTTTTTTTAATGTTTGTAATTTCAAAATTCTTATATAGGCTCTGCATTTTTGAAAAGTGGCAATTTTGTTCTCTATTTGTATGATACAAGTTATATATACAATAAAAATCATCAGTATATTGTTTCTAAATTGGGACTTCCTTTTAAGATGTAATTTGATGAATTGAACAATTTGAAAAATTTAAGAACAAAACCGATATTGAATTTCAATTGAACTATGCTGCTTTGGCTTTATGAAATAATTTTTTTTTTCAAAAACTATTTATCAACATATTAACTACACATGTTACATTAATTTTTTTTTTTACTAAGTGTTAGAGTGAGGAATTAAACCTCTGACTTTGAAGTTAACAGTATAAACAACTTTCGAGTGAAAATTTCCTATACAAGGAGAGTGTAGATTGTCCATTTATCTTTTAAAAGTAGAGTGAAGCCAACTGACATTAATGTGAGATTCATTTACATTTATAAAGACCAATTTATATTGCGAACAAATAGAATATAGTACTATCGAAGTAGTATATAATTTTCCAACTTTTAACGTTGAGGTTAATTGTACAAAATTTATGTTATTTTCATTTTTATATATATATGGAAAATTTTCATGCTAATTTATATGCTCGATTTGACAGTACATAATTACTTTTTAACCCATTAGAAATAAACACCGAACAATCTGTTTATTATTACTATTACTATTATTTTGCAAAAAAAAAAGCATTGGCAGAGATCGTTTAAAATATTTATAAAATTTGAATCTGAAAGGACATGCACTCAAGTTCAAGATTTATCTCAACTTAAGTTACACGACAGACTTTCTCAAAAAGAAAAAAAGAAAAAAAATACACGTCAGATTGTAAGCAAGTTTTAGTAATTAATTTATGCTTATCCAGTATTTTAAAACAAATCGACAAATTCATTTATTTAGGCAATATTCAATCATATTAATCTAAAATTCACACCAACCAATAATTAATCGGAAGGCGTTAAAATGATTAAAACTTATATCGTTAATTAAAAATTAGATGCCAACCAAGTATTTATAAATATTTTTTTTCTTTTCACTTATAAACACTTAAAAAATCAATTCAAATACGACTTTTTATCTTAAGTATTTGTTAAATTTAACAAGAAAGTTATTCAACCTATGTATTAGTGACGTAATTCAAATCTTTTTATTCCTATTATATTAAAAAAGAAAATCATAAATCTCCCTTATAACAAAATTTAGATAAGAAGGACAAAATTTTAGGATTTGAAAAAGTAATCATTTTGAGGCCTATTCAATTTTTCATAAAAATTGATTGAATGTTAGGTTAGGAGTGTTAATTCATAATCGACAAAATTATCAATATTTTTCTTCATCCAATTAAAACTATCATCTTTGAAAAGTAGGTGTATATAATAGATGTGTTTACCATCCAATTTTGAGTACAATATGGAATATTAGATAAAAAACCTAATCTATTGAGAAGAATATCATACTAATTGTCGTTGGGTTAAGTTTACTTTAACATTTAAAAATTAATTTTGACTATATAATTATTCTTTCAGACATGAAATTGCATGAATATTTGATTTCCTCTCCATTCAAATAAAAGATATAGATATTTCTTTATTTAAAACCCTCTCTCTATATATTTCTGGCTCAACAATAATAAAAAAAAGGGAGATTGAGCCTATCGATTCTTAAGGTGATAAATTAATGTCTTTATTCACTAAATTATGATCGAACTAACCTCCACTTCATTATATTTGAGATTGAAAAATATCTATATTTATCTACTCTTTTAAAAGGTAAAAAAGAAGGATAAATTGTAAAAACTATCATTAAAGTATGATAGTAGTTGCAAATATACCCTCAAAATTTAAATGTTAAAAATTGGACCCTCAATCTTTTGCAATTGTTATAATTGAAGGTTCAATTTTTATTAATTGGTGGTCTAATTTCTATAATTATTGTAAGTTTAAGGGTCTAATTTTAATATACGTAAAAGTTTAATGATCTAATTTTTACGATCGAAAGTTTGAGGGTGTAATTATAATTACCAATTATACTTTAGGATTGGTTTTTGTAATTTGACGAAGAAAAAAAATTTAAAATATTCATGCAATATTTTATTTTCCTTACATGGAAAATAATATAGTAAATAAATTAAGAGGGAAAAAAGTTGGAAGTTTGGAGGGAGGTGGGGCTATGAAGAATTGTCCGGCGATAGCGAAAAGGAAGGCGAAGGCGCGTGAATTTCTCCGTCTCTTTCTCAGACAACTGCTTCCAATTTCCGCCATTAACGCTCTTCTCTTTCCCCACGTGTCTCTTCTTCTTCACCTTCTTCTTCTTCTCTCTCATTCTCTCTCTCTCTCTCTCTCTCTCTTTTTCACTCACTCATTCACTTCACTGGGTTTTCCCCATTTTCCCAATTCCTGCTTTTAGCTTCTTTGTTCTCATCTATTCTCTGTCTTCATACACATTCCAACTCCATTTCAAAAACTCCCAATTACCTATCTTCTTCAACCTCACCAAAATCCCATCTCCACCCTTCATGCTTCTTCACACCCCCCACTGAGATTCATTAGGCAGCGGCTATTGGGTGTTTTCGTGATGTTCATCAAATTCTTATTCAAAAAGGATGTTCGCAAGATTCTCAAGCGCAAAGATAGCGATGCCGGCCAAAAGGGTACTTTCTTTTGTTTGAATTTTGGTAGTTTTGCGAATTTCACCCTTCTTTTTCGGATTGTTGCTTAGCAATTTTGGCTCCTTATTCAACTGCTTGTTGATAGAGCGCTTTAAAATCAATGTAGAAAGCCCCAATTGGGAGAGAGAGGTTTTGGTTATATAGAAGTATAACCACTTCTCAAACAGGCGCTCTCCGTTTCTTTTTCTCTCGCCATGAAGGGCGTTGTGCCTTTGATCAGACTGGCTAGGGGCTTTGGTACTCCATTATTATGCTAAAATGCATCTAGTGACCTTTAGTGTTTTTTTTTTTTTTTTTTTTATTGGCATTGTGCTAATGCGTTTGTAGTGAATCAGATCTGAACTTTTCTTAGCCATTTTGGTTTTGAGTGCTCAGGAGCTGCTATGTTTTGTGATATTTAGCAAACTGGAAGTATTAAAACTGGTTGCCCACTGTGAAACCTTCCTCCTCATTATCTATTTATGTCCACTATTATTGTGTTTAAGGAGTTGCATGTGTCAAGACAATGGGCATCAAACTTTTTTACTCTTCAGAATGAGTGAATGATCCTCACATTGTTGTGTTTTCCCCTTTCTTTTGTTTGCTTATACTTGATATGGTTTATGTCTTTTTACGAGGAAGTTGCTTTAAGGCATGTTTGGGAATGATTTTGAAAGTGTTCAAATCGCATTTGTCACGTTTAAAATCACTCCCACAGATGCTTCTAATCCTTCCAAATTGGTATAATTGAAGGCATGTATGCAAGTGATTTTGAATATGACAAAAAGGGATCTTAACTATTTTAGAATCACTTTCAAATATGTCCTTAGTATAGTTTTGATAGATTACTTCGTTCTATAGTTGTTCTTTCCTTAGACGAGTTCTTTTGATGGAATTGGTTTTTACTGGTAATAGTAGGAAGTTTATTGTTTGTGTAGTATAGTATAAGATGTAATCAGTCATTTATACTAAATGAAGGTTCTTCAATCCATGAAATCTTCGTCTTGTTTCACTTTCCAACTTACATTATTGGTCAAATTTGTAATTTCAGGAAGATCTCTGGAGGATTTGCGAGGATCATTATTTAGCAAATTTCGCTCACCTGAAGGTGCCAAGCGTCAGCAGCAACGTTCCTGTGGTCCTGCTGTTGCTCTTACATTCAATTTCTTCGTTGCAGTTAGTATTATTTTCATGAATAAATTGGTTGGTATTCCAATGCCTATCTAATGTCAATATTTTTACCTTTGAACTCCATTGGATTGTCACCTTTCTATCTAGTAACTCTGATGGCTTTTTTCTTCGTCTGTGTTGTCTCAGGTGCTTAAAACTGTCGGCTTTAAATTTCCAATATTTCTCAGTTTCATTCACTATTTCATTAGCTGGATGTTGATGGCTATTTTCAACTTTTTCTCTATCCTTCCTGCATCTCCTCTATCCAAGACTACCCGTTCATCTACTCTACTTACACTTGGTTTAGTTATGTCCCTATCTACAGGGCTTGCTAATGTAAGCTTGAAATATAATAGGTGAGAATCAACAATCCTCTTTTCCTTGATAGATTGTTTCCTGACATTCTGAATGCTAATGTCAATTCTCCAGTGTGGGTTTTTATCAGATGGCAAAGATTGCTGTAACTCCGTCAATTGTACTGGCAGAATTTATATTATATGGAAAGAAAGTTTCTTTCTTGAAGGTAAACCAAACTCCTTTTAATATATGTGCTTTTTTTAGATCTACTGAAGTTTTTGTGTACTCTCTCGGAAGCTGTCATGACTTACCTATTACAGTATCACAAACTCTAAAAGAGAAATTTGGGTCTGGCCCATACCATCTGAATCAGAAAAGCCTCTTTATTGGGATTTATGAAAGACTAGTATCTAACTTTTCAAATCTATGGTATCATATCTTGAAGCACGGAGTCCTAGACGTTTTGATCTCTATGCAAAAGAGGAAAATGTTCAATGCCATCTCAAAGTGAATTTTACTAAACTCATAGTTGAGTTATACTTATAAGTTATATCTTAATCATTCTTTGTCCTCTCTTTCGAAAACAAATTTTACAGACATCCAATAATGACTGAGAAAGTTGATACTTTTCTTTGGTGAGATGTCTACTGTGCCGTAGTTGAGCAAATTTGAGATTAGCTGAGAGAGGATAGAATTATCATTTCGAAGTATCGTGCTTGAGAAGATTGAACTGCATTAGAAATTTCTTCTAGCACTTTTATTAATGAGAAAATTTTAAATCAGTTGATGAAAGAAAGATCTATGTAATATTTTCAAAATCTATGTCATATTGGGTCATTGGCATTTAATCAAACCCTGACAAACCCATCTCGTCATGGGCTGGGAGGGGACTTTGTAATAGGGTAAGGTCTATGAATTGATAGCTTTGCATTCCAATTGTATATAATTTTTCAACTAAAGTGCGATTCAAATGCAAAAGTGCAGTTGAAGTTGGTATTGGATGTGAAATTTTGAGAGCAAGTGAAGTAATGTAACATTATTATGGCATTGATCTCTCCCCTGACATCAAGGTAGTCCTCTGAATGCAATGGGTGGCACACTAAAGAATCCATTTAAATGAAATGGACTGAAGTCAAGCTCTTTAACATAAAATGCTAATATATGCAAGTCCAAATTTTGATGCTTTTAGTGTTGCCCTTTTGCTTTAATTTGTGGACTTCTTAAAAAAAAAAAAGAATATTAAATACTAGCAGAGAGAATTATGCATTCTTGTTTGCAAAGGCTTGGAGGATGAATAACAGGGGTAAAATGAGGACGAGAACAACTCTGAAATTATTTACCAGACACCTTCCTTAACTATCCTTCCCCATTCAAATTAATGGCATAGGGTTTTTCCTCTCCCTTTGCAGTTTAACAGCTCAGGAGTCCAAAATGTTTGTCTGGTGTTGTCATTCTGGTAGCTTCAGATGTATTGAGCAGTTTTTTTGGGATGATATTGCTCAATGGATTATGCTATGCATTGATATACCATTAGCTTTTATCCTGAATTCTGATAAATCTTCTCTCTATCACCAAGGTCCTAGCACTTGTGGTGGTGTCCGTTGGTGTTGCTGTGGCCACGGTTACTGATCTGCAGTTTGATCTCTTTGGTGCTTGCATTGCATTAGCATGGATCATTCCTAGTGCAGTTAATAAAATTCTTTGGTCCAGTCTGCAACAGCAGGAGAATTGGACAGCAATGGCGTATGTCAAATACCCATCATGCATTAATCATTTATCTTATTATCTTTTTCATGTTGCATACCAACAAGGGATTGAATCTGATATTGAAACTTGTTTCATAGGTTAATGTGGAAGACAACACCTATTACATTGTGCGGTTTTATTGCTTTAATACCTTTCTTAGACCCGCCTGGTGTTACATCTTTCAATTGGAGCTACTATAATACACTCGCTATTCTGCTTTCAGCAATTCTGGGTTTCTTGCTTCAGTGGTCGGGTGCCTTAGCCCTCGGGTATGTGAACACAGCTATTCTCTGTTTTTCATCAAGCAACAGGTTTGGTCTTAATATATTCTGACAGTTTTTTCAAGCGTTATATATGCTTTTAGATGCACGGTATGTGGTAAGGGGCAAAATAGTGTCATATATTCAGTTCCCAATTTTCTATTGTCGTATAATAACAACCTAACTGGCAAGGTGTAATCTAAGAAGCCTATCCTTCTGGATTAAGTGAACTTTGAATATGATCGTAAACTTGTCAATTGTAAATCATTGGATACTTGTGGAAATTCAATGCTATGTGATGGTTTTTAGCTTTTTACCTATGTGTCACTCAAGAAACCAAAGGAAGTTGTTTCTTTGGCTTTCTTTTACGCCCTGTTTCTTAATACAAATATCCTATCTGTACCTCCATAAGGCTAGTGAAATCTTGTTTCGTCCCATGCATCATTTAGGGTTTGTCATATGATAAAGGAGATCAATTGTGTGTGAGAAGAAGGTTCATGAATGTTTTGTGCATAAAACTAACAGTTTCCAAGGGATCTTAAATTACTGCGTAAACGGTCATGTATAGGTAAAAAGTTAGGTCAGTCCTGTCTTATTCTAGGCTATTCTCCACACTGTTTTCAGTGAGAAATAAAATATCATGGATGAAATAAAATATAGATGGCAAGGACATGCAAAATATGAAGCCAAAGGAGTTACAAGCAGCCAAAAAAAAAAAAAATCTTGGCACTAAGAAAAGGAACACCTCTGGTGATCCTCCCAGAATCTATAACGCTACTTCCTAGCAATAATTTTCCAAGGGCTTTTCTAAGTAGTAAGTTATGATGACCTAAGTTCCATTCCAACTGTGAGGACTGAGGAGAAATAACAAACTTGCTTACGTTGAATTTATTTCAAGGAACCACGTTTCTCTCATGATTAGTTAATGCTACAATTCTTCATGTGAAGCTACTTCTTTGTTTCTTTTATCATGTATCTGGATGCCAACTACTTGAATAATTCTGTTGAAGGCTGGAACTATAGATCTAGTACCACCATGTTAGGATACACCCAACAAGAAATCTCAAAGAAACAGAAAAGAGTAATATCTAACAATATTAAGAGAAGTTGCAATATAGCCATAGCATTTTGAGATGGCCATCTATCTCTCAAAGTCTTACATTGGAAACTCTCACCAAAATGATTCACCCCTTCTTAGGTCCCCAACTCCTATTTATAGTCAAGTAACCCTAACTAATTATTCTTACGCTCCTAGTACTGTTCTACTAATATTACCAATTTATATCCTTGCTAGTACTTCCATCATAGATTGATTTCCATGTCATCGAGGTTAACTATTTTCAGATTACCTAAGTTGGCCTTATGATTTTCTGTTATGCTTAAAATTTTCTTTGAGATGAGGTTAGTTTGTGCATCTTGTGTTTGTGAGTTTGGACTATTTTCGTATGTTTGAAATAATCAAAATATGAATATTAATTTGTTTGAAAGGATTGATACGCCAAGATGAACTACTGGTTATATGGTGAACTCTAAAATTTTCTTTGTAATTTATTGCATATTTTCCATTTAGAAAATCTGTCTTTCAGTTGCTGCTATCAAATGATTAACTGCGTGAATTTAATCATTCAATTGCCATACAATGGAAAGATATTGCTGACCCGATTGGTAAAAGAGCAGGCAAGTGCAATTGTGCAGAAGCACTTGAATATCCTAATGAATTCTCTGAATTTTCATCCAATCTGTCCAACTGACTAGCATGTATTTGTTGAATGTTGAGTATTACTTGTTGGTATTGGTTGTCTATGGTCCAACATTTTTTCATCTCAACTAAAAGCTTAATTTTGTTGCATTGGGAAGTTGTCTCTTACAGTTCAGTCATATCCTAAAAGATGATAGGGTATATGATATTAGCCTGATAACCCCAAATTTCAGTACTTTGAGGTATGGATCTGCTTCTATTAATTTTTAGTTTTCTGAATTCTACAGGGCTACGTCTGCTGTCAGCCATGTTGTACTCGGACAGTTTAAAACCTGCGTCATTCTTCTTGGGAACTACTATCTGTTTAATGCTGATCCTGGCAAAACTAGTATATGCGGCGCGTTCACAGCTATAATGGGAATGTCTGTTTATACCTACCTTAACTTGAGACAGCAACAAACCAAAATATCTAAACAAGCTTCCTCTTTTCCGAAATCTAAGCTTAGCAAGGAAAATGGAAGCTCTCATGACGAGAAATTTGGGGAGGAGTCTGTTTAAGCTGGGAGATGAACAATTTGAGTGGCATAAAGTTAAGGATATCTGTCAATACTTCGCAGGCATTTCATTGATTTGTTTTTAGCTAACTCTTTCATTTTTATGCAGTTAGAGAGTAGGGATATATGCATGTTAATATGAGTACACTGCTTAATTTTTTATTGCATAGTAATTTGTTAGTCAGGATCCGGAAAGCAATTCTCTGCTTCATAATCTTTTATTCTCTTGCAATTTTTTTCCTGACTTGAGAGTCGTTAAACTATTAACTATACAATGTAGAAATGAAATATATGTTGAAGCCATTACATTTTTTGCTTCATTCTTGTGCAACAACAAAGCTCCTGTTAAATTTTGATTATTTTGGCAGCTCATTCTTGGCTTGAGGTGCTGTGAACTATTGGCCATGGCCTTTTACTCTTTGTTGATTGCCTCCAATGTGTAATGATTAGAGGCATTCAATTGGTATAATTACTGAACATGTTGAGATAGTTTTGCTAAATGGGACTTGGGTTGTAATTGTTTTTTAGAATAGAAGATGCTTGTGTTTTTAAGCATTTTTAGACCAATATTGAAGCATTGGGATGTATACGTTGAAGAAGATGAAATCTTCCCAAAAAAGATTCTTCCTTTGGTTCTGGTCCCTTGTAGAAGCTTAACTACTCATGATAAGATTCAGAGGAAACTTAAAAACAGCTCCTTGGCTCCCTCTACGTGTTGTCTTTGCTTGAAAGATGCGAAATGTCTAGACCACTTATTTCTGTAGTGTGATTTTGTCACTAAGGGGTGAACTCTTCTGTTTAGTATCTTTGGTGTGGAGAGTTGTCTCCCAAACAGTATTGATGATTGGATGCTTGATGGGCTTGATAGCTTGCCTTCAGTGGTAAAGGGAAAGTTCTTTGGAGATGTGTTATGTGGTCTCTCTTGTGGTGCCTTTATAAAGAAAGTGTTGCAAAACGTTGTTTAGCTCTAAGGGCATTTTAGTCTTTTACTTGGTGTCTACAGTCTAGAGTTTGACCTATGGCTATTTATATTATCTGTTCCTGTATTGTGTAGTGTATATCAGAAATTAATAAAAACTCTTTATCGTGGTTTTTTCTCCCTGGCTTAGGGTTTTCTACGTAACTTTCGTGTTTTTTCTTCTACCCTTTATTTTTCAATATGGTATCAGAGCAAGGTGATGAGACCTTAGCTGGGTTAGAAGAAATTCAGTCATCAACCCTAGCAGGTGATGAGACTCTGATGGAAAATTCCCAAAGTGCTGAAATTAGGGTTATCGTCGACCACCATCCATTCTTGGCCCAATACAGGTCTAGCCGCAACCAGTCGGAGTAGAAGCAGTTGGCCCCTCATTTGCGTAGCCCTCTGCCTCGTTCGTGCAGCACCAACTAACTTCCGATCGGGCAGCTTTAGTCGGCTCCTTCCCTTATGTTGTACAACAACACCTTGGACTACCTCCGATCGGGCAGTACCCTCCTTGCCCGAGCGTTCAAGCTTCGCAGATTGGGGCGTTGGGAGCAGTTAGTTAGACCTTCGCTGTAGCAGGCTCCGGTGGCTTCTAGGGTTCAACGCTGTCTCCTTCAACCTACCCAGCAATGTCTCTGCCCTGTGCATCAAGTCAACAGTCGAACCAACTTGTCCAGTCAGTCTAGCTGAACCAACTAGTCCAATCGGTTCAGTCGGCCTTGACCCTTGCTTCTTCCATGCCAGTCGAAATGACCTTTTCAGGGCCTATGGGCAGAAATATCCCATGCCTACTACATTTCAAGTCGAGTCAGTGGGTTATGGTGGGACCATTGGATTTCAATAACAGTTGGCTAATTTGCAGCAGCAGATTTCCCCACTCGGGGCAACCTTTAGATCCACAGCAAGTCATTCGATCGATTCTCATCTAGATTTGTATTATGGCCTTCCGTTATGTTCAGAAACCTAGGTAACTGCTTATCCTACTTTACCTATTACAAATATTATGTCTTGGTTTTGTGGGTAATTCCACAAGGATAACAATCGGCGAAAAACTTAACGGACAGAACTATTTTTCCTGGTCTCAATCTGTGAGAATGGTCCTTGAGGGACGACATAAGTTCGGGTATCTAACTGGAGAGATACCAAGACTGAACCGGGGGACCCTTAGGAGCGTATATGGAAGGGGGAGGATTCCTTCTTCCACTCAATTCTGATAAACAGTATGGAACCTCATATTGAAAAGCCCCTGCTCTATTTAGCCTTAGCTCGGGATATTTAGGAAGCTGTCCAGAAACTATATTCGAAGAGACAGAATGCTTCATGACTTTATACGTTGAGGAAACAAGTATATAAGTGCAAACAAGGGACCCTAGATGTAACGTCCTATTTCAATAAATTGTCACTATTATGGTAAGAAATGAGCCTGTGTCACGATGTTTTCTGGAATTGCCCAGTTGACGGGGTCCAGTATTCAAAGATTGAGGAGGCTGATCGTGTTTATGACTTCCTGGATGGCTTGAAGTCGAGATTTGACACTGTCCGGACTCAGATTTTGGGACAAAGACCAATGTCGTCCTTTATTGGAGGTGTGCTCAGAAGTCAGACTTGAAGAGGGTAGAACAAGCGCTATGAATGGTACAACCGCCACTACCTTGGACTCTGCTGTGTTTGGGGTCAAGTCGTCTGGATCTGAGAATGATAAGCAAAATGGAAAGTCTCCGCCAATTTGTGAGCACTGTAAAAAACCATGTCACACCAAAGACCAATGCTGGAAATTACACGGTCGTCCACCAAATGGCAAGCGGCGTCCTCCGAATGATAAATCTAAATCCAGTCGAGCCCTTATGAGTGAAGATGTTGATGGTGCTCCCTAGGTGATCAGTTCTATTGATCCAGGTATGATTGGAACCGACAATATTGTTCAATCAGGTACTCCTCAGTCCTTTAGTTTCTTTGTTGAGGGGGATGAGTCTTGGATTCTTGACTCGGGAGCGGCTGATCACTTAATTGGATCATCTGACCAATTCCCCTCCTATTATCCAACGCTGGAAATGAGAGAATACGAATTGCAGATGGGTCCTTTTCCCCAGTTGCTGGGAAATGTCACTTGTCTACGATTCAAGGGTTGATTTTACAGAATGTTTTACATGTGCCAAAAATCTCTTACAATTTGCTATCGATAAGTAAAATAACTAGAGATTTGAATTGCAAAATTGTTTTCTCACCAGATGATGTTTTGTTTTAGGACTTGAGCTCGGGGAAGATGATTGGCACTGCCCGGCACGATAGGGGGCTCTATTTCCTTTCCAATGATGCTTCTTCTAGGAGTGTGTCTAGGACTAGTTTGTTATCTTCTCTTATTGTTTCTAAAACTGACTATTTATTATGGCACTTTCGTCTTGGACATCCAAGCTTTCATTATATGAAATACTTGTTTCCCCACTTATTTCATAATGTGAATGTGTCGTCTTTATCTTGTGATGTTTGTATTCGTGTAAAACAGTCCAAGGCCTCTTTTCCTTCTTAACCCTATAAACCTTCCCGACCTTTTCATTTGATACATAGTGATGTTTAGGGTCTGTCTAATGTCACAACTGTGTCATAGTTTGTCACCTTTATTGACGATCATACCCGTCTTACATGGGTGTTTCTCTTTACTGAAAAATCTAAAGTGATGATGGTGTTCCAACAATTTTACACTACTGTCGAAACTCGATTCAATACTAAAATTGCCATTCTTCGAAGTGACAATGGACATGAGTTTGTTAATCAGTCTCTTCTTGAGTTTTTGACTTCTAAGGGCATCGTCCACCAGAATTCCTATGCTTATATCCTTTAGCAGAATGGGGTGGCTCGAAAAAACCACCACCTCATTGAAGTAGCTTAATCTCTCATGACACCTGCGTCCTTACCCTCGTATCTATGGGAAGATGTTCTTACTGCAGCTCATCTTATCAATCGGATGCCCTCCCGTATGCTTAAATTCCAAACACCCTTAGAGTGTTTTAAAGAGTCTTTCTCGTCCACTCGCCTTTTCCCCGATGTTTCCCTTGGGGTGTTTAGCTGTACCTTTTTTTGTTCATAATCATGGTCCTCACCAGAGTAAGTTTGCTCCTCGGGCCCAAAAGTGTGTGTTTGTTGGGTATCCCCTTCATCAATGGGGCTACAAGTGTTTTCAGTCTTCCTCTCGAAAGTATTTTGTCACCATGGACGCCACCTTTCTCAAGGATAAACCCTTTTTTCCCGTTAGTCCTCTTCAGGGGGAGACCACTAGTGAAGAGGCTAACACATCCACCTATTCTGTTCCTAGAGATCTGTTTCTTAAGCCTATCCCTGAGACAAATGACTCTGTCCTTCCTACGAAACAAGTGCCCTGGATAACCTACTATAGGAAAAATCTCCGAAAGGAAATAGTTCCCCGTGTTGCTACATAGGAAGTTGTCCAAGAGTCAGAACCGAAACTAGCTCAAGGTGCCTCTATTCTTGATGATAATGAATGTGTTGAAGGTGATGTAGTGAACTCTAACGAAGTCAGGATCGATAGTGGTAGTGAATTATCAGGTGATACATAGGAAACTGAAAACGTGCAACAGTCGAATACAGATAAACAAGTGGAAAAGACAGGTGAGTTTAATGCTACCTTGGATTTGCCAATTGCCTTACGGAAAGGTACTAGATCCTGCACCAAGCATTCTATGAAAAGCTTCTTGTCCTACAGTAACTTGTCTTCAAGATTTAAGGCCTTCCCTACCAACTTGGATACCGTGGTGATACCAGGCGATGTGTATAAGGCCATGGAAGTTCCTGAATGGCGAGCCACAATTATGAAGGAAATGTGTGCACTTGAGACAAACAGAACTTGGGATCTAGTCGCTCCTCTTAAAGGTCACAAAACAGTCGGGTGCAAGTGGGTGTTCACCGTCAAATACAAGTTTAATAGGACTCTCAATAGATACAAGGCCAGGCTGGTTGTAAAAGGGTTTACTTAGATATACGGAGTGGATTACTCATAAACTCTCTCTTCAGTGGCAACACTTAACATGATTCGAGTTCTTCTCTCAGTTGTTGTTAATCAAGACTGACCCTTACATCAATTGGATGTAAAAAATGCTTTTCTGAATGGTGAGTTAGAATAAGAGGTCTATATGAACTCACCTTCAGGTTTTGAAGCACGCTTTGATAATCAGGTTTGCAAATTAAAGAAATCTATGTATGGCCTAAAGTAGTCTCTTAGAGCCTGGTTCAATAGGTTCACTACTTTTGTTAAGTCCTAGAGGTTTGTTCAAGGGCATTCTGATCATACTTTGTTCACTAATAGGTCGACACCAGGGAAGGTGGTTGTTCTGATTGTTTATGTTGATGATATCATCTTGTCAGGGGATGATTCAGCTGAGTTTGGCGGGTTGAAATAGAGGATGGCAAATGAGTTCGAACCTTGGTAACTTGAGATATTTCCTTGGAATAAAAGTAGTAAGATCAAAGGAAGGGATCTCCGTGTCTCAGAGGAAGTATACGCTGGACTTGTTGAAAGAAACTAGAATGACTGGGTGTAAACTTGCAGATACGTCGGTGGAAGTTAATAGCAATTTGGTAGAATATGTAGAAGATGTTCCCGTTAACAAGGAAAGGTATCAACGTCTTGTGGGGAAGCTGATTTATCTTTCGTATACTTGGCCTGATATATCATATGCAGTTAATTTGGTCAGTTCGTTTATGCATGCTCTCTCTGAGAGACACATGGAGGCTGTTACACAGATTCTGAGATATTTGAAGTCTACTCCTAGAAAAGGCTTGGTGCTCAGAAAACATGACAAAAGATGCATTGAGGCCTATACAGGTTTAGACTGGGTAGGTTCTGTTACTGATAGAAAGTCCACTTCGGGATGTGGGAAAATTTGGTTACCTGGTGGAGTAAGAAGCAAGGTGTCATTGTTAGAAATAGCGTCGAAGCTGAATACAGAGCTATGAGCCTGGAAATTTGTGAAGAAATTTGGTTGAAAAAGGTTATAGTGGATCTTCATCAGGAAAGTTATGATCCCATGAGACTTTATTGCAATAATAAGGTTGCTATTGATATCGTCAATAATCATGTCCAACACGATAGAACCAAACATGTGGAGATCGACCGACACTTTATCAAAGAGAAACTGGATAGCGGTAGTATCTGCATTCCCTATGTTCTGTTGAGTCAACAGATTACTGATGTTCTCACCAAAAGGTTACCGAGATAGATTTTTCGACACCTGTGTTAGCAAGTTGGGTCTTATTGATATCTACGCCTCAGCTTAAGGAGGAGTGTTGCAAAATGTTGTTTAGCCCTAAGGGCATTTTAGTCTTTTACTTGGTGTCTACAATCTAGGGTTTCTGACCTATGGCTATTTATATCTGTTTCGGTACTGTGTAGTGTGTATCAGAAATTAATAAAAACTTTTTATCGTGGTTTTTTCTCCTTGACCTAGGGTTTTCCACGTAACTTTGATGTTCTTTCTTCTACCCTTTATCTTTCAATAGAAAGGTATGGCCCTTATGTTGTTTTTGTTGGTTTTTGATGATGTTGAAATATCTCGAATCTGTAATCTGGCGTCTCGAATGATCAAATATGGGAATCTTGCTATTTACAATTTTGGCCTTAGGGTTTAGAGGAGTGCATTATATAATCCCTAACTCTACTAGTGCCTTTAAATATGTAATCTGATATTCTCTCTAAAAAAAATTGTTCTCCCTTTGCCTATGAATGTAATTATACATGGTTAGTGAACTACGTAAATTGTTGTGTTGTGTTAATTCTCAATCATTTTCGGTCTTTATTTATGTACATTTACAGCTTGGAAATGATGACTGAAACTGAAAGCAGTGATGATTATGGAGAAAATGACAGCAGCAGTGAATAGTAGCAGTAAATCCCAGGGAAAAAAAATGCCAAAAAGAAAGGAAGGTACAAGAAAAGAACAATCCTATTATGTTGAAGTGTTATGTGTGAACTGATGGGCCCAATTGTTGAAGGCAAATCTATGAAGGAAGTACAATCCTGTTTGGTTTGGTTTTGAAGAAGAGAGTAAAAGCAGCACATGGGGCCAGATGGGTGTCGGCATCGATGCTTACACAAAGTCTTTAAATTTTCAAAAAAGAAATGTCTTGTCGTTTCAAAAGCCTTTATTTCTTTCTTCTCTAAAATAATACATTCAATAGGAGTATGACTTTGAGATAAATGGTTATCATTCAAATTCAATTGACTTTTCTTTTTCGAGTTCAACAATGTTGATACATTGAGTGCTTTAACATTTAGCACATATATAAAATGTTTTAACTAGTTGAATTATAGTTAAGTTGGTATGAATAGTTTGATTCCTATCTAATGAGAAAGAAACATTTTTTAAGCGTCTCTTCAACATACCAATCTCAACAACTACATTCTTCACCTCAGTAAAGTTCAACAAGCAATTGTTTATTAGGTTCACTTCCTTGTCATCAGATTCGACTACAATAATAGGGAGAGGAATATCGAGAGAAATAAAATTATTGAGACCCTTGATAACGGCTGCTTCCAACAACTTGTTAGGTCACTTTTAAAAATAAGATCTTTAAATCTCCATATTCAAATTTGGATGTTAATATTAAATTTTGTTTTAGTTTATTGTTTAATCCAAAGAAAATTTCTTTTCATTATCTCTTTGATATAGTTTTACCTTTGTTGACAAGGCATTGTAAATTTGGTATATGTGGTTTAAAGAAAGTTAAATTTTAATTTATATGGTGATAAAAATTAGAATCTAGATCATATGATTTGATAAAAGCCTCATAATTCCTGGACCAATTTATAAACCATAAGGATTATTTATGATAATTTTATCAAATCATAATGATTGAAATTATAAACTATAATGACTAAATTCTAACTTTTTCCATATCACTTAACAAATTTAAAAGTTAACATTTTTAGAAAAAGGAAGTTGTTAGATTTTTTTTTTTTTTAGTTTTTAGAAAAAATAAGTAGGTAGTAAAATAAATGTCTGTTGAATTTATTTAAAAAAATAATAAAATATCACCGTCTATCAATGATAGACATTGATAGAGACATTTATAATGTCATTCACATTTTATTGAATTTGAAAATATTTTCAGTAGTTTTGTTATTCAAAACAATTACCCTAAATAAAGAAATAAAGTAAAATTAGTATTTATAAACCTATTTTTTTTGTCTTAATTTTTCAAAAATAAAATACAATTAGAAATAAATTATTGCATATGTAATTAATATTGAGTTAGAACTATAATTTTCTATTATGCCAACAAGAGCCTCGTTCAATTAATCAAATATATTATATATATATATATTACTAAGTTCTATGTATAGTCCTATAAAGATTTTTTTGGTTGTTTTATTTTTTTTATTTTAAATTTCTGACAAGATTCTAGAATGAATTGTCAAGACTGGTCTCTCTTGGGTTCTAATCTAATTTGTATGCAAAAAGAAAAGAATATATTTTTCCAACAAGCATGATACTATGGACAAAAACAGCATTTAAAAGTGTATTTATTACTTCAAAAAGATTTTTTAAAATTTTCTTTTTTTAAAAAAGAAAAAAGAAAAAAAAAACTGAGCTGTTTTGTAATAGAAATCTCATCAACCATAAATTTAATTTGATTAATTAATATTAATTGCTTCATTTGGAGGATTCTGTTCAGAAAGGCACATGCTTTGCTCAATACCATCCAAGAGACAACTTTGCAATTACAACATATATCAAATGATTCATCGTCCTTTTCTTAACTTCACAGTTTCTCTTGTTTTCTTTTAGAGATTAATTTCATATGGTAAAATACTAAATATGTACCCCCCACCATGTTTGTTTTGTTAGTGATTATAATAGTTTATATTTGGGATCCATATACCATTTTAATTGGTGTTACAATAATCTGTGCATCGAGCGCAACCTAATTTAATATGGGTTACAAATGAGAAGACATGATGATTATAAAATAGAAATAGTTTTATATAGCTAAGTGTGAGTTATAATAATTAAGAACTTCAACAACTATTATAACGGGAGACCTAAACATTGAGTGAAGTATAATAGTCCACTCCACCCGAGATACATTGGAGACCAAAATGGCTCCTTAGGGAACGTTTGAGGCAAAAACTATCCTAATACTATAATAATCAATTCTTGTTATAGTAAATACTATTTCAAAACCTCAATTAGCTACCATCAATATCATTTCAAAACCCAATTTTGCTACAATTTTTATTATTTTACATTTATCATTTTTTTTTATTCTTTGCTACACTTTTTACTATTTCCTTCTCAAACTAAAACAATTTACACCTCAAATACATATTAAAATAACCTACACCCCAAATACAAATTATTATAACCAAACTATAATAATCTATCTAAATGTAAGCGTAAATTATAAATATCTAATTCCTCATCCTCTTCCTGAGTAGTTTGAATTCACTTATAAATGGAAAAAAGAAAAGAAATAGAGAAAGCAACTCATAGTTCCCTGATGAAATCTAGGGTTACATTGAAATTAGGTAAAAAGAAATAAAAAAATATCAAAATTGCTACATTTGGGAATTAATTTGCAAACAATACAGATAAAGGTAATATATTTTTGGGGGAATTAACCCATTGGTCACATAATTAATCATCCTTTGGAGAAGACTTTACTTAGGCCAATGAGATCCTTCCCCTTTGATTTAAATTAAACTAAGTCTAACCTAAATCCTAAACCTCTCAATGATGTGCTTTCAAATTAATCTTTGTGAAACAACTTATAGTCCCAAAAGCACATAATATAGTATTGTTATTGGTAAGGCAATCAGCATTCCAAATATGACCCTGCAAAAATGCCCATGAAAAAAAAAATATACCATTAGTCATAAATCATAAATTAAGAAGTATAAACACTAATACGAGATATAAGGATGGCACGACATGAACATAGTGATACATAATTTTTTAAAAAATTCAAACAAGAATTTGTAATGATATTTTATTAAAATATATATCATTTTCATACATGAAGAAAATTGGAATTCAATAAATTTATGCATTTATAAGCTAAAAATGAATTTGATGTACTTTGCGCTCAAAATCTATTATTCTGATCCTATATTAACATCTGTTTCTTTAGTGTACATGTTCCATATGTTTTTAACAAGAACAACCTATCACTACAAGGTTTTTCTCTTTTTGTCTCCGTTGAGGTTTTCAAGGATTCTGCTGACGCTTTTATGCGTGGACAAAAAGCGTGGATAAGAAGTCTACAATATATATTGAATTTGTATATTGTACTAAAACATATTTAAGCACGTTAGTCAAAACTAAAATATTTGTGCTCGTTATATTGATAAGAAATAAAGAATTAAACTTACGCTGTGCTAAGTATATCTGCATGAACATTGTACTCTTTGGCAAATACAAAAGGAACAATCCCTTGGGGAAGTGCAGCCTATGATGAAGAAGAAAAGAAAATGCATTAATATCATAATGTTTATTGAATAATCATAATCTTAATCATGTAATTAGTGATGGCTAATTAAAATTAAGGATTCACCTGAACAATTGCAACATGAAGAAGAACTCCACGAAGACCAACTGCAATGGAAGTAGCAGCCATCACAGCAGGACCTGTCAAGAACCTCACTGCCATTGAAAATGTTGCAACTGATTTCCCACAAGCTATGATCTTTGGTTGTAAAGCCATGAACAGACCTACCAACAGAACGATTCAATTCGCACCCGTCAAATCAATCGAACTAACTCGAAACGAAGCAAATGAAAATGACACATCAAAAAGAGAGTGAAGAACAAGATGAATACCAAGACTAAACATAGCCATTCCCAAACCAGCATCTGATAGAATTGAAATGGATCCTTTTATGATGGTAGGCATTTCAATGTGCCATCTGTAATCATATCAACAATGCAATTAGTCTAGATATCGCTTCGTTTTTAGTCGAACTACAAATCCATATTGTATCAGAAAGTTAATATAAAGGGGTGTTTGGTGTAAGGACTAGAGTTGTGAATTTCAAGTTAATGAAGTCTGGGGAGTTGCGAACCCTTAAACCAACGGTGTAAGAAGTTAATAAGATATAAAATTGATATTTTTTTTTGTAGAACCCACAAATTCCTCGGGCCAAACAAGTAGTTGAAGTTCACAACTCCCTACTTTTTAACTCCTTTGCGTAAATGCTCTCATTTCTACTAATCTATCGGTGTATAGATAATTTTTTTTTTTGGGAGATAGAGAGGGAAAGTACTTGTAAGAAACAAGAGACCACGCAACGCCGAGAAGACTAGAATAGGTGTTGGGATTTCTAATGAGCTTTCTCCACACCATGATGAGAATGAGGCGAGTCATGACACTTGCAGGAGGCATATGTTGCTTATTGTTCTTATTATGTTCAAAATCTTCTTCCTCCATGTTCATCTTCTTTTGAAAACCACTATATGGAGATCCATTATTGTTCCCTCTAAACCTTTTCTTTGATCCTTCCTCCATTGATTCTTCATCCCTATTCTTCCTTCCTGGACTCATATTTTGTATCACTTCTTGCAGCCCTACATTCCCATAATAAACCAATAAATATACGCTATATTAATCGACATGTGCATAAATCCGAGGTTCAATCTCTCACCTTTTGCAGCAATGGCTTCTTGTTGAGCCTTGGAAGCGTCGATGGCAGCAAAGTCGGAGGCGGTAGCACTTCTATTTACGGCATGTTTGAGGTTTCCTTCTGAGACAGGGGAGGCACTTGAGCTCCAAACAAACATGTGAAGCTCCTTGTTGTTGTTAGCTGTGGAATGTGCACCTCCTCCATGGCTGCTATTGGTGGTGTTGTTATGATCTTTCTTTTTCATTTGGCTTCCACTTGAAGATCCTGAAAACATTGGGTTTGGTGGTGGGTAAGATGGCATTGATCCTCCATTGAAAAGCTCTCCACTCATGCTCCTCCCTCCTCTTTTCTTCTTCAACATCTCCTCGTCGAAGTTTGACGTTCTAGGCGTTACTCCTTTCGATGATTGCAATGAGTAAACTTCGCCTACATCGGTCAACTCAAAAGCTCAAACAAAATTTTGACCATTTTCTTAGCATTATACGAAGTTGGGAGAAAATAGCATATATCCACAAAGAAAATTATCATATCAAACAAAAAGGAAATAATATTACAAGGATTCAAATTAACAACTTACTATCTTAATATCGTAGCGTAAAACTACAACTGCACCTAAAAGCTTTAGTTAATTATCAAAGTAAATTCAACCTTTGCCCTTATTTGTGGACTTGAAAATGATCGATCCAAACAGTGAACCATTATTTAAATGTTCTTAACGATCGATCCAAAAACCTTACTTGCATTGAGTCAAATCCAAAGATATTCTTCTTTAACACCGTGTTAAAATATCAACTAAAACCAAAAGCTTAAATCGATGGATGATCTTTGTTATACATAATGATTTAACTTATGAATACCTTGAAAACTGTTGGTGTATCCATGTTTAGGACTAGGAGCTTTACTAGCAAACATGGCATAAAAATCCGTCTGGTTGAAGCTAGAAGCTCTAGGCGTCGGCTCTCTAGACGACTGAACGGAGTAAATCTCGACTCCGGTGAGATTTGAGGCTCTAGGAGTCATGGAAGTTAACGAATTCAAACCATGAGACTTGAAAGAAGAAACCATAGAAGAAGCTGCAGATCTTCTAACTACAACATGAAGCTTCCCATCATCACCAATCTCAGCATCCGCTTGCAATTGCTCTCTCCCATTCAACGAAACGACATCTGAATCGACACGAAACGACGTAATGGATCCAGCCGTCTCGGGGAACTGCTCTGTTATCAAAAGCTTAGCTCCTCTGTATTCGAACATGAAGAGCATTAAAGTGTACCAAATTATGCTTTGTAAGACCACAATTTGGACCATGAGATTGCCAGAGAAATCGCCATACATGGCTTTAAGAAGAGGAATCCCCATAACGAGAGTGTTGGGAAGAGTGGAAAGGGAAAAGAGAGTGATCATCCATTCAAGGGTCCCCTGTTTTGAGAAGCTCTGCCAGAGAAACAGAGCAAAGAGGATGACGACTTTTTGGAGGGAATCAGCGGCGATGAATTGGTAGTTCATGGCGTAGGGATCGTTGGAGGAGATGAAGTGGAAGGAGAGTAATGGGACGGCGAAGACGGCAACGAAACGGTTGATACCGGAGCATTGATCGGGAGTGAAGATTTTCCACCATTTGACAGAGCCGTAAGCTAATATCATTGCAACATATAGTGGCACAATTGCTGAGAATACATCGTATATGTCTTTTCCGGTGATCATTTTTTGTCTGATTTACAGAGGAATGTGAAGAAGAACAAGAAGAAGAAGAAAAAGTGAAGATGGGCTTGTTTGTTTTTGGTGTTTTTCCTCAATGTTTGGTTTACATGAGGAAGATTGAAGATGGAAGAGAGGGGGAAGAAGGAAGAGAAAGATATGAATGATTCTCCTAGTGTTTATATACTGAAGACTCCATAGAAATTACTCCATCAGGTCGACACAAGAATTGAAGTCTTCTACGTAAGAGAGACAAGTACAAATATGTAAGAGATATGGAGAAAGTGAGAGAAGTCAATGGTAATTGGTGAAGAAGGAGGGCAACGGGTTGATGAGTTGCTCGTTTCTTTAGAGATCCAATGAGAAAAGAGAAAGAAATGGATGCGTGTAGAAAGGAGATGTTGTTTGTGTTAAAATATTCGTAGAAGATGCAGAGATTGTCGTTGAAATACAAAGGAAACAGCATACTCGGCGCTGAAGTTATACAGTTTTATGCATATCTTCTTGGGGTTTTGGAGATATAAGTCAGTCACCATGCACATGCTTATGCTTTCATTTCATTTTACATTTAAACATATCAATGCTTCTTCTACCACTTTCTACCACTTTAAATCTTTCACATTACATTTCTTTACCTCTTGTCCTAGTTTTTTAAATAATTGTTCATAACGGTGTTTAGAAAAATGAAAAAACAACTATTATATGAAACGGACTAATGTTTGATAATTAACGTGTATGCATCTGATTTTGAAGGGAACAAAAAACTTTAAAGTGATTTTAAGAAAATTAAGGAATAATCTATTTTACCAAGCATAGTCCTGCTTCCTTCCTCATTCATATTCATTTTTATGTTTTCAAAAACAAAAAGTACAAGGAAAACAATTAAAATTTTTGTTTGCTATACTTATTTTCAAAAACAATAATTTGTCGTTTTCTTTGTTTAAAAAATTTATGAACACAAAATATACTTAACACATTTATGTCAAACTACAAAAACTACAAATTGAATATCTTATCAATTTTGAGTGAAGAGTCTTTTATCCTCAAAGGAATATGAATATACTAATAATTTAAATGATGTAATATCCTATCAACATTAATCCTAAAAATTTGTAGGATCTTTCTTTTCGATACAAGATTTTTTTTTTTTTTTTTTTTAAATTTTATCAGGATAGATTATTTTCTTATAAATAATTTTTTATTCTTTTACACATTTTATCATTTGTATTTCCATATATCAAAAAACTTTTCTCCATCGTCGTATAATCTCACTCCACTATTCTTCTTTCCCTTATTAACAACAAAAATTCATTATAATAACAAAAATAATTATATTATTATTTTTAATTATCTAGAATAATGAATTTTACCAATCACAAATTAATCTTCTCTTGATTTTCAAATTCACAACCAAACACAAAATTTGAATATTGAATTCAAATTTCAAAATGTTGATTGAAACCAAACGTATTTTTAGATATTGTCAAAAAGAAGAATTCTTTTTTTATTTTTACTAATTCTTTATTTTTCAAAACAAAATTTCGAAACACAGATGAAATGGGATCTAAAATTTTTCTAAAATTACTTTCGACCCTCGAAAAATAATCCAAAAGTAACCTTAATACTTTCAATAATAATAATTCATGTGAAGTTACTGTTATTTTTAATGTTTATAAATTTTTGAAAGTAGTCGTATAAACTTGCTATCAAAGATTGGTACATTTTCTCATTAGTTAATTTTTTTAGACGTCATGAATGATGAGACCGTTGCATAAATGGTGAAGAGCAGAGTAGGTCTACACATAAACCAATGAAAACATTTAATGGGATACATTTTTAAATTTGGTCTCAGAAACTGTGTAATTGTGACTATATTTCTATACTTGGGATTTGATTTACTGTTAGCCATTTTATTATCCACTTTCAACCATTAAATTAAATTTATATATATGTGTGTAAATTGGCACATTCAAATTTCTAATTTTTTTTTAACGTTCATGTTGACCTATTTAATTTTTTTAAACAAATATCAATTTATATCTCTGAATTTTAGATATTGTATTAATTTAAACATTAAATTATTAATTATATCAAGTTAAACTCTAAATTTTTATAAGGTGTATCAATTTAAACCCTAAACTTTCATAATTATATCAACTTAAACCCTTAATTATATTTTATTTAGATACACTTATGAAAGTTCAAGATTTAAATTGATACCGTTATGAAAGTTCAGAATTTAAGTTGATGTAATTATTAATTTGAGATTTAAATTGATACAACTCCTAAAGTTTAAGATTTAAATGGATACAAACCTCCAAATTTAAGATTATAAATAGATTTTTTTTTTTCCAAACCAAATGATAGATTTTACCCTTGTTATAAACTCAAATAGTCTATAAAGCAATTGATTTTTGATGTCATACTTACCATCAATATTTTATGAGATGTCCTATAAAAGATGTGATTTGATTTTTAGATATGGAATATATTCTTTGTCTTCACTTTACTTCTCAAATGGTAGATATTTTTATTCATATTAATATTATAATAGTTTTTTTTTTTTTTTTTTTGAGAAAATATATTATATAGACCTTTCGGTCTACATGTCAATCAAAGTTTAGTATATATACATGCACATGAATTTTTGACATAGTGTTTAGATTTACATATACCTTATAATTAAAAAACAAAAAACAAACTAGTTGATTGATACAAGATTCTCTCAATCTACCTTAAGCTCTATAAAAAATAATTAGGGAGAAAAATAGGGAAAAGTTTATTAAAAAAAATTAAGTCAAATTTAAATTTATTAAATTCAATCTCAGTAGTAAAATTAGGGAGAAAATATCATTTTAATGGTTTTAGGTTTAGCTTTTATTTCGTTCTAGGTTTCAAAATGCTACAATTTTAGTCTTAAAGTGGTGAGTTTGATTTCAATTTATTTCCTTGGGTTTCAAAATGCTTTATTTTGAAAGGTGTTATTTTTAATATAAGAAAATAAGTCAACCTATTTATAAATATAACCAAATATCAGTGTTTATTAGTGTTTATGATTAATAAATAGTGACATTTTACTATATTTAAAAATAATTTTAGCAATTTTACCATTTAAAACAATTACTCTTTTGAAAATGACAAAAATTATTTTAGCCATTTAAGAATCACTCTCAAATATGTCATTAACTGCTAAGATATATATATATATATTAACTAGCTTTGGTGATTGAGTTCTAAACAATATTTTGAATATGTTGACGTTGGTTCCATTATTTCTTCTACTATTAAATTTTAGGAAAAATAAAAACTTTTTTTTTTAAAAGAAAAGCCGGAACTTTATTGATAATAATTTACCTAATAACTTGATACTATTAATTGATTTTTTTCGTAAAAATTAATAATTAAACCAGTTAGGCAGATACAGAACAAATTATTATAATAATAGTTACATATTGATGCAATTTTCTCTTTTTAGAAAAAAAACAATAATTACTTTTGTAGACATGTGATTTATATTTATTTATATTTAGTCAGTCGTTTTGTTTCTTGATTATTTTTCCCAAAAATAGTAGAAAACAAACGAAGAGGGCTGGGCTATAATTCTTTTTTGAATTAAAGGCCCACAGTTTTCGGTCCAAATGGATTTAATGAACTCCAAAGGGCCCATTATATGATCACTGCACACCTCTATTGAAGATCCAGACTAAAACAATCTTAGATTACAATTATCTATATTTGAGATGTATACTTTTGGAATACATTTTTAAATATTTAATTTAAAAATAAATTATTTTAGAAGAATTTAAAATATTTGGTAATCACTCAAAATACTTTTTCAAGTGTATTTTAATGATTTTTTTTATCAAAAGTATTTAAATAAAAATGAGTTTTTTTAAAAAATATTTTTTTGTCAAGTCAATCCATACAAGCCCTAAAATCGTGTGGATTGTTTGCCTTGCATGTTATTTTAGTCTAGCTTTAGGCTTTTTCTACTACTTTTTAATTATACAAGTAATCGTATCTTAAATATCATATTTTGTCAACTACATAAATTAATCAAACTCATTTCTTAATTTGTAAATAGCTGAATTGATTAAATTATATATTTGTAATCCAGAGATAAAAAATTTTAGGATACTCAAACTTATACAATTATTAAAATTGGATACCAAAACTTGCATATTTATAGAATTTTGTTTCTTCAACTTTTAATTAATTAAATAATTGTTAAAATGAGTTTTTTCCACTAAAATTTTTTGTTTGTTTTGGAATTATTTTCTTCTTCCCTATAATTAGACAAAAATCTAAAAAAATTATATTTTCCCTAAATTACAATTTTAACAATTACAGTATATAAGTTTGATGATTTATTTAATTTCATTGATTTTGGTTTTTCAAAGAACTAAACTGCATAAAAAGTATGAAAAAGGAAAGGAGAAAATACTTTCTTTTTTTTTTTTTTTTTTTTTTTTTTTTTTTTTTGTCTAGTTTCTATTTAGTCCTTATGTTAGAAAGTTATAGAAATTGGTCTCAAAAGTATTTTTATATATAAGTTTGTTTGATTTGCTATATTCATATTAGTTCTATCCATGTCAAACTATAATAAAAGAAGACTATTAAACGCTGTGAACTGTTCATCGAAGGTTATCGTCGGAGTTGGTTACTAAGGGAGTCGTTGGAGCTAGTCACCGGAGGTGCTCGTCACCGAGATTGGGGGGTTAGAGGTGATATTTGTTGAAGTTGGCCGCCAAAGTGACCACTGAAGTTGGTCGCATAGGTGGTCTTCGTGTGAGTTGGCCACGTGGAGGTAGTCGTCGATGCTACTCGTTGGAGGCGGTCGTTGCTGAAATTGAGCATCGTATGTAATTTTCGTTGGATTTGATTGTCAAAGGTGGCTATTGGAATTAGTCCCTAAGTGACCGTTGGAGTTGGTCACCGGTGGGTAAAGTTATCGAAAAAATTGGAGGAAAGGAGAGTATTATTTTAACCAATGAATTATAAATAGTTTAATAGAAAAATTGGGTTAAAATAATGTCTATCCATTATCTTAACACACGATCCAAACATTGAATGAGCTATTATAGCCACTCAACTCACGTCCAAAACAAAATGGAAAGTTGGTGGGTATTTGGGCAATTTTCTGGTTTAATTGAATTTTTTAAAAAAAATATCCTTTTTTTTTTAAATGTGGTGTCATTTAAAATACCCTTTCAGTTTCCTATTTTAAAAGATGTGTAACTAATTGAAGGTTGGGGATTAAATGATAATTTGAACCTAATTTTTGTGTAATTTTAAAACCAACGTAAATAATAATTTTTTAAAAAAATGGTCATAAATGAAATATTTGATCTTTATTAGTGTCTTTATGTATTGCTAGCCTTAAAACTAAAGCCCAAAATTCTAAATTTTATTAGGACCTTATCTATCTATGTGGCAAGCAACATATTTTCTAAAATTTTAATTTTAGTACTAGTAATATCCAATAAAGTAGTAGCATGTTTTTTTTAAGCTTCTTAAAAAAAACGAAGCTTAAAAAAAACCATGTTTTTGTACTTAAAAGATGTTTTTGGCAAAGTATTTTCTAAAATTTTCATTTAAGTTAAAAACGTTTATGGATAGAGTAGTAGTGACATGATATTTATGCTTTTGATTTAAAAAAAAAAACACGATACTTATGCTTTTGATTAAAAGGAAAAACACGATATTTATGCTCAAAACATGATATATATTTGAAACACTATTTACATGGTTCAGATATTTTTTTTTAAAAAAAAATACTGGTGTAATTTTAAAATTCAACCCGGTGAATAATTTGAAAATATTCTCTTAATTAGCTAAAGAAACTTTTCGTTATTTTGGATTTGGATGTATGTGTTATACCCTAAAACAACAAAATAATGTTGAATAATTAATTTGTGATTAAAAGGAGGGAAAAAAACGAAGGAAATCCGTAGCTAAAATAAAAGATAATTGCTCAGAAAAATAGCAAAAAACATATACATATTAGGGGTGTCCAAAAATTTCGATCCCTAAAAAAACTGATAAATCAAACTCCAATCGTATGGTTTGAGTTGGATTATCAATTCATTTGAGTTAGGTTGGATTCAAATAAATGAAGAATTTATGGGTTTGATTGATTCACTTAAAATAACCTAAACCAACACGAACTTATTATTAACTTTAAAATTTATATTTTTTTTACATATAATAAAATTATATATGCATATATTTATTTAAATTTTATTTAATTTAATTAGTTTTTGGTCCTCCAAAAACTCCTAAAAATAATTTTTTAGCACTTTGGAAATAAACTTTCCATTATATAAGTTAAAATCAAGTTGCTAATTTTACTTCAATATATGAAAATAATTAAACCAAGATTTTACGTATTAACGTTTTACTTCTTTTCATAATAAAATTTTAAATAAATGATCTGATTAACCCGAACCAATCCAATCCAAATGTTTCATGTTTGGATTGGATTAGGTTGAGTTCATTTTTTTAATAAGTATCATTTGGGTTGAAGGAATTAACAATCAAACAATTGGATTGAGTCTATGAAGTTTTTTAACCCAACTCAACTCAACCAATGAACACTCTTAATATATATGAAGAAATATTGTTTCTTTTTAAAAAAAGAATAAATAAAGAAATATCGTTTGTCTATGATAGTAAGAAATGGTAAAATAAAATATGCACAATAAGTAAATAAATAAATATGCGTGTTTATATATTTATTTGTTATATATTATATATAGCATAGAGAATATAGTAAAAATTTCTATATATATAAAAGAGATTGGCTTAGGAATTTAGATAGCACAAATAGAAAAAAATTCGACAAAGAAATGCTTAAAACAAGAGGAATAACAAAATATGTACTTAGATAAGGATTAATTAGAAGATTCTTTGGATAAAAAAGATTATATTCTAAACTAGACTTCTATTTGATAGCTATTTAGTTTTTGATTCTTAGGATTTTTGAAAAATAAACCTACAATATGATGGAACATGAGACATACGTAGCGGAATAAGGATCTAGTTACACTCTAATTGCTTTTAATTAAAAGGAAATAAACATGCAAATGAAGAAAAAACAGTAAATTAATATGGATAGCATACAACTTTTGAAGCTCCCAAAAAATGCATTTCCTCACTGAATCTCGACCCGAACTCTGCCGAACCACCACTAAAGTTGACCTACTATCCTCTGGACTCAGAACCGGGTTATGGGACCCGATGGACGAAGAAAACCGAGAGAGAGAAAGAGATGGAAAAAAAAGATGGATTTTTCTTTTGGGTTGGGTTTAGAAACTAAAATTGGCAAAATATCAAAAGTTTTTTCATTCAAATCGAAAACCCAATTTATAGAAAAAAAACCATGCAACAATTGCATGAAACAAATGCATAAAAATCCAATACCTAGAATCCACTATCTAAGTGGGCTTAATGTTTCCACTATAAGCCAACACCTAACCCACTATTTTGTTAGTGGAATTATTCAACAAAAGTTTGGATTTTTCCACTAACTTTAGTCAAAGGGCAAAATAGTCATTTTGTCAAAGTCAAACTTTGACCAAAAAGTCAACATTTTGACTTTTTATGATTTTTCCGTATTGACTAATTTTGATCTCCCGAGCATGAATCCGCATTCATTTTCTCGAAATTCAAATCAAATTTGAATATAAGGTCGGTCAAAGTTTGACTTTTCAAAGTCAAAAGTCAACTCTTTGACTTTTTACATCTTTGACCATTTCCATTATTTTCGAGCTTCCAAATTTCAACGTATTCATATTCTTGATATTTAAATCACATTTAGATATTAAAGCTGTATCTCTAAACTGAAAAAACCGACCACTATATCACATATACTTGTCGATTTCTCTCTCTTCACCTAATTCGAACAATTCGAATTATTCTATCATATTGTTCTAAGTTTATTCCATATGAGCTAGTAGGGGAACCTAATGGACCTATAGATCATGGGCTCCAACGATCCGAGATTAGCTGACTAAAACTCTTTTAGACGAAGCTACTCAACATTCGTTAACTAACGGGTCATTCCACTATAGTCCTGTAGTTGCACTCCCCTCACTATAGATATATTTGTGTCCATTTGATATAACCATGATTAGTACGCTAATCCTTCACAAGTTGTTCCTAGGTCATAAAAACCGTTTTATCCCCAAGACTACATCTTGTTCCTTAAGTTCTACTGATCCTCTAATGAACAATTGGTTTAAGGTCCAATCTATAAACCGAACCCCTCTCGAGCCAAGGAGAGGGTGGGACCCCTTGTTCAAGACCTGGATTTAGTTTAAAGGGAACAACCTATCTACTATCCCTATAACAGGTAGGAGTGAATTCCGTCTTGCACCCTATGTTCCCAGCTATCCACTTGATCTTACCCCTGAAATGTGAGGCTTATTGAGCTAGCGATAATGAGTTGCCCTCACCTATGTAGATCTAAAGATAATTCTGGGTGAACAGGAGTTCATAGTTAGCTCAAGATTAAGATTAAGTTACCTAGGTAATCAATTAACGGAATAGTCAGTTTTATATATAAAACGACGTTTAGAACATAAAAAATGACTATTTCATGGTTTAGTCTTATATAAACTCTTTACATAGGATGCCCCCACTTTCATGTCTCCACATGAACGATTTAGGATCACATCGTTTATACTAACTACAAAATGGGCCGCATCCATAGTGTCCCCAGAATAAGGCGTCCAACCTTATTCATATACTATAGACCATTTTGGCTATATATTTGAACTTGATCCACCTTTATGTCACTACATAAAGTTCAAACTATATTAAATAGTCTTAGGACCTTAGTTTATTGGATTCAAGATTACAATTTCAATAACAATTTTATCGGAAAAAAAAACAGAATATATTTATTAATTTATAAACTACGAGTTTTAGGACATAAAATCCAACAAACTCCCACTTGAACTAAAATTCCTAGTGAAGTATCTCAATGTTGAATTTAAGTAAGAACCATATGAGTACAATAAACATATGAATACAATAAACTAGGGCATATACCCAAAAGTTCTCCCACTTGTCCTAGTTTACAAACTTCGTATACCTAGACTCTGTAGTTAGTCAAACATTTTAGCCGTGAGGGCCTTTGTAAAAGGATCAACAATGTTTTGTTCAGAAGATATCTGGGTTACTACAACGTCTCCACGATGTACAATCTGCCGGATCAGATGGTATTTGCGCTCAATATGCTTGCCACGCTTGTGGCTTCTTGGTTATCTTGAATTTGCAACTGCACCACTATTATTACAATATAGGGTGATAGGCAAATGCATATTTGGAACGACTTCCAAATCTGTCAAATTTCCTCAACCATACTACTTCCTTTGCTGTTTCACATGTAGCTATATATTCAGCTTCCATTGTGGAGTCTGCAATACAGTTTTGCTTCACACTTCTCCACACTACTGCTCCTTCATTCAGAATGAACACTGATCCCGATGTAGATTTTCTTGCATCTTTATCGATTTAAAAATCATAGTCAGTGTATCCAGTAAGGATCAAATCCTTATTACCATATATGAGCATGTAGTTCCTTGTTCTCCTAAGATACTTGAGGATATTCTTAACGGTAGTCCAATGATCATATCCAAGATTGGACTGATACCTACTGACTATCCCTATTGCGTAGCATATGTCAGGTCTAGTACATAACATTGCATACATCAAGCTCCCTAATGTGGAAGCATAGGGAATGCGTCTCATATCCTCAACCTCTTGAGGTGTCTTAGGACATTGATTCTTTGACAAATGAATTCCATATCTGTAAGGTAACAAGCCTCTTTTGGAATTCTGCATCTTATACCTAGACAAAATTTTGTCTATATAAGTTGCTTGAGACATGGTTAGTGTTATGTTCTTGCGGTTACGAATAATCTGAATCCCGAGAACATATTGCACATTTCTTAAATATTTCATTTGGAACGGATTTGCTAACCGTTTATTGACATCAGTTAGGTAACCTACTTCATTCCCAATGAGTAGAATATCATCAACATATAAAACTAAGAACGCTATAGTAGAATTGACGATTTTCTTGTAAACACAAGGCTCGTCAACATTCTGTACAAAGCCATAAGATTTGATCGCAGTATCAGATCTTATATTCCAAGATCTAGAAGCTTGTTTCAACCCATAAATGGATTTTTGAAGCTTACAAACCTTTTGTTCTTGACCCTGTGTAATAAACCCCTCTGGTTGAGCCATATAGATATTCTCTTCAAAGTTTCCATTTAGAAAGGCTATCTTGACATACCTCTGCCAAATTTCATAGTCATAAAAGGTGGCAATGGATAAAAGTATTCTAATCGACTTAAGCATGGCAACGGGAGAGAAATTTTTTTCATAGTCCACTCCCTCTCTCTGGGTATAACCCTTTGCCACAAGTCGAGCCTTAAAAGTCTATACTTTACCGGCTTGGTCTCGTTTTCTCTTGTAGATCCACTTACAACCAATTAGTTTTACATCATTTGGTTGATCTACAAATTTCCAGACAGAATTGAAGTATATAGACTCCATTTCAAGGTCTATGGCTTTGACCCACTGATCACGATTCACATCTTTCATTGCCTGTTTATAGGTCGATGGATCCTCTATGCCGTCATCAGGTATGACGACTTGTGTTTCTGTTAAACCCAAGTAACGGTCAGGCTGATGAACAACCCTCCCACTACGTTGAGACATTCTTAACTCTTGAGNGACTTGTGTTTCTGTTAAACCCAAGTAACGGTCAGGCTGATGAACAACCCTCCCACTACGTTGAGACATTCTTAACTCTTGAGAAGGATGTGATTGATCAAATATACTAGTTTTATCTACTACTTTAGTAGATGAACTAGTTCTATATGTAGCATCTTTGGAAATTTCATTCAATACTAGCCTACTGTGAGGTTGATGACTTTTTATGTGGTCTTCCTCTAAGAATGTGGCATTTTTGGATACAAATACCTTATTCTCTTGAAGATCGTAAAATAGACCACCTTTTGTTTCTTTTGGATAACCTACAAATAGGCATAGTTTTGAACGACGTTCCAATTTTTAGGATTTTGCACCAACACGTGTGCCGGGCATCTCCAAATCCTAAAGTGACGTAAACTGCCTTTACGCCCTTTCCATAGCTCATAAGGTGTTTCTGAAACACTTTTAGAGGGAAGTTATTCAAAATATAGACAACATTTTCTAATGCATGTCCCCAAAAAGAATTAGGTAACTCAGCAAAGCTCATCATTGAGCGAACGATGTCCAAAAAGGTTCTGTTTCTTCTTTCAGATCACCTTTCTGCTGAGGCATATTAGGTGCAGAGAGTTGTGACTTAATTCTGTGTTCTATCATATAGTCATGGAATCTTAAGTCCATGTACTCCCCACCTCGATCTGATCGTAGTGTCTTCATTGTTTTACCTAACTGGTTCTCAACCTCATCCTTATATTCTTTGAACTTTTCAAAAGAATCAGACTTGTGATGCATTAGGTAAATATGACCATACCTTGAATTATCATCAATAAAACTGATGAAATATTCATACCCACCTCGAGCTTTGACATTTATCGGTCCACAAAGGTTCGAATGTACGAGCTCTAAGAGTATTGTGGCTCTGAGACCTTTTCCAGTAAAAGATCTCTTAGTCATTTTTCCCTCGAGACAAGACTCACATGGAGGTAAAGAATTGTCTTCTAACTGATTTAGGAGTCCATTCTTAACCAATCTCTTAATCCATTTGAGATTTATGTGGCCAAGTCTTAGGTACCATAGATAGACATTAGAAGAAACTTTTTTCTTTTTATTCTGAGTTTCGGCTGTTCTAAACATCTCAATATTTAAGACAAATTTTGCTTTAGTTGGTCTTAACTTCTATAAGTTGTTTTCAAGTATAGCAGAACAAATTTGAATACCTTTTCTGAAAATGAACGCTTCATTAACTTCAAAAGATATTTTATACATTTGTTCCAATATACATGTGATAGATATTAAATTTCGTCTCATTTTAGGAGCATACAAAACATCTTTAAGTATGATATATCTATTGTTGAAAAACAACTTCAAGTCTCCCACTGCTTCGGCTGAGACAACCTCTTTTGTTCCAATCTTGAAGGTGATCTTGCCTTCTTCAAGCTTTTTCCAGGAACTAGTATCCTGAAAAAAGAAGCAAATATGATTAGTGGCTCCTGAATCCAATATCCAGGTTGAGGTATCATACTTCACTAAACATGTTTAAACAACTAGTAAATCATATTTACCTTGTGCTTCTTTCGAGGCAGGGACCTGAGGACATTCCTTAATTAAGACAAATCTCAGGTCATCTATTACTAGTGTTGTATTCAGATTTTTTTTTTCCATGTTGAGTAGTTGTCGCTGTTAAGTTTTTCAAAAGCTAATAGTTGAACTAAAGAGCTAGTCATGCTGAAAAGAAAAAATATATCATTTTTAGTAAAAAAAACATTAATCTTTTAAATCCAATTAAATTTAGCAAAAAATCTAATAATGTATCCTTCATTATTATATTTTGCAACGATATTTCAATGCTAGAATAACCTCCACCGAGGGGTGATCGACTATTCCTCCATTGAACCAAGACTATCTTGACTAGATACTATCACCAGAATAACTCTTATTCCTATAGTAACTCAGTTATCGCTACTTTGGTCAAGAATTTACTAACGCTTAGTAATTCTCGTAAGTGTGACGCTCCATTTTCAGACCTCAAAGATCGGAATCATTATGCTCTCGAAGTTGGAAATACAAGAATGAAAACGGACCTGAGAGACCCTATCAATTTCTAGAGTTCGCGGAGTTTCGAATCCTATAATACAACCCTCTGATTGGTAAGATCGCTCCAGGGCAGACATGCAGGCGCAATATAGGAATCTCACGGTGCAACCTAATGGAAGAGACTATAGGATGTGTTGACACACTTCTTTCTCCCACTTACTATGAACAACTTCCCCTATTCACCTTAGTATTGACTCATACAAACACTCTCTGAATGAAGTCCGCTCCCAGGGCGGCCCAAAGCCAAGCATGAATCTCACGGTGTGAACTCTTAGGGGCGCTAGAGCTAAAAGTACATTACTTCTCTTCAGCTGAAGTGTTATAGACGGTTAGGGTATAAAATACTTAGCGATACATTTCAGCTAACTAAACATATCCTAATTCTAGGTGATTCATCCGAGTATAACTTTTATACTAGATTTTTAACCTACGATGTCTAAGTGATAAACAAATTGTATTACCTTACACCGCTCACACATGCTCATAAAACCGGTTTAACCTAACTCAGACGCCGGCTCGATCTCCAGGTAGTAGGTGTTCCGTGAACCGTCAACTTAAAAACCTTCAATATTAGTCATCTCATCTGACTTTTTGCCAAGATCTTGTCGTGTGAGTTTTCTTGTAACTTCGGTTTTACAAGATATCGACCTATTTTCTATGAAAAATAGGATTGCTCGATGGTTAACCCTAAGTGAGCATGCATCTTATCTTTATTATAGATTTTAGAAGTATAGGTTATTTTATAACAACTATAAAATAAATTATAACAATTATAACCCTAGAGCATTCATCTATAACATTCTTCCTTCAAACAAAGATGCTTTAATATAAAACTTATATTAAAACTAAGCATGCATAGTATATATTTTATAACACTTATAACATATAACAAATGCATGTCACATGCTTTTCCTATGGTGGGGTTTTAAAACTATATGGTATACTATATGCACACATAATCAAATAACATTATACATCACATGCATAATAGCTAACAACACTAAAGTGGACCGATTTTGGCATTAAAAACAAACAACTAATTTATTACACAAATCAGCAACCAGCTTCTCGGAACTGGCTTCAAACACTTTAAGCCATCTGGAACCGCTCAGAAACCACTCGAACTGGCCCAAAAAATCAAAAACCAAGTTGAACCGGTCAAACCGGCTCAACAAAGTCAAACGATCCGGTCCAGACCGTTTGGTCAACGTGCGCTGGTGTAGTCAACGGAGGCGTGGGGCAGGGCAGGTCAACGAAAATTGCGGGCGCGCGGGTCTCGCGAAGCGGAGCGGGCGGAGAAACCGGGTCGGGGCACGGAATGGGCCAGACACATCGTCGACAACTGGCGCATGTGGGGCTACTCCGAACCGAGTCGGATCACTGCTCGAGTTGGGTCTGGGAGCACTTTCTCAGGTCTGGAGGCTAATTCGGGTCTGTGAGCCAAAAACTTCAATTTTTGATATTGTTCTCTCGCTCGAAATCAAGCAATTATAGCCTAATTTCAACTCTAATGACTCTAGCAAATTTACAATCCCTTTTTTCCACATATTAATGCTTATAAACATGTGAGTAATTACAAATTTCCACAAGAAATTTAAAGAAAAATAATGCCAAAATCATAATAAATCCACTTTAGTCCATATTTCATTCAACCTTTGAATAAAAAGGAAAAAAAAAATACCCACCAAAAGCAATTGAGCGTAATTAAAGCATGCTCTGACACCATATGATGGAACACGAGACATACACAGCGAAATAAGGATCTAATTACACTCTAATTGCTTTTAATTAAAAGGAAACAAACATGCAAATGAAGGAAAAGCAGTAAATTAATATGGATAGCATACAACCTTTAAAGCTCCCGAAAAACGCTTTTCCTCGCTGAATCTCGACCCGAACTCTTTCGAACCACCACTAGAGTTGACCTACTATTCTCTGGACTCAGAACCGGGTTGTGGGACTCGATGGATAAAGAAAACCGAGAGAGAGAAAGAGATGGAAAATAAAATATGGATTTTTCTTTTGGGTTGGATTTTTATTTTTCCGGCCCAATTTTAGAAACTAAAATTGGCAAAATATCAAAAGTTTTTTTCATTCAAATTGAAAGCCCAATTTATAGAAAAAAAACCATGCAACAATTGTATGAAACAAATACATAAAAACCCAACACCTAGAATCCACTATCTAAGTGGGCTTAATGTCTCCACTATAAGCCAACACCTAGCCCACTATTTTGTTAGTGGAATTATCCAACAAAAGTTTGGATTTTCCCACTAACTTTACTCAAAGGGCAAAATAGTCATTTTGTCAAAGTCAAACTTTGACCAAAAAGTCAAAATTATGATTTTTTCCGTGTTGACTAATTTTGATCTTCTGAGCATGAATCCACATTCATTTTCTCGAAATTCAAATCACATTTGAATATAAGGTCGGTCAAAGTTTGACTTTTCAAAGTCAAAAGTCAACTCTTTGACCATTTCCATTATTTTCGAGCTTCCGAATATGAACGTATTCATATTCTTGATATTTAAATCACATTTAAATATTAAATTTGTATCTCTAAACTGAAAAAACCAACCACTATATCACATATACTTGTCGGTTTCTCTCTCTTCACCTAATTCAAACAATTCGAATTATTCTACCGTACTGTTCTAAGTTTATTCCATATGAGCTAGTAGGGGAACCTAATGGACCTATAGATCATCGGCTCCAATGATCCGAGATTAGCTGGCTAAAACTTTTTTAGACGAAGCTACTAAACATTCGTTAACTAACGGGTCATTCCACTATAGTCCTGCAATCGCACTCCCCTCACTATAGATATATTTGTGTCCATTTGATATAACCATGATTAGTAAGCTAATCTTTCACAGGTTGTTCGTAATCTCGGCTGGGTCATAAAAACCGTTTTACCCAAGACTACATTTTGTTCCTTAAGTTCCACTGATTCTCTAATGAACAATTGGTTTAAGGTCCAACCTATAAACCGAACCCCTCTCGGGCCAAGGAGATGGTGGGATCCTTTGTTCAAGACCTAGATTCAGTACTAAAGGAAACAACCTATCTACTATCCCTATAACGGGTAGGAGTGAATTCCAGCTTGCACCCTATGTTCCCAGCTATCCACCTAATCTTACCTCTGAAATGGGAGGCTTATTGGGCCAGCGATAATGAGTTGCCCTCACCTATGCAGATCTAAGAATAATTCCGAGTGAACATGAGTTCATTGTTAGCTCAAGATTAAGATTAAGTTACCTAGGTCATCAATTAACGAAATAGTCCGTTTTATACACAAAACGGCGTTTAGAACGTAAAAAGTGACTATTTCATGGTTCAATCTCATGTAAACTCTTTACATAGGATGCCTCCACTTTCATGTCTCCACATGAACGATTTAGGATCACATCGTTTGTACTAACTACAAAATGGGCCGCATCCATAGTGTCCCAGAATAAGTTGCCCAACCTTATTCATATACTATAGACCATTTTGGTTATATATTTGAACTTGATCCACCTTTATGTCACTACATAAAGTTCAAATTACATTAAATAGCCTCAGGACCTTAGTTTATTGGATTCAAGATTACAATTTCAATAACAATTTTATCGAAAAACAAAACAGAATATATTTATTAATTTACAAACTACGAGTTTTAGGATATAAAATCCAACACAACATCTCTTTCACTAGGGGTGTACATAGGGGTATACATGGGTTGGATTGAGTTAAAAGTGAACCAACCCGAAAATTTGGATTGGTTGGATTGGCAACCCAAATGACTCAAATAAAGTCTCCAACCCAACCCTTAAAATTCGGGTTGGGTTATCGGGTTATGACTTATTTTTTTTCTTTTTAATTAAAAATATGTAAATTTATATATAATACTTGATTAATAACTAAAATCTCATAAAATTCAAATGCTAAATACCAAATATTCTATGATATTTATTGGAAACTTTAAACAAAGACAAATATCATAACAATTTTTTTTAAAAAAAAATTAAAAAATCACAAAATAACTAAACTTTAAACAAAGATGTATATATATTATTAATATATATAAAAAATCCAGGTTAGGTTGGGTCAACCCGATTTTTTTAGCTAACCCACGACCCAACCTAACTCAACGAAAATAGAAAAAGTTGAACCCAACCCAACCCAAGAACAAAAGTAACCAACCCAACCCTTACATTTTGGGTTGAATAATCCGGGTTATTTGGATTATCGAGTTATTTGAACACCTCTACCTTTCACCTCAAAATTTCTTACTTTGTTATATAATTTCTATCAATATTTTCAAAAATCAAGTCAAATTTTGAAAATTAAAAAAATAGCTTTAAAAACTCATTTTTATTTTTAAAATTTGACTAAGAATTATATTCTTCTATTCAAGAAAGATAAAAATCGTCGTAAAAAAGGGAGAAAAAACCTGTTTAATTTTCAAAAATAAAAAATAAAAACTAAATAATTATCCAATGGTGCATAGATAAATTTGATTATGACATGTTAAAAACATAACATGATGTTTAAATTAGGATCATAATAACATTTTCTAAATTTTGGAAACTAAAAGGTCAAAATTATTCTAAAGAAGAAACAAAAAAAGTCAAAATATCTGAATAGTTTAGACTTTTGATAGAATCATTTGTTGATAAACATACATTAAAAAAATATTTAGACTTTTAATAGAATCAAAAGTTTGGAATTTTCCTTTTCCATAAAGCACAAAATAATTAGAATTTTCTATTTAACCACGATTCGATAATTGACTTTTAACAAGATCAAATATGCTTAAAGGATTTAAACTACGAACGTTGAGTATTAATGGGGAATATAATTGTATAAAGCATACTTTGATATTGGCACTATATTATTCTTTTTATTTTTAAAACTCAGGACTTTTATTAATTCTACATCATTTTCCCTTAATAATTCATGTGGATTAGATTCTCTTTGTAATAGGAAAGATATTTTGTTTCCAACCAAGTCTATTCTTTTGCACCTAACATTGTCCTAATATATATATCATTTTTAAAAAAATTTAGGAAAATTACATTTTTAGTTTCGAGTTTTGAAAAATACATGCGTTTTGTTCCTAAAATTTTAAAATGTATCTCTTTAGTGCTTGAACTTTTAAGAATAGGTTTAAAATATTCGTGAAGTAACTTTTGTCGTCGGATAGAGTGATTGGGTCAAACCTTCCGCTTGCGAGATTCAGAAAAGTCACTAAACCACTATCGTAGAAATAGAGATTCGGGAACAATAACAGTTTGATGAGCCCATTTGACCTCTGCTCTATGGAGGAACGGAGACACATGTGGAGCTTTCAGTCTAATGGACACGATAAAAAAGAAATTGAAGTATTTTTTTAATTGTTATAAATAATTACATGACTTTTTAAATTAAAATTTTATTTTTATAATTTAAAACGTAATATAATTATTTAAAACAACAAAAAAAATTTACTTCGATATTTATTTCATTTTACCACCTTTTAATTTGTTTTTCAACGACATTTGAGAACTGCCATTAAATTGTTTGTTTTGGTGATGATTTTTGCTCATCATCTGATGTAGTATTTACATAAAAATACGAAAACTTATGTTAAAAGAGGTGATTTTTCATCATTTTTAAAAGGTCAACTGACATAAAGCCTAAATTATTGAAGTGTTCAAGGACTCTTCTAGACCTATTTAAAATTTAGGAACTAGAAAGTTTAATTTTGAAGAACTAAACACTCCTATACTTCAATCTTATAACAAGGACAGACTAATTTTTTAAAACCATAATTATGGTTAAATTGAAATTAATGTGAAGAAAAAAGAATAAGTTGACTTTTGGAAATAAAATAGATCAGGAAGACCTAATTAGATGAAAATATTGTCAACTAAGATTTTAATATTTAAAACCTAATTCAGATCACCTAAAGGTGTGGACAGCAAAAAATGTTCAATAATAATTATTATATAGATTTATTTATTTCTGTTTTGGAAAAGAGAAAAAATCTAGAAAAGTAGTAATATCTGGTCTAGGTTTTGTTTGTGTCAACGCTTTAAGTTGCTCCATCATCCATGTGCTTAATAAAACTTTATTCTAAATTTTAACATATGGTTTCAAATCATTCACTTGTCAACCAAATATATGGAGTAGGTCAACAGTTTCACCTAATCGGCCGCCCCTTCCCCTCTCTTTCTTTTTTCCTTAATTCAACTTTAAATTTAATCACCTTTATTTATTTATTTATTTTTGTAAAGATTCTAGACAGATTGGTCTTGTTAATTTTTTTCAGTACAAATATGGTTAATTGTGCTTTTTATAAAATTTTAGTGTGCTAAATTAAGTCATGGTATTTAATGAAATAAATAATAATAACAATAATAATATAATATGCGAAACAATCCTCTATAATAAAATATATTGAAAATAGTGTTTTGGTAAAAGTTTTTTTAAGAAAAAAAATGAATAAATATAGATTTTTAAAGTAAAATAGATGTGAGGTATAAAATTTTAAATATCTAACCTTTATATCTGTCTCTTATACACATCGATATGTGTATAAGAGAGAGTATATATATATATATATATAATAAAATGTGTTTTAAAAAATATTTTTAAAATTTACACATTTTCATCCATTTTATTAAACACACAAAAACATAGTTAAAATTATGTTAGGATACTCAAAATAATCTTTTTTTTAGTTAAAGGTCTCGTTCGATAACTATTTCGTTGGTTGTTTTTCAAAATTTAAGCTCATTTCATTTTTTTTTACCATGATTTTTATCATCTTAAATCAAAAAGTTAAATTCTTAGTCAAATTCCAAAAAATAAAAATAAATTTTTAAAAACTATTTTTTTCTAGTTCAAAATTTGACATGGTTTTTAAAAATATGGATAAAAAATAGATCTCAAAATAAGAAATTTAGAGGTAGAAGAGATGGACAAGGTGTTTATAGACTTAATTTTCAAAAACTAAAAAACAAAAACCAAATAGTTAACAAACGAGACATAAGTTATTTAAATTTGAATTATAATTCAATCTAGTATTTATTATTATTATTATTAACACCATGAACAAAAAAATAATTTTATGTATTTATTAGATAATTCTTAAACTGAATTGGTATGATGTGACAAACGACCAAATAAACTAATGTACATGTTATGTGAAATCGTTCCGTCAATAATGTTATAAATTTGGACAAATATTAATTCATAATCTCTTAGGTGTTATATCAATTTAAACTTTGAACTTTCATAAATATATCTAAATAATAAAACATAATAGAGGATTTACATTGATATACTTATGAAAATTCAGGGTTTAAATTGACATACTAATGAAAGTTCAAGGCTTAAATTGATAGAATTATTAGTTTGGGATTCAAATTGATACAACTCCCAAAATTTAGAGTTTAAATTGATGCATTTATTAATTTGGGGTTTAAATTGATACAACCTAAAAGTTCAAGGATATGAATTGATATTTGTCCTATAAATTAAATCAAATCATGAAATTTGGGAGGATTGAATCAAAGTTATGCTTAAGATAAAAAGGCTATAGCTTTTAAATTTTAATGACGTTTCAATTCATTAATTTAAAAATTTTTAATAATTTTTTTGCTAGTGAATAGGGAGTAGTATTAAATTTAGGAAAAAAAATAATAGATGAGATGGGATCTATTAGATGTACTTATCATGCATATGAACAAATTTTTAATGTTTACCAACTAACAAGAACAATTAATAAAATTGAAAACTAAGACAACATTGGAAATCTAAAAAAACTTTCAATTTAATAATAAATGAATATAGGAAATCAAACCTAAAATATCTATCAATTCCTTTTTAATGTATTGAATTTATATCTTCATCAATTTGACCAAACGATTAGTAATTTGCACATTGTATTCGTTAACTTCTATGTAATTATTTATCCAGATAAATAATAAATCCACTTGATTTAATAATTTTAAATAACTTTGGATTCTAATTAGTTAAATAAAAGAAAAAACTTAATAAACAAATTAAATTTATTTTAGAAAAAGGATTTATCTTTTGAAAGAATAGATTTTTTGTTTGGTAAATAAAGGCAATTGAACTAGAGGAATTCAATCACAACAATAAATTTAACCAAATTGATCTGTCTTTTTCATTTGAGCTGTTTTTTTTCAAAGCAAAATATATGTATATGATAAAAGTTGTAAATAAAATACTTTGATTTTGTTTGGCATTTGGCAAATTGTCGTTTATATAATATAAAGTTTATTTATTTATTTATTTTAAAGTTTCTTGGTGGTTTCCTTTAGTGCTTCCATGGACCCTTTAAAAAAATTGTTTGAAACTCAGTGCTCTTTGAACTTAATTATTAAGAATATGTGCATGCCATATAAAGTCACACCTTTTATACAAAATGCACTTTCTTTCTTTTTCTTTTTCTTTTTTTAACTAGTTAATTATTAAGAATACGTACATACCAATTATAACAAAATATAACTGTCTATCAGTGATAAACACTAATAGACATCTATCCGTGACTGACAATGATAGACAGAGACATTTTGCTATATTTGAAAATATTTTCAATAGTTTTGTCATTTAAAACAATTATCCATAGTTTAATGTATAACTAATGAGGAGGAAAATATGAGTTACCAAAATATATGATCAAATCATATATTTTTTAGTTAAAATATAATTAATCATATATTTTTTTTAGATAGAATATAATCAAGTATGTTACAGCTACTTAAATATGATTTGGTGGATAATATATCGGAGGATTTTCAAAATTTGAAAAATAAGGAAAATTATTCACATAAAATAGCAAAATTTGATCATTCTAGATTTCTATCGCTCTTTATCTATGATAGACTTTTTTCAATTTGTATTAATAATAGATACAAATAAAAGTCTATAAATCTCTATAAGTGTTTTTTTTGGCTAATTCTGTAAATGGTTTGACATTTTTTCTATATGTATAAATTTTTTTAATATATTTGGCCATTAGAATTATAATGGAATAGGTAAAAAATGATTATCCGTTTGATAATATTCTCGTTTCCTATTTCCTATTTTCCGTTTTCCGTTTTCCGTTCCCCGTTTCTTCTTTTTTGAGACCAAGAAACAGGAATATGTTTAATAACTATTCATGTTTTCCATTTTTTGAAAAAAGAAAGAAACAAAAACAAAAATTTGTTTGATAACTATTTCTTATTTTTTGTTTTTTTAACAATATAATATAAAAAGAGAAGATGTCATACATTAAAGATTGAAAAAGATATTATCAAAAGTTTATGTCATCTAATACAAGTAAGTCATGATGAAAACTAAATATAATAACAAACTGTATCATATTCTTCATATGCTGCCTAAATTTGATCGGCACTGTCATCCCTAACTCGAGCCATTTGTCTTCAATGATGACAAGTCAAATCCAACTTAATTATATTATTACGTAATATATGGTAAAATATTAAAGTTAAAGCTAAATGAATGTGACAAAATTTTAATATATGGTAAAAGTCTACCCAATTTCAAATATACTAAAATATTATAATTAAGATATTATATAAGCATGCATTTTGCAAAATTCAATAATCAAAAGTTGAAATATATATATAAAAAATTAGTATACATATAGAAAATTAAAGTAATATATAAATGTAAACATTGGAGAATTTTAAAATCAATACTAAAATAACATATAAATATAGTAAAATTATTTTTGTAAATAGCAAAATTAATAAATAAAATAAATAAATAAAATATAAAGATGGAAATAAATATAAAAAAACAATGAATAAAAGTGACTTAGAGTTGAAATTTGAAATATAAAAAAAATAACATAGATATTGAAAATTAAAATAATATATAAATCTAAATATCGGAGAATTTTAAAATTTAAAATTAAAAAAATATAAATATAGCAGATTTTTTTAACATATAAAATTAATAAATAAAGTAAATAAAATATGAAAAATGGAAATAAATATATATATAAAAAAAACAAAATAAAATTGACTTGAATACACAACCAAGAGATAGAAGAAATTTGTGGACATGAAAAACTACCAATAGACCAAAAATACATTTTATTAAATATAAGAAACGGTATAATGTAAGATAGAAACAGAACATGTTTCTCAAAATTTACTCATTTTTTAGAAATGTTCTTCACATTTTAGAAACAATAAACGAAAATGGTTATCAAATAAGTTCGTTTTTTAAAAAATAAGAAACAAAAATATGAAACAGGAAATAAGAATGCGATCAAACAGACCTGAATTTCCATTTTTGAAGAAGGCTAGAAAGGATTTTACTTCCTAAAATGGAAAATTTTCATTTACTTAAAAGAGTCGAAACTTCAACTTCGTCTAGAAGCAAATAAAAATTCCAACCTAGGAAAATTAATTAAGGAGAAAAGTAATATTTTATCTAAAAAAGGAAGGAAGAAAAAAAAAACCCTCGACTTTGGCAATTGTCAATGTTGACCAAGCTGAAAGACGAAGTTTCGATGGCTTTGGCCTGCAGTTGCACAGCTTGACTTGAATCTTGGGAATTAATATTCATGTATTTAAAGGGAAAAAAAAAACCAAAATTGAAAAATATTATTTGAATTTTAAGAAAAAGAAAGAAAGAAAAATAAAAAGTGGGAGTTGACTTTTGGTTGTCCAACGTTTTCTTTGTAGACAAGTTTATTGGTTTTTCTTACCTGCTTTTGCTTTGTTGGGAACCACCCACTACCACCATAACCTCCATGCATCCACCTTTTCTTTTTTCCTTTTTTCCCCCTCTTTTTTTAAGTGCTACTTTCATAATTGTGCCAATAGTCAAAATACATTTTCTTAATTTCTTTCCCACTAATTTAATAATATACCTATTTATTTATTTTTTTTATACCCTTTGGGTGATAAATCCAAGTCCGAAAGACATTTTTTTAGGTCAATCAGTATTGATGGTACACGGATCTCGTTTGTATTTTTTGTCATTGCGAGTCTCTCGTATGTTTGACCTTCGACCTATTTCATTTGGTATGGTCTTACTTCCGAACTAAGAACCTCGAACCGTTATGGTGTCGAGCTTACTATACTCTTAATGTCCAAGTCAATACAAAGAAGTGTATAATTCAATTAAATATACAAAGAAATAGGGTTACAGTTCTTCCCTTTTGGGGTCGTCAAATGATATTATTTATAGGCTTTTCCTTTGACACTTGCTTCTGTTATGTATAACCGGACGATGTTAGGTTTGTTTTCGTCACTTGAAGTTGCAGGGTGCTAAACTGAGTGCAACTTGATTATTTTTTATTGGTGTATATTTACTGGCTTGGTTAGTTGGCCCAAACTCCCAAGGCACTAGTTTTTTCCTTTTGGGATGCACATTTCCCTATGCCTCCTCAAGATACCCAATGGATTTGGGCCCTCTCGTAGGTTTTAGGCTTGCTTTGTGTTGATGGCAAAATCTGGCCTAGTAAACTCACCTAACTTTCACATGCCCCAAATAACACATTAGGGTGGTGCTTGCCACAGACATCAGAGACTTAAGTTAGATCTCATCACAAAGGTGAGGGTAAATAATTAAAGGAGGAAGATGAACTTACTTCATGTTGGGTTGTTCCGCTCTATTTATAATGGAGTTTAGTTAGGGGTCTTTCTTATCCTTTTAGGATTAGGATTTTATCTCCCTTTATTTCTTTGGAAACAAGACACTTAAGGACTGGGCCAAGCCACAACATAGGTTAAAGATCAAAAGCCTACTATAATAGTTGCATGTGTGGAATACGTCACCTATGTCTCCGCCAAGGTGGGCCAACATGGACTGTATGTATGGAATATATTAATCTCGGCCTCGACCTCAAAAGCCAAGATGGGCCAATTGAGTTGTACAACCCAATCTCTGTTTCTACACTTCAAATGAACTTACCTGGATCGACTTCTTGCCAATCTCGTGTCCGTTTAGAATATGGTAACTCTCCTGGTTCTACTTTATCTTAAATTTATTCATTGGTTTTAGATTACTTGTAACACCTTGGATAACCCTCAACAAGTATAAAACTATGAACTATTGACAAAAAGATCAAATGTTCGAATTTCACACCCCAAATATTATTGAACTAAAAAATACTTTTTGATTGTGGTGATAATGATTTAGTCGAAGTTAAGTTTTATTATTGGTCATAACTTTAGAAGTTAAAATTTGTTTTTTAAAAAGCAAACCACTAAACATTTCTACTATTTTTAAATTTTTATGTTTTGTTATCTACTTCGTTCTACTATTTTTTAAAAAATGAAGCCAACTTTTGAAAAATTAAATAACAACAATAATGATTTTCAAAATTTTGTTTTTGTTTATAGAATTTAATAAATAGTTGATGTATTTTTTTAAAAAAAAAAATTCTAAAAACCACAATTTAAGAATTAAAATGAAAAAACCTTTTGTTTATTCTTTTATCTTCTCTGTCTCTCCACTCCATGCCAGTAAAACAAACAAAATTTCATTAAACTATTCGAAAATTAAATTAAATTAAAAAACAAAAAATTATGTAGGCAAGGCAATATGAGTTGACGAAAGTTGCATTGACTTTCTTCCTTTTTCCTTTCCACTCTGTTTTATAAATCCCTCCTTCCCTTTCCCCTTCTTCTTCCCTAACCTCTCTCTAAATCACTTATCTCTCACTTTCCGATCATATTATACAAATCCATGGCGGTGGATCTCGCAGCTTTTCCAGCCAAGATCGATGATCAAACCGCCATCGAAGAAGCTGCCTCCGCCGGTTTACAGAGCATGGAGCATCTAATCCGTCTCTTATCCAAACAACAGCACTCTGAAACTCCTAACAACAATCTCAATTGCTCTGGACTCACCGATTTCACCGTCTCCAAATTCAAACGGTTGATTTCCCTCTTGAACCGAACCGGCCACGCTAGGTTCCGCCGTGGACCTTCGGATTCCCCCAATCCCGTCCTCAATTCCCTTGATCAACCTCTCAAAACCCATTTCCCTAAAGCCAATTTCTCCCCTGTTTCCAAATTCCCTGATTCTAGAGATTCCACAACCACCTCTTCTTTTGTTTCCACGATCACCGGCGACGGCAGCGTTTCTAACGGAAAGGTTGATCTCTCGGTCTTTGCAACGCCGCCGGTAAACTGCGGGAAACCGCCGTTGGCGGTGAAGAGGAAATGCGATGATGGGTCTGGATTTGGTTGTAAGGTTCCTTCGAAGCTCTGTCACTGTGCGAAGCGAAGGTATTGATTGGGGATTTTTTTATCCTTTTTCTTTTGTATGAGTTTGGATTGGGTTTTTGTTAGTTGATTTGAATTTGAATTTGAATTTGTTTAGGAAATCTGGAGTAAAGAAGACGGTACGAGTTCCGGCGATCAGTTCTAAGATCGCTGATATACCTTCCGATGAATACTCTTGGAGAAAGTACGGTCAAAAACCCATCAAAGGCTCACCCTATCCTAGGTAATTCTTCAATTTTAATATTCCATTCAGTTTTGAATTTAAGTTAATTTCGTTAAAAGATTTACCTGGTTAACTAATATGTTAGTTACATGTTGAAATCATATTTTAAAGAGAAAAAGAGGACCTTTTAGAAAGAAAATCGAATAATGATGATTGGGAATGCTTGATACCACACTCTAACATTTATGTTACATATAAAAAATATTGATATCCTTGGAAAAAAGCGATGAGTAATTTTAGATTTTATTATAAAACTTAAGATAGAATAAAGTTTGAAAGTACTAAAACAAAAATGATATTTTAGTCATCAAATAATGGATTAAATTTTAAATTTGATCGATAAAGTTCCCATTTAGCCTTTATAAACTAGTTAAAAAAAATACCCTTACAAATCATTTTAAAGGAAAGAAGATAGGTGGATGAAAGATGGGTGAAACGCAACTTGAGGATAAATTGTGAAATTTAATCAAATTATTAAATTAAAAATTTATTCTAATTCTAAGGACTAAATATGTAATTTTACTTGTAAATTTTCAAGATTAATAAAGTGGAAACGAAATTTTGAAACAAAATTGGAATGGGTCAAAGTCAAATAATCATCCTCATTTTTTTTTAAAAAAAATCAAATAATGAGGATGATTTAAAAAAATATTTAAAAAAAAATAAAAAATTAATTATGTTATTTATTTTGATTTTGGCAGAGGGTATTATAGATGCAGCACCGTCAAAGGATGTCCGGCGAGGAAAAAGGTGGAAAGAGCTCGTGACGATCCGACGATGCTCCTCGTAACTTACGACGGAGATCACCGTCACCCGCACCCTACGGTCACCGATGCCAGTGTGGGTGTCGTTTCCCAAAAGAGTTGAAAAAGAGAAGCGTGTCGGAGAATAACGCTTTCCGATTCGGCTGTCATGCTGTTTCCTGAAGATACCTGTGACTCTTGAGTTTTTTCTGAAACCAATCTTAAAAAAGTCAAAACAATGTTGTAAAGTCAAAACTAGCATCGGAATTCACGAAGCGATCACCTTGGTCCAAGTCAAACCAAAATACAAAATCACGTTCGGATCTTTAGTAATGGAACCGGGACGGAACAATGAGGTGGAAGGGTATCGATGTAATTTTGTTATTGTATTATATTTTCTTAACATGATAATTTGGCCAACAATATGGTCCCACATGGTTGGACTTTTTTTTTTTTAAAAAAATTTATTTAATAAAACAAAATATACTATTTCTACATGGTTGGAATTTGTAAAGTTAGCAATTCCATAATGGTTTTTTTTCCACTAGTGGATTTATTTTATTTATTTATTTTTATAAAAAAATATCATTCATTAATTAGAAAAGAAAAATACATATTTACTTACATCATCAGTTGTATTCATCGTTAGAAAAAAAAAAAAAAAAAACAAAATCCTTATTTGTATGCATTTCAAATTACATGATTGTTTGTACAATAAATCTTAATGTCAAAATTTTAATTCTCCTACCTCATATTATCCTATATATATATATATAGTTTTTCACGTTATAAATCTTGTGTTGTTTTAATGGATATCTAAAAGATGGTGCAATATGAGATACACCTAGTTGATGGCTAAATTCGAGCAAAAAAAACTCACATGACCTTCATCTGCCTTCAACAATTAGGTTTTAAAAGAGATTAGAAAAAGTAGAGAAATTTAGGAAACGTTGATTTAGGCCGGCTAAGAGGACTTGGACCATGGCCTTTAAGTAGCAAATACATTGGGATGGAAGAAGGTCCACCTCGACTTTGGCCTTCAAGACCGAGGTGGATAAATTGGGTCAAATGGTCCAGCTCACCTCATCCTCAATCGAGAGGTAGGTGGCCCAATCCCCCTTGGCATCAGCCTCTGAGTCTAAGGTGAGGTGGACAAGTTTGGCCCAACTCGCCTCGCCCTTGGTCGATAAGGGTTGGTTGGGTCGTTTGGCCCAACTTGCCTCAACCTCGACCTCCAAAGCCGAGGTAGGCAAGTTGGACCTTTTTGTCCCACGCCTCTCTTTTTCTTCCTCCCTCAACTCATTGACCCGTACATCCCTCATGTCTTCCAGAGTTCGAGATTATTGATTTGAAAATGATTATAACATACCCACATTTTGCTCTTAAAAGAAAGCAAAAGTTCTTTAAGCTACAAAATTACAGAAAATCAAAAGATCGTAATAAAAAAAAATTGACAATATATGATGTGAGATTCTTCATGCTACAAAATTACAACCATAGGAATTCAAAGATCATAATAAAAAAAATTGACAATATATGCGAGAGAAGAATCAAACTTCTAACTTCGAGTCAATAGTACAAATTCTAAGTTAGATAACCCATGCTCATATTGACGTAAGCAAAAGAATTGAGAAGTTCTTTCTTGTTCGAGCTTCAACAATTTCAATCTTCCATCAATTGATATGATCAAAATGAACTTCGTGAAAAGATCTACCCCCTCTCTAAAATATCTTTCAAATGGGTAGATACCTTACTTAATTAGCACCTAATTTTCTTATTGTTCATTTGAAAAATAAGATGATAATTGGAACAGAGACCATTGTTCTTTTAATATCCATCCTTTTCGTCACTCTTAGACCTTCAATAACTCAAACTGTTGAATTATTAATTATTTTGTAATGCTTTCTTTTGTTTAAGGAATTTCGATTTTTCTAGCTTGCGTTATGGTAAAAAATTGTCCCTATAAATCTTTTGAGATAAACTTTCAAAGAGGAAAAGGAAAATTCTAGGTTCACTATTCATTTGATTCATTTTAAAGGATATTTCTTGTAAATATGTTGACTTAATTACGTGTCAATAGTTTTAAATGATTTCAACTATAAGAAATCAGCCATTTGGGTAAAACAAGACAAAACCCAAATAAAAAATATAATGAAAAAAAAATCAAATGAATTTGAATTCTTCTTAACGGTTTATATTATGATTTTTCATCCAAAATTTATTTATATGGTGTAGTATCAATGATTGTTGTTCTCTATCAACCTGAATATAATTCAGTTGATTAAAAATATATTAAAATATCATTGTGTTCTTTATACTTTAACATTTGTTGAATTTGTAATTTATATACTTTCAAACCTCAAATTTTAATTTCATACTTTTAATAAATCTTAAATTTAGTCTCTTAATTTTTTTTAAATTGACAAAATAACAATAATAATTTTCATGTAAAGATTTTTTTTTTAAAAAAAATCAACAATAAACAAATAGCATGGAGGGAAAAAACTAAAATTCGCCGTTAGAAAGTAAAAAGACTAAAATTGAATACTTTAACATTAAAAATATTATGTATTTGAAAAAAAAAAATGAACATATACATATACTTAAAAGAACTAGTTAGAAGAAATGTTATGCGTAGGTTACATTTACCGACTTTATAATTTAAGGGAGATTATAAAAATTGCTACAAAGACAAAATTTGACAACGGATTTGGAAGTAGAGAAATAATTAAATAGGTAAAATTATTAAGAAAAATTCTTATCAATAGAAAAATCTAAAAACTATTTAGACATTATAATAAAAAGTTCTAAAAATGTTTTTTATTTTTATTTTTTATATTTAAAAAATCCCTACAATTAGTTTGCTTAAATTTATAATAAGAAAATTAATTTTTCATTTTTTATTAAAAAAAAAAAGAATGAAGCGATTTTCTTGTTTGTTTGTCGGCCATTGGGAGATTCTTGGTCGTCGTTCCACTCTACATGCCACTAAAACCGTGTGGAATATAATTCAATATTTCTCAAAGTTTTCATTTTTAGATTTAGTTTATAGCATTTGACTTTTGTAAAGGTTTAAAAAAATATTTTTAAGAATTTTCAAATTCAATCCAAACAAACTATAAATAGATAAGTTTGTAAAGATTTTTGGTAATATATTAGAAGAGATTTTTTCTATCTTATAATCTTTTTTTAATGATGGATCGTGATTTTTCTCTACCATTTTAAAGTTTTTCACTTCTTTTAATATTTAATTATTAGTATGTATGTGAGAGGTTTTTTTGTTTCTTCTTTAATATTTGAGTTCATATATTTAGCTTTACTAGTGTTTTTATTTTGTATTTTTAAATTCTATATTATGTTTTAGTTTTGAATATTAATTCAAATTTTATTTTGCTCATCGTTATTATTAGATTTCTATATTGCATTTAACAAAATATCTCAAACCACCAAAATGACTTAAAGTTTTAAACCACATGTATTAAGTATATTAAAAATCAGGTAGTTTGTCCAATATTATGCATAATTTAATTGACATATAAGATCACACAATTTTAATCGAGAAGTCAAAGATTTCAAATCTTCCACCTCACCTTATATTAGTGTACTCAAAAGGAAGAAAAAAATTCAAGTAGTTTAAGATGTCAATTAAATGAAATATAGAGTTTCATTAGCAAAGATCGAAAGGGTATTCGAAAAATTTATAGATAACGGTAGCATAAAGAGTAGTTTAAGAAAGGACTTTTGAATCGGATGCATTGAATCCCATGTATAAAAATTAGCAATAATTAATATATTTTGACCAACAATAATACGTGTCTAATGATATATATAAATACAGTTGAAATATTTTAAAAAATGAACAATTTCCAATGTAATATATTTGAGATGAGCTGTTGTGACTTTTAAGCATAAGTAAAATAGTACATAATTGTCAAAATAAATTTGATTTAGTGATATTGGCATCAACTTCGTCTTAAGATGTAGGAAGTTCAATCACCTACCCGACGTTGTTAGTACTAAAAAAAAATGTTTTAGTTCACCAAAGTAACAATAATTTCGGCTTCAATATTTCACCCTAAGAGAGAAAAAAAAAGGCCTGATAACCAAGGCTTGTTGGGCTTAAGGAGTTATTGGGCCCTTGAGGGTTTAGAGTGGCCCAATAATTTCGGGTTGGACTTCAAAAAGTGGTACTTAATAGTCGGGGATTGTTTAATAATTAAGAGAATCCAAATAAATTTAGGCTTTTGATTGTTATAACTTTTTAAAATTATTGCGGGTGATAGTTACGGTATTTGGTAAACTAATATGGATTGACAAATTTGAGATCTGTAAATGGTTAGAAAGGATATCAGATTCTTAGGAAAGCTAAAAATTTAAAAGGCTATCTACTAACTTTTACATGTTAACAAATTTTGGAGTGATTTACATAAATTAATATATAATTTATTTTACTAATAACCTAGTCGGTTAAGATTTTCATATAATCACTCTTTTACCATTGTAAAAATAATCCTAGACCATGCCCTAATTTAGTGATAAACTTTTTTATCTAACTATATATATATATATTATATAATTAATATATATATATATATATATATATATATATATTATATATAATATATATATATATATATTTCGTACATTTTAGTCTCAGAAGAAAATTCAGTTATATCCATTTGTAAATGACCCACACCCGACAAAAGTTCATGACATTTGATTAGTTCCATTAATTTTTCTTTTGAAAGTACTAATTATTTCCATTGATATATATTAAAAACAAATCTTTAAATAACATATTACGCGCCAAAATTTGAAATTCAAAAAAACCCACTCACAATAATTACTCTATACACTCATAATCATTTGTTTTCCTTTTAGTTAAGTATATATCTTTTGGTTACTATTTATGATTAGAATAAGATTTAAATCTTATTTGTCTATTCTAACCTTTAAACTTTTAAAAGTGTTCACTTTGGTCTCTACTATTAAAATTCTGTTAATTTTTAAATAAAATGATGAGATAGCTTATATTTTTAGATGACTAGGTTGCCAAATAAGTTAGTCATGCTAAAAAATATAGACTTCTAATTTTGAATTAGGTGGTAAAATAATTTTCTTTAGAACTCAAAAGTCATTTTGTATTCAAAATTTTGGTCGTTCAGTACTTTATCGTGTTGGTTGTTGACATTTTACTTCACCTCCATTTTGCTCAACATATACCTAAATGCAATCAAAGAGTTAACAAAATTTTAATAATAAGGACCAAAATAAACACTTTTTAAAAGTTCAGGGACTAAAATGGTCGTTTTTAAAAGTTTATGAACCATAATAGAACAAGATTCAAAGTTTAGAGGCCAAATAGGATTTAAACCTTAGAATAATTGTTATACTTTGGTGTATCTTAATTTGCATCTATTCTTGTGCAATCCACTAAAATGTCGAATAACAAGTTATCGTATAATAAAATTTTCTTTTCTAAAAATTAATATTTTTTAATATTTTTTTTCTTTTGAGATTGAAGGAGATGCATGAAAATGGATGTAGTCTGGACTACAACTAAATATTATTCATATAGATATTTTTTTTCTTTTTTCTTTTTTTAAAGGAATTCATATAGATATCTTTTACGAAAGATCAAAAGATGTCAACTTTAAACGAAGGCTTTGATAATTTTTGTAGAAGTTAGATGAATATGAAAAACCAATCAATAATTTGCATTAAAAATGACAAAAAATAGTGGGAAACCCCATGTGAGGAGTTTTGGCTAAACAACAAATCCACCATTTTTTTTTTTTTTTTTTTTTACTTTTTAAATCACTTAAACAGGGAGAGATTAATGAAGAAACCCTAAAAAAAAGGGTTTTATATGATTTTGAAATAGACAAGTTTCATAGGATGCTTTAAGGGTCTCCCTCAACATACTCTCTCTTCATATCTTTCAATTCAACATAATATTGTGTATAAAAATTGCATGTATTTGTGTACTTAAAAAATATATATGTTTTTTTATATATATATTTTATTTCTTTTTCTTGGCCCACTAGGGTTTTATTTATTTATTTATTTATCCCTCTCATGTTATTGTTGATTTAGTTTCTTTCTCTTTCAATCACATAGGATTCTCATCTTTGAGAAAGACTTGAAGTATAACATTATTATCAATAGGCTACTAAATTTGTTGACATATTAACATCTACCCTTGAAATTCAAGTGGGACAAAGATGATCAACTAGAGAGGGAAAAAAGAAAAAAAAAAAAAAAAGCTTGAAGGCTTTTATTATTTCTCAAGATCTAAATTTGACTTATGAAAAACTAACTTTAAGCTAATTTATATTATCATACCTTCAAAATCAATGAAAGGAGTTTTTTTTGGGAAGAGTTGTAAGAGAAAACCCTAATTAAGGGCATTATTGAGACAAAAGGAAGAGGAGATTTGAGAGACAAAGATCTCAAAACAAATATTTGGTTAGAGAAAAGGAAAAACAACCTCAAACCTCAATCATGTAGGGTTTTTCTGCCACCAATAATGTAGAAATTATCCAGACATATCTATCCCACACCCCCATTTACTGATAACCATTTTTTTTTAAAAAAAAATACTTATTTATTTATTTATTTTACAGTCTCAAGACATTTAAATTCTTAGTCAAAATCTAAAAACAAAAACAAAATTTTAAAATCTACCATTTTTTCTTAGGTCTTGTTTAGTTAATCATTTGGTTTTTTTTTTTTTTTTTTTTTTTTTTTTTTTTTAGAATTAAACCTATTTTCTCGTGAAAACTAAAAAAAAAAATATATATTTTTTAAAAAAACATACTTTTGAAATTTGGTTAAAAATTTAACTCTTGTATTTAAAAAAAAAATGCAAATCATGGAGAGAAAATAGAGTTAATTTTCAAGACTAAAAATAAAAATGAAACGACAACTAAACCGAACTTATAAATGGTTTTCAAGTGAACCCTACATTTTTTTTTAATAGTTTTCAATAATTTTCAAAGTTGACTTGAATTTTGAAGACATCTCCAATACATATTGATAAATCATCAAAAACCATATAGTTATTAAACCGACATTAGTTTCTACTCTCATAAATGTTGGGTATCTATGGTTTAAATTGTTTAAAATTTTAATTTCCTACATCGGATCTTTTTCTTATGCATCTAATGTGCACGTCATCAAAACTATGTGAGTACAATTTTTTTTCTTCTAATAATAATAATAATTAAAGAGTGAATTATTTCTTCATCGTATGTTGGTATATTTAGACTATATTTTTAAGAAAATGAATTATATAATTTAGACTTTTCTACTTTGTTTGTATGCTTCTTCTTTTTCATTAATTATAATTACGATTTATACAGTCTATTATTTCATCCGGCCGGCCTTTATCTAAAGTCTTTAAGGACAGATATTTTAATAATTTGTGTTATAAGGAAAGAACAAATTAAAGCTCATATGAAGCATGTTATCTAAGGCAGCTTTTGTCTTGAAACTGTTTGCTTAATTATTAGATTAATTGAGTTGGATCTTAATTAAGCAATCTCCTTTTTAATTAAGAAACAAATTACACTTTAATTTGGTTGTTTGGGACATTCCAAGCAACATCATGATCATGTGTTGTTCTTCCAATAATGGTCCCCCAATTAAGTTCTCGTGATTGTTTTATTAACAAGATCTCAAATATTTACATTATATTTCGTTTTTAATTATATACTAGTGTGTTAAATTATTTGAATTTTCACTTTTCTAAATTTTCATATTTATCTTTTTTTACTAATTGTTTATAAATTCCCACCAAACAAACATACCTCTTGAGTTCAATGTATGTTTTAATAATTTTTTCTTTTGTGTACATCAATCACATGCAAATTATTCCTAAATTTTATATTATATAGTTGTGGTGTTTTTATTAAATATTGTAGATGTGGTTGGATATGCTTGTGAGCGGGTATGGTCTACTCTACATATAGTTTTGGAAATATGTGAAATGTGCTAGATGAATGAAACATGTTTAATATACTATTTGGATGCAACGTAGTTTCTTATATTAATATTATTTGTCTCGAGTGATTGTAGGGTGGTTTTCACCCAAGTTGACACCATGTGCTTGATGGCCATGTGTCGACGTGTATTATATAGGTTCATCTAACTAAATAGCTAGTATTTTTTTTAAAGACAACTGAAATTAAAGGACTTTAATAACACCATCTTTAATGTCGGTTTAAAACCGATATTAAAGTCTAGAATTCTTGTAGTGCACCCAAGTTAGGGCACCAAGTATATAGCTAAGCTATCGCTAGACATAACCATATGTTATTAAAAATTAACGAGTGTAGCTATATATATAACTATTGCCAAGAGGCGGAAACGAGATCGATATTTGTTAAAGGGAAAACTGTGAGATTTGGAAGAAAAAAAAAGGAAAATATCTTGAATGGTGAAGGTAGGGATAGATAGAGGAATTAGAACCTTAAGTTGAATAAAAAGAAATGAATGAATGAACGAAAATAACAGTGAAATTGATAGATTTGTTGGCAAATTGACCTAATGTTTTATTTTTCTTTCACTTTTCCCCTGGAAGAGGGAATAAAGGCAAACAAAACTAAAAAACAAAGAGGAGGACATCCCCCACACCCACTACCCAAAATTTTTTCACTTTTGAAGTGGACAAAATTGTATAAATATTGACACAATATAATAATAATATAATATAAATGAAAAAGAATAAATGTTTTTATAAGAGTGAAGCCAAAGAGAGGGAAATTAAAAGTAGAGTGTGAAAAAGGGAAAAGGAAGAAGGTAGAAGATGGAAGTGGAGAATGGATATATATATTTTTGAGTATGTAAAGTATAATAGAGACAAACAGATGAACAACCTTCATTTACTGTTTGTCAGTCAGTTTAAAGGCTGCTCTTTGGCTTTCTTCCTTCCATTATTTCATCTCTTTCTTCTGATCTCCTTCCACATTTCTCTTTTCTTATCTTTTGTCCCTTTTTACACATTCTAATTTCTCTTCCCTTTTCTCCACCTTTCCTTCATCATCTTTGGGAATCACCATTACCACACTATACTCCCTCTCATACCATCTTAAAATCATTTTAAACTTTTATTAACATATGTATTAAGAAAAATGAAAGCTAACTAATGTCATGTTTCGTAATTATTTATTTATTTATTTATTTTTTTTAAATGAAGTCTATTTCTTCTCAATTTCTCACCATGTTTTCAATCTTTCATAAGTAAAAGAGTTGAATTCTTAGTAAATTTAAAAAACTAAAACAAGTTTCTTTCTTTTTTTTTGCAAAATTTAGTTTGGTTTTTGAAAATACAGGTATAAAGTAGATATAACAAAGCAAAGAAACATAAATTTGGAAGATATGTTTATTGGCTTAATTTAAAAAAAAATAGTTATCAAACGAGGTTTTAACTAATTAAAAGATTCTAACTAGAGATGGGCAACGGTCGAATTGAAGATTTGACAAAGTCCATGTGAAGAATCTCCTCGACTCAAATGGCCAATGAGGAGACGATTTGAGGATAATGTGCAAGTGAATGAATCATGCTGGGATTGTAGGTGTACAATGGAGATTCTTTTTCCCAGGCAACCAAACAGCTTGATTCCGATATTATCATAATATGAAGAATTGTCCATACTACCTCCATTCATTGTTTGTCGTGATAGTAACATTTGAAAATAATGTAGGGTCCACAAAATAAATTAATATATTATTGAGCAATACTGGTGCACTCATCTTTATTAATCTCAGTCTCATCAAACACATGAAAAATAAATTAAAATATTTCAAAAAGGGTAATACTTGGGTGTATTTCCATCTTGATTCATCGCACTCTCATCACACACATACCAAAATTACATTAAATATTTAAAAAGGGAAAAGTAAAGTAAATTTGTCACATGATAAATCATGATTGAACAATTTAGTAGAATGCACAAAAATAGATGTTACTCAGATGCAAAACATTTTTCTTTGAAAAAAAAAGTATGAAAATTTTTTCATATAGTAAATACAATTTGATAGGTGGGAGTTGAGAATGCACCTAAGTTTTTTCCTATATCATTTAATTAAGAATGAAAGTAGTATTAGAAAAATTGGCCTTCTAACCTCAAAAGAAGTCAAGACATTAGTAACCTCACTTCCAAACAAAGAGTGAAGTCTTTGTCCTTAGCTAGCCCCACACCTCTTTGGTCGAACCCACTAAATAAAAACACTATTTGAATTAATTATAGCCCCCACCCCATGTTCTCTCTTTCACATATATCTCTTTCTCTCTTTCACCATTTCAATTCCCTTCCATTCTCTCCTCTTTATCATATCAACTTTACCCATTACTAAAAACTATTCAATTTCCACTAAATATTTGCTCCAAATTTCAGAATGGGTATGGAAGTTTTGGAGGATTTGATTTGCCCACTTACACCATTGTCTTCCCTTCAATTCATCATCCCCAAACATAAAACAGAACAACAAGAACAAGAACAAGAACACGAACACGAACACGAATGTCTCACCCCCACCGCCGCCGCCGCCCGCCTGAAGCCGCCCATGATCTGTCCGCCGGCGCCCAAGAAACCTCGTCCTCCTCGAAGGAAATTGAATTTTTTGCCACCTCCTTTCTTTGAAGCTCCACAAGATCTCAATTCTGTATATTTTCAGCTTCATGTTCCTTCTTCCAAGAAGATCAAACCCATTTCTACTTCATCCTTCCATCACTAATTCTTGTTTTTTTTTTCTTCTTAATTTGTTTAAAAATCCTTTTTTTTTTTATTGATTTTAACATGGGTATGTGTATAACTGAACAAATTCAAGAAAAAACCATTGTATTTCTAATATTCATCTCTCCTTCTCTATTATTCAGGTCGGTATATTATTACTCATCAATTATTCCATTTAAAGTTTGTAACTTTTTTCTTTCTTTGTTAATTCCAATGTAACTAAGATTATATATATATATATATAGAGTGTTTGAATCTTTGACATGTCTTCACTAGTTGCAATATACTTATGTATTTGGTTGTTTGATATAATCTAATCTCCTTTGAAATTTTCTTGTCCATAATATTTGAGGTTTACTTTTACTTTAAGTTTTTAGGATTTTCAATAATTTAATATAGTATCGAAACAACTAGTCTAGGAAGTCCTCTATTCAAATTACTTACTATGATGGAAGAGTGTTGAGATGATATAGTATTAAATTCACCTCCACTTATGATCGAATTATGCTTTTAATTCAATCGGTGATTTAACAATCTTAGCTATATATTCTGTGACTTTAATTGTTTTTTGTTTTCACATTATTAGAGAATTTTTTTCTAGTTTAACGATATATATTTAGAGTTAAAGATTCCAATCTATGACCGTATAAATTTTTAGTCAATTGTTGAGTTATATTTGAAACAGGAGTACTATGGTTTGCATTGCATCATTTGGTAGGGAGAAAAGAGAAATTAGGCACCCAATTGGAAAATTTTATCATGCTTATATTAAAAGGGTAGATCAATTTTTTTTTTTCTTTGAGATCAATGAACAAGAAAGGGAGGAAAAAAAAGGGAAAAGCTATCTTCAACCAAGCTGGAAGCTGTGTGTGAGCATGTGAGGTTAAGTACTCTTCTTCACTGTCAAAATTGACAAATATTTTAAAGTAATATATATAATTATAATAAAGTTTTAAAGATTTTTCTTTTTTGTATTAATTAAAAAAACAATGAGGTGTAAAGGCAGAACACAACTATGATATATTTGGATACAAATTTACAGAAGAAAAAAAAGGGAATGACCTAATAATTACTCTTCATGTCTTCTTCTTCTTCCTCAAATCTTGGGAGTGAAAGTTTGCAATTTTATTTGTATAATTGTGTTCCCCATGCCTATAATTTTTTTAATTTTGGTCTTTAGCATCATTAACTTAAAAATGATTAAATGTCATTTATATTACTATATATTTTTTTGTTTTATAAATTATGCTATTCTTATTCATTATCCTTAATGTTTGATAAATCCATGAAAAATTAATAACTAAATTATTAAATCTTTTAGTGTTAATGGCAATTTTGATATGTATTATCTACATCAGAATATACTCCCAATAATAAGGTAGGTCAGCAGATACCGAGACCCAAATTCTCTACTTGATGTACTCTCTTTTCTTTTTTCATAATAATATAGAGTTCGTGTGATAGTTGATTTGTACGATAAAAAAATACTTGAAAATTATCGGATATAAATAGCTTTTGGTTTTAAAATTTGATTTTGATTTTCTTTTTCTTCTTCTTTTTTGAAGATTTGAAATTGGGAATAAATAGCTGAGGGTTTGCTTTACACAAATCCATTATTTTCAAATATGTGGCTCTCCTATCTCCACTAGGTTCAAAAGATTCGATAAAGGGGTGGCCTATCAAGGCGTTATAAGGGGAGACTATTCGGGTTGGTCTTTATTCCCTTTACTGGTTAAGAGGGGAGTAGTGTCAGCCTCTGCTATAAGAATCAGACTCAACAGATATCATTAGAGCCCTAAATGATCCGAATGTTGATTTTTTCTGAAACAAAGAAAGTGATGGATGCCACTGTTGCACTTTTCCAAGCGTCTTGGGGATGTTTCCTTTGGCTATTGTAATTGTTTTTGTAATTTCGTTGCCCATTTTCTGGCGCGTGCTGATGTGAACATTTTTTTTATCCCAGGATCCTTCATCAGAGGAGGAAGGTCGTGATGCTCGTTGGGATGATGTGTACCCTAGTTGGGTCTTATTGAGGAATTTTCTTGTGGTTAGTTTCTAGTTTTAATGAAGTTTATTTATTAAAAAAAGAAAAGTTCGTAAAGTTTGAGCATGCTTGGTTGCTTCGCGAGTAAGCGTTCTCCATCAATTTGCTCAAAATCTTGTTTGGCCTCAACAAACAAATTCTAATTTAAGGTATATTTGGTATGAAATCTAAAAACAAGAGATTCAAATTAAATTAGAGTTGTATTGAACATTTACATATATGTGTTTGGTAGCAAATTCATAAAGTTTAAAATGTGCTTGATACTACATATATATAAATCATAAAACTAGTTGTAGTTACTTCTATAATTAACAATAAACTATTATTAACTTATTTATAAACATGTTTTATGATGAAGAAAATATATGATTATCATTTTGTAATATTATATAATTTATAATATATTATAAAACACATTATAAATAAAAAATATTTACATTTTATAGCAAAAAGTTCCAAAAGAGCTTTGGGGCTGTTTGGGGGCCAACATGAGATGGTATACCATAGGTTGGTATATCATCTCAGTGTTTGGAGGCCCATTATCCTATCTCACCGAATTTAATTGTTTGTGGGCCCATTTTTGAAATGTGTTTTGTATCTCACCGTCTTTTTTCTTTCGTGTATCGTATTTCACCGTTTCTCTCAACCATTCCCTCAACCAAACTCTGAAACCTTAGCCACTTCAATCTTCTCCTCAAGCTTGTCCTCAACCACGTCTCTCTCTCACGCGTATCGTATGTCACCGTTTCATTTTTCTTCACAGATCTGTTGTTTTCTCACAGATTTGGTGTTTTCCCTTTTCTCCTTCACCACTTCAATCTTCTCCTCAACCATGTCTTTGCCACTTTGACAGTCCTTTGTTCACCTATATCCCATTGTACAGTTTGTTTTTGGTCCTCGGTGTTGCGTCGATCGTCGATCGTTAAATGCATGGCAGGGACTAGTTGAAGAAATTGCAGCTTGATGGGGGAGAACGTTGTCCACTTCAGGTTCGTTTTCTAAACCCTAGATCGGCCAATGATGAGTCTTTGTCCTGAAATTGTATGCCTTGTTTTGATTTTTCAGCTATTAGAATCATAGAAGATGAAATCTCGTAGAAAGAATTAGTCGATCATACTCGATCATTCATACTCCATCATGCTTGAACATACTCGATCGTTCACACTCCATCATGCTTGAACATACTCAATCATACTCGATCGTTCAAACTCTATCATGCTTGAATATACTGGATCATACTCGATCGTTCATACTCAATCATGCTTGAACATACTCGATCATGCTCGATCACACTCGATGGTTCATACTCGATCATACTTGATCATACTCGATCGTTCATACTCGATCATGCTTGAACATATTCGATCATACTCGTGTATTTTGCATGTTTTCAATATTATGCATTATTAGTTACCTCATTTATTAAACTATCCACCAACTTTAGTAATGACCGTTCTGATTGTTTACTGATTTTATTAATCACTGTTCTGATTGTTTGCTGATTTTATTCTACTTGCGTATTTTCACTACTCATTCAACCATCTCATTAATGACTCAACCAATTTATTAATTGGATTTGAGTTCATTCATGATGTAAACCAATTTAATAGTTGTTGGGAGTGTTATTAGTGTTAAACAACTACCCATCTCCTTTCACTTTTCCTATATAACAACATTGGTCCCATTAAGCATTTGCTGAGAGCCTCCACTGTCCAAGGTTTATTTTGTAAATCCGATAAGTTCAACTTCGGTTTCTCCTTCTTTACTTTCTATTGTTTGGTTATGTTATTTTCATATTATTAAAAGGTTGTTTTTTTGTTGTTTGGCGGGTGGTAGGGTGCCTCATTGTGTTTTGATCCGGCAACCCATGGACTCCATCCATATCATACTTCATAGAAGTAACATAGGTACTTCTCTATTCGAACTAGTTCTCTTCCTACATTATGAGTATTTCTAGATTTTTCTAATTTCTTTTATTGTTTTGTTACGCAACCCAAACTAATACGGAATATTCAATTAGTTTGAGGTTGGTGTGTTATTATTATTATTATTTTTTTTTGTATTCTCCTATATTCCATTTCAGCTGTATTTTTTGGTGTTACTTATACAATGAATATATTACACGGACTGTTTGACATTTTTTGGTGTTATTAATTTTTTAATTTTTTTTATGAGTATTTGCATTATCTTCATTTATTTTTAATGTTTACATGCTTCTTAATATTGAGGTTACCTAAGTTACCTTGTAAAAGTGTGTGATTTTTATTTTTGGAAGATTGAACAATAAGAATATATCTTAATTAATTAATAAATATAAATATATTGCTTAGACATAATAAATTCCAGTAATTAATGTAATCATTTTTAATTATTTTAATATAAATTATCAATATAATCATTTTTAATTATTTTAATATAAATTATCAATGTAATCATTTTTAATTATTTTAATATAAATTATCAATGTAATCATTTTTAATTATTTTAATATAAATTATCAATATATAAATTATGATCAATTATCAATATTCTAATTAATAATTTATTAATTTATTCATGTGTAGTAATTAATATAATGCAACAACTTATCAAGACCTTTGACCAACTAATGCAACAACTTTCATACAATTAATATAATCATGTTTAATTGAAAAAAATATTTATTTTAGTAATTAACCTTTGAAACGAATACTAATGAAGATTTTTGAAACAACTTATTTGAAACAATTTATTTTAGTAATTATTGAAACGAATACTAATGCAACAACTTTCATATACCTTTGACCAACCTATGAAAAGAATACTAAAAATAAATTAAAAAAAATACTTTTGACCAACTTATGAAAAGAATAATAAAAATAAATAAATAGATTTTAGATTTTTAATATAAATCATAAAAAAGACCATGCTATTGCTCCTCTTTGTTTTTTTAAATTCATTTAAATAATAGATTTTTAATATAATTCAAATGTAAATTCTTACCTTTTTTTATATGGATTTAAGTATGAGATGATTAATTTACCAATCTACTAGTTAAACCCTAGAATAACTAATGAAGTTGTAGTAATGTATTTCAATTCAGACCCAATCCCTCATAAAACTATTTTTCCTTTTGTATCCTAGGGATTTAGGTTTCTATCCCAAAATATGAAAAATGAAGAAGTCTTTACGATCCTTTCAATCATCACCACGTCCCAACGATAACTATTTCTAACATTGGACCTATTACTAAATGACTATCGTAGAATAGAGAAGCAACACTCCCATCAGATTAGACAACTAAACTTCTTTCGTCTTATTTATGAGAATGACGTTTGCTGTCGCGAGAGCACGCAGATGGATAGACGAACTTTCGCCATCCTTTGTAACATGCTTAGGACAACCGGTCGATTGGCACCTACTCAATGCGTTGATGTCCAAGAGATGGTGGCAATTTTTCTCTACATTTTGGCGCACAATGTTAAGAATTGAGTAGTTGGACGACAGTTCACACAGTCTGGAGAAACTGTTTCGAGGAATTTTAGGTCCGTTCTAACTGCAGTACTACAACTCCATGAGTTACTACTGAAAAAACCAGAGCCTATCACGAGTGACTGCACTAATAATAAGTGGAAGTGATTTGAGGTATTACAACAATTTGAATTCCACTCCTAGTTAAGTATTAGGTTCTAGATTTTTTGAAACTAGGAAATGTTTATCCCTTTGTCAATGTATGATCCCATACAAAATTGTCTGGGTGCATTTGATGGCACATACATCAAGGTCAATATAAGTGCAGGCGATCATCCCCGATATCGTACCCGAAAAGGTAAGATAGCCACAAATGTGCTTGCCGTCTGTTCTCCAACTAGTGAGTTCATATTTGTGCTGCCAGGGTGGGAAGGGCCTGCAGCCGATTCTAGAGTGCTTAGGGATGCAAGTTCTCGACTATACGGATTGAAGGTTCCCAAAGGTATAGACTTCTGTGATTGCACTGTCTGGATTCAAGAGCAAATACTTTGCCAACTAATAATTACGTGTATACCATGCCTTGGTTATTATTACTTATTATTACTTATGTGATGTTGGATATCCTAATGTCGAGGGATTCTTGGCACCATCTAGGGGAGAGCGGTACCATATTTCAGAATGGCATGGTGCTGGAAATGCATCGACTAATCCACAAATTTTTTCAACATGAAACATTCATCCACTAGAAACTGCATAGAAAAAGCATTTGGCGTACTCAAAGGTCGTTGGGGGATACTACGTAGGAAGTCCTACTTGAAGGAAATTTTCGAAAAAAATCCTTTGAGCAGAAGCAAAGATCATTCCAAATTCCATTTTTATTGAACATAAAGTTTTACAATAGAAGAACAACCAGATATGCATTTACATAAAATTACAACATGCTTAAAAACAAATACAAAGGGTTTAAGAAACCCTTACCTTTGAAGAACTCTTTCTTTAAGAAATCCCTCGTACAATCCACGAACGGAACTCCTTCCTCGCGGATCTTCTTCTTCACGCACGGACATCACCACTCGAGAACCCTCTGTATTCTCTTTGAGATTAAAGAATTCAAACAAGAGTTGTGGGTTTTGCTTGAATCCTTGGAAAAGGGAAAGATATGTAGAGGATGAGAGGGATGTTTCTTCAGATAACCTTTCTCTTGTAGAGAACTTTTCTCCTAGAAAATTTAGGAAGAATATAATTCATTCAACTTCTTTAATCCCACGTTAGTTTTCTTGAGAGAATGTGGGGAGTGGGTTATAACTCCTTCCTTTTTTATTAATTTCAAATAAATTAATAAAAAGGAATATATATATTATATATATATAAAATAACTATTTATTTATATTATATACTATATTTATAATTAATATAACATATGGTCTATAGTTTATATTGCATCAAATACAACATAAACTACAGATTTATTCTCTCTCAACTATACATGACATTTAATTACAAATCACATTTATATTAAATCCATTATGTGAATTCTCATCCATATTAAATGATATTGGATCATAATCCAAATATTTTATTCCTTTCAATATAAATCATATTTATATTTAGTTACATGAATCTTATTCATATAAATGGCATTTTGAATCATATTCAAATCCTCTTACATTATCTTAAAATTATAATGTATCAAATATATTATATTAATTATATCACATATATAATCAATTTAATTAATTATATCATTATATAATTAATTCCCTCAATTTAATTTGAACACTTCAAATTAATCAAAAAGATAATCTTTGTTGAGCTACAGTGGGACCTTATGGACCTATAAATTGAAGCTCCAACGATAACTCGGATAATTAATTAAACTCTTTAATTTAAATTTACCCAACGTTCGTTAACTATCAATCGCTTCACTAAAGACCGGAGAACTACACTCTTGCACTACAGATGAAATTCTGTCTCCATTGGATATAACCAATCAACAGTGCATGATCCTTCACAAATTGCTCGTAAGTACAGTTGGGCCAAAATACCGTTTTTCCCTGTAGTTACATCTAACTCCTTAAGTGTTGAAGATTGGGTCCTAATTTTCCTAGAGTCTCGTAGTTTGTAAACATTGTACACATTGTTATGAATAAAATAAGAGTTATTTTACTTGTATTACTCATATCCAGTTAAACAAAGCTCCGTGTTATTATATGTAAACTTAAGCATGTATATGAGATATAACAAGTGGATCATGCCTTAAGTGATAACCTAAAATGTCTGTAGTATAAGTTCATAAGTGTTGTGAACTACTACAGATGATTGATCCTGACCATTCATGTGGAGACATGCAGGTGGGGGTGTCCTATACAAAGAGTTTGTATAAGACCGGACCACGAGATGTATAGTCTCTTTATATTAACGCCGTTGATACTTGAGACTTACATCTCACCTTAAACGACCATAGATGACATGACCTTAATCCTGAGTGTTTTAGGAACTCTTGGTTCTTTGATTAGTATGGGTGAGAGTGGCTAGATTGCAACTTAACAAGTCTAACCTTTTTGGAGATTTATCTGATTGGGAGTTGGAGCTCAGCTTACACAAGATGAAATTCACTCATTTTCCTTAGCAAGATAAGTAGATAGATTTCTCCCCTAAGGGCTGATTCTAGGTCTTGAACATATTAGCCCACAACTCTCTTTGGAAGAGAAAACTCAGTCATAGTAGGACTATGACTTATATTCATTAGAGGAATCAATAGTACTTAAGGATTAGATGTTAACTACAGGGAGAAAAACGGTGAAATTGGCCCAACTGTACTTACGAGCGATTTGTGATGAGTTTCGCACTGTTGTTTGGTTGATATGGACACAAAATATATCTATATGAGAAGAGTGCAGTTGTCGGTCTTTAGTGGAGTGCCCGGCAGTTAACGGATGGTAGATCCCGTGACTAAAGAATTTAGTTAGTTATTCACGTATCATTGGAGCTTCAAGCAACAGGTCCATAAAATCTCCTTGGTAGCTCAATGAACTCAAGTTGAGAATCAGTTCTTGGGGTTGATTTGAAGTGTTTAAATTGACAAGAGAAAATTCAGTTATATATGATATAATTGGTGTGATGTATGAGATACATCAAATGGAGGATTAATGTAAATGTGATTTATATCAAGTACCATAAAATAGAAAAAGAACTATGGTTTATATGTTTCATAAGATGAAATATTAAAATTATAGGTTATAAATATAATATGGTAAATTGGTTATCATATTTATTTATAATAACATTAATTATTCGATAATTATCTCTTTTTCTCTAATAACCAATTGAGTGGGAGGTTATTGGTGGTTTTATAGTAACCGTGAGATAAAAGGAAAAATGTTTTTCCTAAAATTTGAGAGTTATTGAATTTGGAAAGAAACTCACGGTAAAGCTATCAAGTGAAAGAGTTACTAAATGATAGCTAGTAGAGAGACTAAATGATCATGGAGTATAACTATACGATAGTTCACTCAGCTGGTCGTAGCTAAACGATCGCGTGGCATTGTCTATACGATAGGCTGTCATAGTACATTGTCTATACGATAAACTATGTCATCTCCCACTTGCTCAATCGTCTACACGATTGTTGTTTCTCTTGTCTCTTCCTCTAACCAACTCCATACAGAACCTACAACTCTTGAATTCTCACACCGAGAATACCAAGGTAACCATTGTGGTGGTGTCCTCAATCAAATCGATTAATTTTGAGGTTCTGGAGGCCATTCATTGGGTTCATGTTGTTCGTGTGGTGTTTGCTGTGGATCGTGCTGTTGTACCGGTCGTTGTGTTCAAGCATTGCTGTCTTGGACATTTGAAGATTAGTCGAGAGAGTCGTGAAGAATGTTTCTTCTGAAGGAAATTGAACACAAGGATTTCCATGAGCAGCAGAAAGATCATTCTAAATTTCAATCGTATATGAACTTTACAATTACAATCGCAAACAGAAATATACGGTTATGCATAAAAAACAGAAATTACAATATGTTCTACAAAAGATCAAGGACTAGAGTAACACACATTTGTCGACTCATCTGCAAGCTTCTTGATCACGAAAGCTCGATCATAGCAACACAGCTACACACAAATGCTCGTCCAACACGACCGCTACACTGCACGATCACCGTGCACTCGAATTTAGCGATCACCTAGGTCACGAACACCCTGAATAACACGAATGACCTCCACAGCACCTCGATAGTGTCGAGTTGAGTATGACACCACCAAGAAGGCTACCTTGGTATTCTCGATGTGAGAATCCAGAAGGTAGGCTCTGTGTGGACTTGGTTTGAGGCAGAAAGTAGGAGGAAACAAAATCGTCTAAACGATTGAGCAAGTGGGAGATGGAAGAACCTATCGTATAGGTCGATGCCCAATCGTTTAGGAAAAACAAAGCGATCGTCTAGCAAAAGCTATGCGATCATTTAGCTCAACGTTTAGCAGAGTGTCTATCGCCTACTAACACTCCACAGTTGTTTAGCTAACTCCAAGCTCTCGCTTAGTAAATTCTATTTACTTGACAACTTTCCATATTGGAAATCTGAAAACAACATTTTTCTCAAATTTACTAAAATTAGGAAAACATTTTTCCTTTTATCTCATGGTTACCATGAAACCATCAATAACCTCCCACTCAATTGGTTATTAGAGAAAAATAGATAATTATCCAATAATTAATATTATTATAAATATAAATGATAACTAACTTACCATAATATATTTATAACTTATAGTTTTAATATTTCATCTCATGAAACATATAAACCATAGCTATTTTTCTATTCCATGGCACTTAATGTAAATCTCATTAACATTAATCCTCCACTAGATGTATCTCATACATCATACCGATCATATCATATACAATCGAAATACCTCTTGTCAATTTGAACATTTCAAATCAATACCAAGAATTGATCCTCAATTGAATACATTGAGCTACCAGGGGGACCTTATGAACCTGTAGCTTGAAGCTCCAATGATACGTGAATAACTTACTAAACTCTTTAGTCATGGGATCACCCATCCGTTAACTGACAGACACTTCACTAAAGACCGACAACTGAACTCTTCTTACTACAAATATAATTTGTGTCCATCTTAACCAATCAATAGTACGAAAACCCTTCACAGATCGCTCGTAAGTACAACTCGACCAATAACCGTTATGCCCCTGTAGTTACATCTAATTCCTTAAGTACCACTGAATCCTCTAATGAACATAAGTCATAGTCCTACTATGACTGAGTCTCTCTTCCAAAGAGAAGTTGTGGCCATTGTGTTCAAACCTCGGAATCAGCCCTTAAAGGAGAAATCTCTCTACTTATCCCTGCTTCGGGAAAGAAGTGAATTCCATCTTATGTATTGAGTTTCTAGCTCCCAAATCAGACAAGTCCCCAAAAAGGTAGGCATGTTGAGTTAGCAATCTGGTCACTCTCACCCATACTAATCAAAGGATCGCCCTCAAAGACAAGAGTTCCTAAAACACTCAAGATTGAGATCGTGTCACCTATGGTCGTTTCTGTGTGATGTAAGTCTCTGAGATCAACGGTATTATATACAGAGTCTAGTCATCTCGTGGTTCGGTCTTATACAAACTCTTTGTATAGGACACCCCCGCTTGCATATCTCCACGTGAATGGTCAAGATCTACCATTTGTAGTAGTTTACAACACTTGCAAACCTCTACAAAGTGGGTCGTATCCGTAGTGTCACCAGAATCAGGTATCCCACCTTAATCCTTATACTACAGACCTATTTAGGTTATCACTTAATACACGATCCACTTGTATATCACATATACATGCTTAAGTTTACATAAGATAAACATGGAGCTTTGTTTATTGGATATGAGTAAATACCAGAATGAAATAACAGTTATTTTATTCATAAAATTGTGTGTATCATTACAAACAATGAGACTCTGGGAGAATTAGGACGCCAATCCCAACATCTTCAAAGGTATTCATATTCTATCCCTTGACACTCTCTTAAAGCTTGCTGTAATTTCTTATTATGCATGACCTATTAGTTTCCGTTCTTGTTCTATAATTGTTGATGTTCAATTTCGAGTGAAATTTGGAACGATCCTTCCGCTGCTCATAGAAATCCCCATGTCTGATTTCCTTCATTAAGTATCACTGATTCCTCTACAATAAGTCATAGTCCCACTATGAACAAGTTCCTCTCGAGCCAGGAGAGGATGTGACCACTGAAGGAAATCGATCACGAGAATTTTCATGAACAACAAAATAGATCATTCCAAATTACAATCATGTATGAACATTACAATTACAGTTGTGAACAAAAAAAAAAAAATGGTTATGCATTCATTACAAAAATTACAGCATGATAACTACAAATGATCAAGAAGAGAAATCTTTACGCACATTTGTAGACTCGACTCCATGCTCCTTTATCACGAACGCTCGAACTCAGCAACCTCGAACACTTGAATAACACGACCGCTCCACAACACGAACACCATGCATTCGTCCTCTACGATTGCCTTAGTCACGAACACCCCAGAAACACGAATGACCTCAAAGGAATCTCGATAGTGTCGAGTTGAGTATGACACCACCAAGAAGGGTACCTTGGTATTCTCGGTGTGAGAATCTAGAGAGTGCACTCTGTGTGGACTTGGATTGAGGTAGACGAATGAGGATTCAACAATCGTGTAGACGATTGAGCAAGTGGCAAAAAACTGGACCTATCGTATAGGTCGATGCCCAATCATTTAGCAAAAGCTTAGCGATCTTCTAGCAAAAGCTAAGCGATCGTTTAGCTCATCGTTTAGTAGCGTGTCTGTCACCTACAAACACTACACAATCGTTTACTTTTTGTCAAGCTATTGTTTAGTAAATAAGTATTTACTTGACAAGCTCCGTGAGATTCTTTTTCCGAGAGAAATCTCAAAATCAATTTTGACAAAGAACATACTAAAATTAGGAAAACAATTTTCCTTTTATCTCACGATTACCATGAACCACCAATAACCTCCCAATAAATTGGTTATTAGAGAAAAAGATTTAATTATTCAATAATTAATATTATTATAAATATAAATGATAACCAACTTACCATAATATATTTATAGTCTATAATTTTAATATTTCATCTCATGAAACATATAAACCATAGTTCTTTTTCTATTCCATGGCACTTAATGTAAATCTCATTTACATTAATCCTCTACTAGATGTATCTCATACATCATACCGATCATATCACATATAATCAAAATATCTCTTGTCAATTTGAACATTTCAAATCAACACCAAGAACTGATCCTCAACTAAATCCATTGAGCTACCAAGGGGACTTATGGATATGTAGCTCGAAGCTCCAACGGTATAACTGACTAAGATCCATCATCCGTTAACTGCCAGACACTCCACTAAAGATCGACAGTTGAACTCTCCTTACCATAAATATATTATGTGTCCATCTTAACCAATCAGAAGTGGGGCAACCCTTCACAGATCGCTCGTAAGTACAACTAGGCCAATAACCGTTATGCCCCTATAGTTACATCTAACTTCTTAAGTGCCACTGATCCCTTTAATGAACATAAGTCATAGTCCTACTATGACTGAGTCTTCTCTTCCAAAGAGAAGCTGTGACCACTATGTTCAAGCCCTGGAATCAACTCTTAAGGGAGCAATCTCTCTACTTATCCCTAATTTTGGAAAGGAGTGAATTCCATCTTGTGGATTAAGTTCTTAGCTCCCAAATCAAACAAATCCCCAAAAAGGTAGGCATGTTGAGTTGGCAATCTGGCCACTCTCACCCATACTAATCAAAGAACCACTCTCAAAGGCAGGAGTTTCCAAAACACTCAGGATTGAGATCGTGTCACCTATGGTCGTTTAGGTGAGATGTAAGTCTCTAGTATCAACGGCGTTATATACAAAGTCTAATCATCTCGTGGTTCGAGTCTTATACAAATTCTTTGTATAGGATACCCTCGCTCACACGTCTCCACATGAATCGTCATGATCTACCATCTGTAATAGTTTACAATACTTACAAACCTCTACAAAGCGGGTCGTATCCGTAGTGTCACCAGGATTAGGTATCCCACCTTAATCCTTATACTACAGGCCTATTTAGGTTATCACTTAAGGCATGATCCACTTGTATATCACATATACATGCTTAAGTTCACATAAGATAACCATGAAGCTTTGTTTATTGGATATGAGTAAATGCCAAAATTAAATAACAATTATTTTATTCATAAAACAATGTGTATCTTTACAAAACAACGAGACTCCGGGAGAATTAGGACACCGATCCCAACAGCCACTATGTTCGAAAGCCAGAATCAGCCCTTAAGAGAGCAATTTATCAATGCGTCTGCATCAGAAAATGAATGAATTTCGTTTTGTGTAGCTGTGTTCTCAGCTCCCCAGTCAGACGAATCCCCAAAATGGTAGGTTTGTTGAGTTGGAAATTTGGCCACTCTCACTCATACAAATCAAAGGACCTCCTTCATGAGCAGGAGTTCGCAACTCACTTAGGATTGAGGTCATGTCACCTATGTTCATCCTAGTGAAATGTAAGTCTCTATTATTAATGACATTATATAAAGAGACTAATTATTTCGTGGTCCGATCTTATACAAACTCTTTGTATAGGATACCCTCGCTCGTATGTCTCCGTATGAATGATCAGGATCAGATCATTTGTAGCGCTTTATAACATTTGTAACACATACAAATTGGGTCATATCCGTAGTGTCATAAGGATAAGGTACCCAACCTTATCCATCTACGACAAACCATTTAGGTTATTATTTAAACAAGATCCACTTGTATGTCTCTACATACTTGTTTAAATTACATGAAGTAACCTCGGATCTTAGTTTATTGGGTTGAGTATATGCTTATAAAATAACACTTATTTTATTAACAACAATATGTTTATACAAAGTTTACAAACTACGCGATTACAAAGAGATTTAGGATACCAATCCTAACAATCTTCCACTTGTCCTGAAGCTTAGGGAGACTAATGTACAATACAAATAAAGTACAAAAATACAATAAACTAGGGCATACATTATACCTCAGTAACATCTCCCACTTGCCTTAGACAATGTGTTGCATATCCCGTAGACCCAGACTTTCTAGATGACCTTTGAACACTTTAGTCGTAAGAGTCTTTATAAATGGATCCGCAACGTTGTGTTCCAAAGCAATCTTTGTGATAATCCCATCACCTCGATCCACAATCTCCCGAATCAAATGATATTTCCGTTCTATGTGCTTGCCTCTTCTGTGACTCCTAGATTCCTTAGAATTTTCCATAACACCACTGTTATCACAATAAAGTGTGATGGGCAAAGACATATTTGGAGCAACTTCCAAATCAGTAAGGAACTTCTTAAGCCAAATAGCCTCTTTAGCAGCTTCACAAACAACTATGTATTCAGCTTCTATAGTGGAGTATGCGATGCATTCTTGCTTGATGCTTTGCCATACTATAGCTCCTTCATTTAGAGTAAACATTGACCCTGATGTGAATTTCCTAGAATCCCAATTAGTCTAAAAGTCAAAGTCTGTGTATCCTGTAAGGACAAAATTCTTATCTCTATACACGAGCATATAGTCCTTCATTCTTCAAAGATACTTGAGGATCGTTTTAACCGTCGTCCAGTGATTTAATCCTGGAGTGGATTGATATTGACTGACAATCCCTACTGCATAGTAAATGTCAGATCTAGTACATAACAGTGCATACATAAGGCTTCCAAAAGTCGATGCATAAGGAATTTGTCTCATTTCCTCAACCTCTAGTGGAGTCTTAGAACACTGTTCCTTAGACAATACAATTTCATGCCTGAAAGGTAATAAACCCTTCTTAGAATTTTGCATCAAATATCTGACAAACATCTTGTCAATATATGATGCTTGAGAAAAGGCCAACCTTTTGTTCTTACAATCCCTTATAATTGGATCCCTAGAACAAACTACACCTCTCCCAAATCTTTCATATAGAATTGGGCGGCTAGCCATTTCTTAACATCAGCCATAAAATCTACATCATTCCCAATAAGTAGGATATCATCCACATACAGCACGAGCAAAGCTATTGAGTTGTTGATGATTTTCTTGTAAACATAAGGTTCATCAACATTCTGATCAAAGCCATAAGATTTGATCACAGTATCAAATCTTATATTCCAAGATCGAGATGCTTGTTTTAGTCCATAAATGAACTGATTAAGCTTGCAAACCTTTTGCTCTTAATCTTATTCAATGAATCCTTCTGGTTGATTCATGTAGATGATTTCTTCAAGATTACCATTCAAAAAGGCAGTCTTGACGTCCATTTGCGATATCTCATAGTCATAACATGTGGCTATGGACAAGAGAATCCTGATAGACTTTAACATGACAACAGGTGATAAAGTTTCTTCATAGTCCACTCCCTCAACCTGGGTATAACCCTTTGCCACAAATCTAGCTTTAAAGGTTTGTACTTTTCCATCTACACCTCTTTTCCTCTTGTAGATCTATTTAAAACCTATAAGTTTTACCCTATCAGGTTGATCTACAAGCTCCCAGACAGAATCGAAATACATGGACTCCATTTCTTGATTCATGGCTTTAATCCATTCATCTTTGTCAACATCTTCCATTGCTTGCTTATAAGACAATGGATCCTCAATGCCATCATCAATTATGTTGTTTTGGGCTTCTGTTAAACCCATGTAGCATACAGGTGGGTTCATAACCCTCCCACTACGTCGAGACAATCTCAACTCTTAAGATGGATGACTAGATGAACTGACATCAATAACCCTTGTTGATTTATCAGCCTGTTCAACAACTCTTGTTGAAATCTCAACAGTCTCATTAGAAATCTCACTTAAAACAAGTTTACTTCGTGGTTTATGATCCCTCATGTGGTTTTCTTCCAAGAAGGTAGTGTTTGTCAACACAAACACTTTATTATCACTTGGATCATAGAAGTATCCACCTTTCGTTTCCTTGGGGTAACCTACAAATAGGCACACTTTTGAACAAGGTTCCAACTTTTTGAGATTTGCCATAAGCACTTGAGCTAGACATCCCCAATTCCTGAAGTGACCTAAACTACCTTTATGATCTCTTTATAACTCAAAAGGTGTTTCAGAAACACTCTTTGAGGGAACATTGTTCAAAATATAAACTACAGTCTCTTCTGCATATCCCCAAAACGAGTCAGGAAGATTAGCATAACTCATCATTGACCGAACCATGTCCAACAGGGTTCTGTTTCTCCTTTCCGATACACCATTCTGCTGAGGTGTACATGAGGCTAAGAGGTGGGACGTGATTCCATATTCTATCATATGGTTTTGGAATCTTAAGTCCATATACTTTTCAACACGATCAGATCGTAGTGTTTTTATATTTTTACCTAACAAGTTTCAACTCCAGTCTTGTACTCCTTGAACTTTTCAAGAGCTTCAGACTTATGTTGCATTAGGTATAGATACCCAAATCTAGAATAATCATTTATAAAAGAGATTAAATATTTATACCCTCATCGTGCCTTTACATTCATCAGACCACAGAAGTCTGAATGTATAAGCTTCAAGGTTTCTTTGGCTCTATCACCTTTTCCAGTAAAAGGTCGTTTGGTCATTTTGCTTTCAAGGCATTGCTCACATACTGGTAAAAAGTTTTCTTCTAAACTATTTAGAAGTCCACTTTTCACCAACTTCTCAATCCTATTGAGATTGATGTGACCTAACCTTAGATGGCAAAGATGAGCATTTTCTTTAGGAGAAATTCTTGGTCTTTTTACAGTTGTTGCTATTTTGAATATTTCAGTATTGAGCACAGCTTTTATGACTAACGACCTTAGTACATACAAGTTATTTTCCATTGAACCAAATCTAACTCCATTCCATTGTTAAAAATAAACATTTTATTCTTAGAGAATGATATGGAATAATTTTGTTCAATCAGACAAGAAACAGAAATTAGGTTCCTCTTGATATGAGGAACTATATATACGTTATCTAATAATATATATCGTTTCTTGTCCAAAAATAACTTAAGTCAGCCTACAGCAACAGTTGAAACATCCTCACCAGTACAGACTCTAAGAGTCATCTCTCCAGCTTCCAACTGTTTCCAGGAACTAAATCTTTGATGGGAAGAACACACGTGGTTAGTAGTCTCATACTTATTGTCTACTAAGCATGTCTCCAAGACAAATAAATCATACTTATTGTCTTTGGAGTTCTTCCTTTTCTGGAGAGTAGTGGGATGAACTCCAAAACCCAAATCATAAACTCCAAGTTTCATTTCAGAGGACAATCCTCGTTGATGATCTTCATCAGAGTTGGCAACAATTGCTTTCTCTGTTAGCCCCTTGATATTCAATATGATGGAGATTATCTTAGGAATTGACACTACTGGTTTCATTGTCATCAATCCTGTTTTGCTTGAATAGTGAGAACTTACGTTCAAATAATTCTCACATTGATTCCATGATCTCATGTGCAATGACCATGTTCTCAAACCTTTTGGCCAACGCATTAGGTATGCTTGCCAAAATGTGAACTAGGGCCTTCGAATTAGCCTTCATCCACACCTTATATGCATTACGGACATTTCGTGGTGCATTAGGGACTTGAGATTATTTGACATATTTGCTGGAAAAACAAACATATTAATCTACATTAGATTTTAGCATAACTCTAAAAAAAATTCAATCAGTTTTAGCAAAATCTAAATGAACCCCATTTAAAATCTAATTTTACAATGACGCTTCAGTGATTTAGGACAAAAGCCACCGAAGGGTAGTCAGTTTCTCCCTTCACTAAATTGAGACACTCTCAACAAATCATTACACCAGGATTAGTCTTATTCCTATAACGATTAGTCATCATTTATTTGGTCAATAAATTATTAACTTGCTTAATAATTTTCCATAAGTATGACCCTTCATTTTAGATCCTAAAGTTCCACCCCAATGAGCCAATCGAAGAGAAAAATCTATTGAGGCAAAAACTAAAGCGATCCTATCCATTTCTGGAGTTTGCCTTGATATTGACCAACTACACAAACCATCTGAAGGGGGACACTCCTAGGGTGCCTGAGGCCATGCAAGAAGATCTCACGGTAGAAACCAATGAAAGAGACCGTAGGACATGTTGACACACATCCTTCTCCCGCTTAGTATAAATACTCTCTCTATTCACCTTGATATTAACACATGTAAACACCATTCGAAGGGACACGCTCCCAGGGCGCCTCGAAGCCAAGCATGAGTCTAAGGGAGTGAATATTAAGGAAGAAACGTGAGTGAAAAATGACATATCATATACATATTTTCCTCCCATTGAGTATTTTAACAACCTAGGGTTTAATTTACGTAGGAAAAATACGGCTAATTATTTTTACTAAGTTATTGTTTAAGTTTGCCCAAAAGTAACACTTAATTTGGAAAATTAAATAATTTTGATTATTATTCATTAAAAATACTTTAACAAATGTTTATCAACAATTGCATGCTTGTAGCAAATCTGTCTAATTCACCTTTCCAGATAGGTTCCCAGGTAGGAGTATTTCATTTCTGTCAGCTTAAATATCCCAACCTAGCAAGAACTTGCCTTAGACAAAAGGTCCCTTATAGATATATTTTCTATAAATTTAATCTTTTATTAAAATCAATTTAATCCTATTAAACCGATTAAAAAAGATTAAATTAATTTCTAATCTCATTAGAAATTTGTGAATTTAGGTCTATCTCAATCATATTTTAAAACTATTTTTTAAAACAATTTTACCTAAGTTTGCATACAACTCTTGGTTATTGATTTTATTTCTAATTTCATTTATTTATAACTCTTATAAAGTAAATGAAACAAATTAAAACCAACATTGCAAGCATTCACATACTTTATAAAATTATAACACTTATAAGATTACCTAAAGTAATGTCATGCATCATGCAATATTCATTTCATTACTACATATATATAACACTTATATATAACAAAGTAATGAAAAATAAATAATATACAACACATGCATACATTTAAACTATATATTATAACAATTATAATATAAATGATGCATGACTATGTTATTTATGCATGCAAGCATATAATATAACGCTTATATTATATGATGCATGAGCATGCTATAAAATTATATCATGCATATACATATATTGTAACACTTATAATATAAATGATGCATGAAATTAAATGCATAACCTATTGTGTGTTTTTAAACTATATGACATACATTATGACATATAATTTTAAACATACATCACATGTACATTAACATTAACAGTTGATGGAGCGGGATTGGACCTCTAAAAGAAGAAAATAAAAGGCTAACTATTATAAAATTTGAGTCAACCGGTTCGGAACAGGTGAATTGGGTCTTGAATCGCTCAAACCGAACCGCCCTTTAAAGAACCACCTTGTAGCTGATCGACCATGCGTCGAGCAGCTATGTGATAAGCATGAAAGACTATACGATCGCGTAGCCAATGACTATACAATGAGCATGAAACTCTACGCGATCATGTAGCATGCAACCATGCATTGAGCTACTAAGTGATCGTGTATGAACGACTGCGCGATCGCTTAGCTAGCCACTATGCAACGAACATCCAATAAACCACGCCATCGTTCAGCGAGTGCCTATACGATCTTGTAGCAAACACAACACGATCATGTAGCAAACTCTATACGATCGTGTAGTATTAGCTATGAAATCGTTTAGCAAATGCTATACGATCGTGTAGCAAAGTTTACATGATCGCATAACAAAAGCTACCCGATCGTTTAGCTGTAGCTATGCGATCTGGAACCTCTGTTTTGTCTTCTCCATTGAAACAACATTCTGCAACCCTTCTTTGAAGCCTCTGAAACATCACGAGCGACTCAAAACTTCAAATTACAGACTCGATTGCAATAATGATGCTAAAAAACGCAAGGGCCCTTTACAAACCAACTTTATAAAGAAAGCCTTAAACAAAGAGTTCTATCCCAAAACATCCATCAACAATTACATCCACAAACATTTATTGCATGAAATAGAATGCAGATTATTAAAACCCACATCTACTGTAAATTGATTCAATAAAATGAATGGAATTTGGAATCAGAAACCTACAACCTGACTCTGATACCAATTGAAGGAAATATTCGGAAAAAATCCTTTGAGTGGAAGCAAAAATCGTTCAAATTCTATTTTTATTGAACATAAAGTTTTATAGTAGAACAGCAACCAGATATGCATTTACATAAAATTATAGCATGTTTAAAAACAAATACAAAGGGTTTCACAAACTCTTACCTTTGAAGAACTCTTTCCTCAAGAAATCCTTTGTACAAGCTACGAACGGAACTCCTTTTTTGCGGATTTTCTTCTTCACGCATAGACACCATCACTCGAGAATCCTCTGTATTCTCTTTGGGACTAAAGAGTTGTGGGCAAGAGTTGGAAGAGGGCTTTGCATGAATCCTTGGAAGAGGGAAAGTTATGGAAAGGAGGAGAGTGATGTTTCTTCATAGAACCTTTCTCTTGCAGAGAACTCTTCTCCTAGAAAATTCAGGAAGAAGATAATTCATTTAACTTCTTGAATCCCATGTTAGTTTTCTTGAGAGAATCTGGGGAGGGAGTTATAACTCCTTCCCATTTTATTAATTTCAAATAAATTAATAAAAAAGAATATATATATATATATATATAATAAATATTTTATTATATATATACACTATATGTTATATCAAATATAATATATGGTCTATAGTTTTATATTGCATTAAATATAACATAAACTACAGATTTTATTCTTTCTCAACTATACATGAAATTTCATATAAATCACATTTATATTAAATCCATTTATATGAATCTCATCCATATAAATGATATTTGAATCATCCAAATATTTTATTCTTCTCAATATAAATCATATTTATATTTAATTACATGAATCTCATTCATATAATTGGCATTTGAATCATATTCAAATTCCTTTCCTAATACCTTAAATTATAATGTATCAAATACATTGTATTAATTATATCACATATATAATCAATTTTATTAATTATATCATATATAATTAATTCTCTCAATTAATTTGAAACTTCAAATTAATCCAAAGATTAAATCCCTATTGTGCTACAGTGGGGACCTTATGAACATGTAGATTGAAGCTCCAATGGTACTCGGATAATTAATTAAACTCTTTAATTAAATTACCCAACATTCGTTAACTATCGGTCACTCCACTAAAGACCGACAACTGCACTCTTCGTACTACATATAAATTTTTGTGTCCATCAGGTATAACCAATCAACAGTGCGATGACCCTTCACAAATTGCACATAAGTACAGTTGGGCCAAAATACCGTTTTGCCCCTATAGTTACATCTAACTCCTTAAGTACCACTGACTCCTCTAATGAACAAATTATGACCAAGTCCCTCTCAGGCTAGGAGAGGGTATGGTCACTATGTTCAAGACCTGGAATCAGCCCTTAAGGGAACAATTTATCTACTTGCCCCTACATCGGGGAAGGAGTGAATTCTGTCTTGTGTATCTGTGTTCCCAGCTCCCCAGTTAGATGAATCCCCAAAATGGTAGGTTTGCTAAGTAGGCAATCTGGCCACTCTCACTCATACAACTCAAAGGACTGCCTTCATGAGTAGGAGTTCACAACTCACTCAAGATTCAGGTCATGTCACCTATGGTCATCCTAGTGAAATGTAAGTCTCTATTATTAACGGCATTATATAAAGTGACTAATTATTTCGTGATCCGGTCTTATATAAACTCTTTGTATAGGATACCCCCGCTTGCATGTCTCTACCTGAATGATCAGGATTAGATCATTTGTAGCACTTTATAACACTTGTAACACCTACAAAGCGGGTCCTATCCGTAGTGTCACCAGGATAAGGTACCTAGTCTTATCCATCTACTATAGACCATTCAGGTTATTATTTAAACAAGATCCACTTGTATGTCTCTACGTACTTGTATAAATTACATGAAATAACCTTAGATCTTAGTTTATTGGATTGAGTATATACTTATAAAATAGCACTTATTTTATTAACAACAATATGTTTATACAAAGTTTACAAACTACGAGATTATAAAGAGATTTAGGACATCAATTCCAGTACTACCTAGTTAAGATCTAATGTAGAACAATAACGGTATGTCGTCTGCTGCACAACCTAATAATGAGGGAGATGGGCCAAACTACAATGTATGGAACAATGGATGATGAAAATTCTACATCTAACGAGCTCGACGATGAAAATATACGATTTATTGAAACATCCGACGAATGGACCAATTTTAGGGATGAGTTAGCGACGCGAATGTTCGATGAATGGGAACAAGCATTATGAGCACAAAGTTTCTTATCCAATTAGCTTTACTATGAATAACTTCTTCTACTATGAATAACTTCTTCCTACTTTTAGAATGTGTTATCTTTTGGTTGAAACAATCTACTGTATTGAATTATTTTAATTTATGTTGTGTTAATTGATATGTGAATGATGAAACATGTTCTACACTATTTATACTCAAACTTTGTTTATCTAACTGTGCCAAATTTATTTTATTAAGTTATACGTATGTATGTAGCTAAATGGCAGGAAGTGGGAAAATGACAAAACACATTTGGACAAAGGTTGAAGATGCACGATTAGTGGAGTCACTACTGTACTTGGTAGAAACAGGTTGGCAAGCTGATAATGGAACATTCAAGCCTAACTATCTACAACAGCTACAACATCTACTTACCGAAAAAATACCTAGTTGTTCCATCGGGCTGTCGAAAATAGAGTGCAAGATTAGATTTTTAAAGCAGCAATATTGTGCAATTGCTGAGATGCTGAGTAATGCATGCAGTGGATTTGGTTGGAACGGCGAGTTCAAATGTGTGGAAGTAGAGAAAGAGGTTTTCGATGTATGGGTTCGGTAAGAGAACACATTATAGTATTATTATCTTACAATGGTGAACTCTTTCTAATATAATATTATGTTCTAACATAATATACGTTTCTGTTTGTAGTCCCATCCCAAAGCAGAGGGTTTGAGACACAAATTATTCCCCCACTATAATGAGCTTTCAATCGAATTTGTAAAAGATAGGGACACTGGTGAAGGCAGTGAAACCCCGTATGATTAAGCATCTGCAACAGATGAACATTTGGAGGATATTCGGTTGGGATCATAGGTTAATGAGCAACAAGAAAGTATACCTGACATGAACATACCGACCGTTGATGGGATGGATGAGGTTTTTCTAGATATATCCATCAGTAGGCATACTGGATCAAGTAACAATACGAGAGGAACAAAACGCAAGAGGACTCTCTTCCAATCTAAAATGCTTGACATTGTACGCACAACAATGGACGTGGAGGAAAGTAAAATGGAGAAACTTTTACAATGTCAGAAAGAGAAATATGAATTAGAGCTCAAGAGGCGTAAGGAGGTCATCGAACAAATCTACCAAGTCGAGTGTTTAAAGAAGGACGATCAATTGACCCTCATAGATCTGTTGGTGAATGATATTCAACGAACAGATGGTTTTCTAGCCATTCCACCACTATTAGGGAAAAGGTATTACATGCGTTTATTGGGCAAGACTAACTAATTACGTTCTCAGTGTTTGCAAGTTGGTTCGTTATTATTTTTTGTAACTTCCCCTAGTCTCTTATTCATTAGGTATCATATATTTATTGATTTTTTGTGACATGTACAAATGGCCCGTGGTATGTGGCCCTTAGATATGGATGCAAGTATTTCTAACCAAGTTGTAAAATGGTCATATATAAGGCCATCAAATTATGTAAAATCTTTTGAGGGGAATGAGTTTAATGAATTTCATATCCGGTCTAATTTTTTTTTTAATTAGTGGAATGAATTTAATGAATTTCATATTCAGTCTAAATTAACACTATTTGTAAAACCATTTGGCTTTCTTCGATGAGAAGTTTGGAATGAATAATATAAAATTGAACTGTATACCATATCTTGAGATTGCAAAGAATAAAAAAATGCAATCAATGTCTTATTCCAAATAGGATGGATATAATAATTGGATTATAAGTTTTTTTTTTTTAAAAAAAAATAGTGTTCATACCGGCAAATTATTATCAAATACACAAAATGAACCAGATAGCATTGATATAACAACTCTGCACACCCAAACACAGACATATGAACTCAGACATAACAACTCTACACACCCAAACACAGACATATCAACTCATACATAACAAATTTGCACACCCAAACACAGACATAACAACTCTGCACACCCAAACATGGACATTAGAACTCTCCAGACATCAGAACTCCCCACATCCTATATCATCTCAGCGCCCCAAACAACCACTTTTTTTGTACTTTTGGAACTTTTTGCTGAAAAATGTAAATATTTGTAAATATTTTTTTATATTTAAAAAGACCCCTATTTTAATTTTAAGAAAATGAATTGAGTTTATAACATAACATACTATATTTTTAACATTTTTCTTATTTAATATAACTATGCATTTTATTTTAAAATTTAAAATTCAAAATCTAGATATAATGAAAATTGTTCTCAAAATTTGTTTTGATCACATAATCTGAAAATAGTTTTTAATTACAGAATTCCGCCAAACATATTTGTTGAATAATCTAAAGATATAGTTGATCAAATTAAAATGTATGGGTATGATTATAATCAACCATTATGAATGGTTTATACAATTTGTCCAAAAAGAAAATGTAAGAAATAAAAAGAAAATTAGAAAAATACTTAAATGCTCTCCAGGTCGCACTTATCTTTATGCCGTCCAAGGAGCTGTCCAATTAAGTGGAATCTAGGCTGCATTTAATCATTGTCCAAATATAAATTAACATTTTTTTTTTCTATATTTCATTTATAAGTTAGATTAAATACGAAAAGACAAGCCAACCACACCAGTTTAATCAACAAACATATATACCTTATTGTCTGAGAAAAGTTATTAACAGTAATAATATCCTACTTTTCTCATATATATAAATAAAGAATGAAAGTATGAAATAAAATTAAACTGAAAATTGGAGCATAAATTTCAATATATATGTCAGGTCAAATCAATGAAAAACCAAACAAGAAAAGTCTGAATGTTAATAGAGATTGAAATGTGATAAGAAAGGAGTACTGCCAAAAAATCAAAAGAAGAATATAACATTGAATTTGAAATCAAAATCTAAAATTTTGAAGCATAAGTTACTAAAACACCCCCAAATCTAATTCAAAATACTATGGACGTGTTTGAAATACATTTTCAAGTGTTTAATTTACAATTAAATCATTTTGAAAGAAATTAGAGTGTTTCACAATCATTTAAAATAATTTTTTTAAATATATTTTAATCAATTTTTGTTAAAAGTGTTTAAATAAAAATGATTTTTTTAAAAAACGTCGTGAACTACAAAATACAATACAATACATATGAACAAGACAATTTTGGAATTGTCAGTAGAATTGACAAATCTGTACATATAGATCAGTGGCTATTTCTAACATATTAAATATATACCAATCTGCAATTCCTGAAACAATTTGCTAAAAAACAAACCATTGCTAACTTGGTGACAGTACTTAAAAGAAAAAGGTTTGATAAGAATTCTCACTATCAATTCTTCTGGCTTTGATTTCTTTTGTTTGATAGGAAACAAAAATTTCATTGATGAGTTGAAATTACAAACGGTGATTCTATATAATAGGTAATCTTCTAGCTTTCATTTTTCCTTGATAGTGTGTGTATACAAAATTCAAGAATGCTTGAGCCTTTTACTGGTAATGTAAATTAGTTCCTAATATTTCATGTAACGCGAATGAGAAGCACAACCATTACGAAAACACAGGTCATGACGAAAATTGCCAACCAAGTGAAGCATGAAGTTTTTGAGCTCTCAGAGTAAATCTGGACGGCACGTTTGTTGACCTGACCGGTGGTTGCCAAGCTATCCTCAACAGCCTTCTCTGTGGAATCTAGTATCTGTTTGAAGCGAATGATCAAGTTTACTATTACATCAGTAAGAAAAATCTTTAAATTTTGGAGTAGACGAAAGGTAATTGCAGGGATGAATCGGTGTAACTGTTACTATCACTGACAGCAAGGTAATCTTTGGCATTTTGAAAAGATGCTCCCAACAACTTTTTCGGACAAAAATAAAATTATCCATTAAAAGCAAATCAAATTATCGACGAAAAGAAAATCAACTAAAGATAAAACAGTGTCAAAGTGAGCTTGACTCAACGATAATTGACAAGATCTTCCACCCTAAAAGTTGGAAGTTCGATCCCTCATTCCATTGTACTGAAAAAAAGGACAAAATAGAGAGTACAGCATGACGCTGGTTACAATAATGCTCTCCTTTTATGATGGAATCATGCAATAGACCCCTACTTCAAATATCATCCAATATGACTAAAATGAAGGCACTAGAAGACCATCTCTCACATTTACTATCTAGAGGTCCTAAATTTATGTCAAGGCTTTAGTCACAACAAAGAAGTCGGGCAATTGTTATTTTAGATAAGAAAGAATATATGATTAAACAAAAAGAGAGAACGAACAACCTAGGAGCTGCGTAGAGAAAACTCCCTCCTAAAAGAACAATAAGAAAGTTCTTAGTTGTTTACAATCGTAAATAATTTCTTGTGAATATAACTCCACCAAGAGGAAGTTAACTGTACATGTCTAGGAGGGAGGGAGGGGGGGTGGGGCGGGGGTGGGGAACTTGCTTCAAAGACCCCTACCTACTTTCCAGCTAGATATGCCATAATAAAGCCCCCACAGTTTCACAAAATTTTAGCATTAATGGACCAATTACGAAAAGAGGAGACTTCCACCGGCCAATCATAAATACACTTCGGCAAACAACCACTAACACCAAGAGAGCACAAGAGAATTTCCATCTGTATTCTTCAACTACTAATCTTCTGATGAAAGGTCAGTTTCCCAAAAGTTGAAGTAGGCGAGATTGTGCAGCATGATTTTGGAAGAACACCTCTAACAAGGAAATTTATCTCAAAAAAGGGTTACAGACCTCACCAATATTTGGCCCTTCATTGAGTTCTAGTTCACTTTGCTAAGATAACCCTAGAGCTAGATTTAATGCATACTTCCCAACTTTTAAGGAACACAACCCTCTGAATGCATGTCTCTGAACCAGAAAACCTTCAACTCTATGAAAAACATATAAAGCAGCCAACACGCTGAAAAGCAAGAATTCCTCTAAGTATGCTTTGAGTATGGGAAGTGGAGACTTTTTTATTTTGATTTCTATGGCATTCGTGTGTAGTTAAAATAAACCAGAGGCCTAAAATCTCCACTTTACTACGTCAACAAGAAAAATGAGTAGAGAATATATACCTTTTCAGTGCTCTCCAAAGATTTGCTCATTATCAGACTGCTCTCTTTCAATTGCTTTGCTAACCCAACCATTTCATCAGTCAAATCCTCTTGAAGCTTCCTATCGAAGTGAATAAATCATGGTTTCATGATAGACAATAAGAAAAAGGAAAGCAATGTCAACAAACTAATTAAATTGGAATGAGGAATCATGCTGCCATAGTCAATGTTTTTGCTCTTTTTTTTTCCTCCAGTTAATTCTAGTGCCCACATTGTCTAACCTTGATTTTCCACTTCATTTAAGTACTATTGAAAATCGTCGACATTTCATCAGTACTTCAAATCTCCCTCACAAAATTTTAATCTTAGTATAGCCATTACGTATATGGTTTTTCCTCTGATCTTTCCCAGTGAAATCAATTACCCCCTACCCTCCAAAGAAAATCAAACCACATTTTTCTGGTTCTGTCTATAAGGGACCAAGACGGTCCCCAACATATTTTTCTAACAAACTTCTGAAACAGAAACAGTTCATATAACTGAGCTTCAACCTTTGCATAAGCTGCAACAGAGTATTGCTCAGATAATCGCTCAAAAAATAAAAAGGAAAAAAAATAGAAGTAGCTTTAAGTAGTGCATATATTCTCCAATCGAAGTCTACTAACAATAATGAGAAAGGGGGTACTTCGCTCTTTACATAAACTCTATTGTCTTTACTTAATCAAAGCACTTACATAAAATTCACCATATAACACTGTAAGCTATAAGAAGGAAAAAGTGCAAGATTTATCAAAAATACTTGAAGCTTCCAGGGTTGATACCTGTGTTTCTCGATGTGGGATATTGCTGCAGCATCCAACTTGACAGGTGCTGAGGAGTCTTCTTTGATGGTGCCATGAGATCTATCCTCTACAATAGAGGATGCCCTGCCCAGTAATATAATAGCTTGGTTTAATATATTTTATTAAAATTATTAAAACAAAAAAAACTTTAACGCTGATTCGGTGTCACATAAATCCTAACAAGAACCACTCACAGAAATCTCCTCCTTAGTCCCGAAGGTGAACTGGGGGTGTTCAAATCTCCTTCTGCTACAGAAGATATTTCTCTAGCAGAAGTACTTGTAGAGGGCTCAGAAGACTCTTCCACATCAGGCTGCAAGTTGACCAAAACCTTAAATAAAAGAGACAAAACTGCACCACGTGCAAGCACAAGAAATGAAGCTCCTGAGATGTTAGCATCTACATTTGATTTGGAAGAAACCATGTAAGAACTTGTAATCAACAGAAACCATCAAAGATGAAGTGAGCATTTAATATTATCCCTCCAATGCATGCAAAAAATTCGAGCAAAAGATGAATCTAGCCGAGCGTTACAGAAATGCAAGACGAGACAACTGAAATAAAATGAAGTCAGACATGCTATATGTTAAGTTGCTGAAATAAAATGAAGTCAGACATGCTATATGTTAATTTGTATACACGTATTATAGAATTGAGGGCACTTTTTTGGCTTTTTGCAATTATTTTTTAGGGGAAAATGCGTTAAAATGCCAACGAGAGGGGGGAGGTGAATTCAATAACCGATTCAAATAGATAATTATTATGTACAGAAGTTCGATAATCTTACAACTTAACAGAGAACAACTTTATAACAACCAAACGCATGTAAATGTACCAAAGGAACAGCTAATTTTGAAGCAATGGCCTCTATCTTCTCTGAATAATCGCCAAGCAAAGCCTTTGAAACTCTGCACAAAGAAACTAACAGTACATAGTACGGGGGACAACATCAGAAAATCTCACAAAGGACATTTACCAAAATGGGCTCCACGATCATTTTATGTTCAATGAGGTTGAATCAAACAAACCTCATGCAACTAGAGAGTACAAAAGTAATGAGAAACTGACCAAGGTATATCCATGGTGGACGAACACTAATGGGAAAGTGAGGGATGAAGCACACCAACCTTGATAAGCCTTCGGGTGTTTTCTCTTCTGCAAGTTGCTCCAACTGTTCTCTTAGAGTAGTCACATACTACAAGAAGTGACCAAAAACTTTTAAAAGACTAAATCAAGAAACTAACTGATATAATACTGAAAATAGTTGGGCCAATATGAATATGAAAATCCAGATCCTCAGATCACTTTTACATGACTGAAACTCAAACCAATTAGAACTTTCACTTAATCATCTGAATGTACATGTATAAGTTTAGCCTGATCCTTCTGATGAGGGGCAGTTGCCAGCAGCCGCTTCAAGTTGATTTCAGTTTTACTTAAACCCATAAAGAAGAGAGGAAAAGAATCCTACAGAATCAAGAGAGAAGTGACAGTGCAATTTATTCAACAACCACATTGGGTAAGAAAAAAAGAAAAATAAAAATAATAATAAAAAAAAAAAAAAAGCAACACACTAGCACACAAAAGCCGGTTATACAGTATCTTTTTTCTAAAACGGATACGAAACTTTTCATTGAAGAAATTAACAGAGACTAACGCTCTAAATACAAGGAAACAAAAATAAGAAAAATGGAAACTGGTTATACGGTATCAAAACACGGTAAGGAATTGAAATTAGAATATTCATCTACGAATCATCAGTATAGTGAAGCATGGAATTCGGATTTCTACAGCAATGAAATCTATGAATACCAACAATTTCGTTTCAAGGGAGGAAACAGGAAAGTAATAATAATTGCAACCCCAGCAGAACAGAACAAAAATGAAATGAAAAGAAAAGAAAAGAAAAGAAAAAAAAAAATCCTTGCTACTATACATCATCAATTGTTACCTCAGCCAAATAAAAAAGGAATTGCACGATAATTCGTGTTCAAGAAATTCAACTTATATGCTCTGTAACAGCCCATATTTTCCAATACAGCTATTATAATAAAAATACAGAAAACATATCAAATAGAAACTTTTACAACTTACACAATTCTGCAGAAGCAACCTATTGCAAACAATTTCTAAGTCAAACTATCAAATCCTAAGAGAAACATCCTTTGATGTCTTACATCAAAACGCCAAACTTCACATCCTTCAGCACTATCACCTAATTCTCATATCAAGCTTTGAAATTCATTTTCTTTCAAAACTTTTGGAAATAAAAATAAAAATCATTGCAAAACTTTCCGTCAAAACTATGCTACAAAGAGTACTTTCAAAATCATGATCTTTCAAAACTAAACATTTCAAGCCAAAACTTTTAAATAGTCTTTCAAAAAAGCCATAATGTTCGAATAAAATTTTAACACATTTGATAAACAAAACTTTCATACATTTTATAATGATAATCTTTAAATAGTTTCAAATACAAAACTTTCAATCGGTCAATACTTTCAATCAAACAGAACTTTCAATCAATCAATACTTTATATGATACAGCTACTCATTAAAAACTTTACTAGACAGAATAGGAAAGATGCATACTTGAAGTATCCCAACAGATATTTTTTTTTTACAAGAATAAGCCCAGCAGATATGGTTACTCGTTAGTAACACCAGTCATTCATTCAATCATAGATGTCAACTAATAGTCGACCAAAACAGCTTTAAGTGTGAGGCCATGTGAGTGCAACATAAACATGAATCTTCATTCCAAATAATGTCAAAACACAAAAATGTGTGTTCTCACAAATAAACTTCAGTCAAATCAAATATCATCAATTCCACATTTGGCTACAACAAAATAGCATATGACAAAAAACAAAAGTTAACATATCCGGATAGCCCATATCGGATCATTCAAAAACATTTTGAAAAAAATTTTAAATAACAATTTTCAGCAACATAACTCATCAGATCAAACCTTTCAAAAGTTTTAAGAAGTAAAAAAACTAAAACAGAAACACTTTCAGTTTAAAAGCGGTTGAAACACTTCCAACTATCATTCAAACGAGTCACATATTTTTATTTGACAAAACCAACTAAAAATATACAAAACACTTTGAGTCAATTCTCAAATCACACAAAAATAATTTGAAACATCTAAAACCCACTTTCAAATGGTACAAAACATATCTTCATAAAAAATTTACATCATGGAAGGGAAGTGGAAACTACTTACCTTGATCGACAAATCTCAATCCGAAATTCCACTTCCTTGAACAAACATCAACTTTTAGAAAGCCTAAACAGTAAACACAATGTTTAGGTGTTAAAACTCAGTTTGAAAACCTTAATCGACACGAGAGATTTTCCAAGAGGAATATTCTTAAATAAAAACCACCATAAACCTTGATTAATCATTCTGAATTAGTCCAAAATTACAACCAAACACTTTCACAAATAAAAAAACTGCTCTAACATAATTTAGTCGAGTTCGAAATAGTCCGAATGAGTTCAAACTTGTTGTACTTTAATTGAAGGCTTGGAAATTTGCCCAAACATAACAAATGAGTTTCAAGAGTTTAGAATAACTTTTGAACAGTTGAATCCAATTCGAACGAGGAATTAAAGAAACAATCCTTAACAAAACCAAGAGGCTCTAAACCTTGCCGTCTGAACTTGCAGATCTGGACCTTAAATGTTATGGGTACACTTACTTGAAGCCAACCGGAGTGTGGGTAACAGCCGAAAGCTTACCCCACGCCAAAAACGCTGCTGCACAACACATTATGTCGCCGAAAACGTGATGCACAACTTGTTCATGCTAGAGTCTCGAACGGATAAGAATCGATGTTGCGAAAGCCTAGACGAAGTCGTCGGTTTCATGCTCACAATGTAAGTCAGATTCGTGGGTGAACATAGACTGTCGTCGACGACAAAGATGAGCGTTAACGTGAGTTTGGGCTCCAGTCGCGATTGCCTTACACCATTGGCTGCTGCAGAGTTGCCGGAGAAGAAGACTGGGGAAGGGTGGTCGGCGACTACAAGGGGGAGAGGAAGAAGAAGATGGAGGCTAGGGCTTCTTCTAGCCTTTTCTATTTTTTCTTAATTAGATTTAATTCAGATCAATATACAATCAAAATAAAACAAGAAGTAACTGCATCTGAAAATGCAGGGCATGCTCCCAATTGTCTGATACTTGGGCATCAAATCTAAAGCAATTAACCCAAGAAACAGCATTGGATAACCGCGAAAAAGGAATAATCGCATAGGGATGGAACTGAGAAAGTTGAAGTTAAATCGAGATCCATTTCCTAATTATTTTCTATTGTTCATTTCAACGTCAAGAAACAAAAGCAGCAGCAATTGGATTTGATATTTGAAACAAAACAGTTTAAGAGCACATAAACAAGTAGGACTTCAAACTAACCTCTCTAAACACGCAGAAATCAGCGTGTCGTCGTGAGTGCAGCAGATAGGCAGTTAGCAAGAGAAGGAAGATATTTTCCGGCGAGGGGCAACTGGAAGAAAGAAATCGGAGACGCGTCTACGGCTGCCGGCCACCGGGGAACCGTGAATGCAAAAGAAAATGATGAGAAAAGAAATTGGAGTTTTAAGTTTGGGAAAAGAAAATAGGGGTGGAAAATGACCATAGATGCCCAAAATAAGAGCAACAAATTAAAAATGGGTACCATTTTGAAAATCAACAAATTTGACCATATATTTATTTCATCACTTTATAAAATTATCACTTTAATTATAAATATGTTATTCTTCTATTTTCTTCGTTTTGCAGCATTCTTTTTTCTTTTTAAATTTTTTTTGAGTTTCTTCTTCTTCATTTTTCCTTTTTTTTTGGGATTTTTTTTTCATTTTTCTTTATGCATTTCTTCTTTATTTTTTTCTTTTGTTCTTTTTTGTGCATTTCTTCTTTTTTCCCTTTCTTTGCTTTTTTTTTTGTGTGTTTCTTTGAATCGAGCATCAAACATAGAGTATGTAGCATTAGAGCATCGAGCATCAAGTGAACTTTTGAATCGAGCATAGAGCATACAATATAGGGCCTAGAGTATCGAAGATCAAGTAGCATGTAGCTACTGTATAGCATATAGCATATAACATAAAGCATAGAGTGTAATGCATCAAGAATGAAGCATCAAGCATCGAGTATCGAGGATCGAGGATTGAGTATCATGTAGCTAGTATATAGCATAGATCGTATAACATATAGCATAGAGAATTAAGCATTGAGCATCGAGTATCGAGTATCAAGAAAACTTATAAATCACAGCACGGGATGGGTTTTAGGGTCGAATGAGTAAATTCACAGGATGCTGACATAAGCAAAATGCCACTTTTCATTCAATTTCAAAAAGGTACCCATTTTTCATCTGGCCCCCAGAAAAAAAGTCATCGTACAAAAAAAAACCCGTTTTTTAAAACAGGGGCTATATATTTTGTTTTCCCATTGATGTTTCCTTTTAAGAAAAGAAAAATCATTAACTCCTCCACTTCCTCTTTCTTCCTCCTCTCTCTCTTTTCTCCTTCCAACAATCTCACACCCCTCCACTGTCGACGTTTGCCCGTCAGATTTGACCCACCTTCGTCGTCGTCATTCACCAGTCCACCATTTACGACCACCATTCGGTCGAACGCCATTGCCACCATTCACCTGTTAGATTCGATCGTCAACTTTCGCACACCATCGACCGCTGGTCGTCGAGGTTGGTCGTTGGTCATCTTCTCGTTGATTCTCTCTCCCATTCGCGGTTTGCTCCCTTCGTTCATGCCATTCACCAAGATCCAGTCGCCTATACAGATTCATGGCGCCCATAGCTAAGAAGAATAAGAGGTGAAGATGAGGGTTATGTGTTATAAAACCCCCATATGAAGATGGACTTTGTTCGTGCTCTGTTGCACCAAGATCGAGGAGAACTTTTTTTTTAACCCCAAATATATATGTTATAAACCCCCAAGGGAATATGCATTCCATTATTTGATATATCTCAATTATATATTGTGGTATGTACCATTGTTTATTTGATATATACCGTGATTTATGTTGAATATCAAGTAAATATATTATTTATATACTGTGGGATAACTGATAAATAAACTTGGTTAAAAAATATATACTCTTAATTTTGTATATTGTAATATCTAATAATCTTGATTTTGTATATGTTCCAAGGTATATCGACAATGTTCCAATGTATATTGACAATATTTAAAGGTATTTGTAAGAATATAAAAATTAATTGAGAGTTTTTTTTTTTATTTAAATGTTATGTATTGTGATATATACAAATTTTGATGTGTTGGGATTTTTGATTACTTAAATGGACATATATACTGTAAATGAAATTTATGATATATACTGCGATATATGTCGAACATTAAGTCAATATTATTTATATATCGTGGTATATTTTATATATTAAATTACACAGTGATTTATGTCAAGCATTGAATCAATCTCTAATTTATTTACGGTTGTGTATTTCATATATTGGTTAGAATATTTTCAAATACCTTACAAAAATGTTTTGATGTATATTTTAAATAACCATGAATCAGCAAAAAAAAAAAAAAAACACTACGTGAATCCAACGAAATATAGAAAATAAAATTTCATTAAATGCATTTTTTCTCTCAAATTAAATTAAATAAAGGAAAAAATCTCAACAAATAAATGCATGAAAAAATCCATCTCCAAGTACAACAAAGTAGGAGAACTAAGGCATGAAGATAACGAAAAAAAGAAAATGCATGAAAAAATCAAGTAGTGGAGAAAAAAACACACGCCTTTCTATTAGCAAAGGAGATAGAGATGAAGAAGAGAAGAACAAAAATCATTAAAAAGAGTTTTTTACACAAAAAATAATAAAAAAAAAATTTTTAATTGTTAAGATATTCTTCTGTTAGGTTGAGATTCGTTAGGATGGTTATTAGGTTGAGAATTGAGAAGATTTGTTAGCTATTTTTTTGTATTTGTACACCTATTTATACCTTGTACTTTACATTGTTAATGCATAGAAGATACACACAAATTCACATGGTATCAGAGCCATACCACTAAATATTAAACATTTAGCTCTCCGTCGGTCGTTCATCCTCCAAATCGTGCCAACCATCCGTCCTCAGATCGCGTCTGCCTGAATGGTCGATTGGTCCGTGTCATCCGTCTGTCTCTGTCTGTTCATTCGTATCGCGCCTTCCGTTTGTCCGTCTCTGTCCGTCTGTCCTCCAGACTCTGCATCGCCTACCATCCGATTGGTCCTCCAAGATCACGTTTGACTCTATTTGCATCTGTCGTTGGTAAGCGCAAGTCCGTCTCTGTCCGTTCGTTCATCGAAGGGTTACCGTCTGCCCAGATCTTCGTCCCAGGTTTCCATCGTTCGTGGTTGTGTCGAAGTCATTTGGAACGTCTTTGTTGTTCTTATCATCAAGCCGTGAAGATGAGCCATAAAAGTCGAGCCGTGAAGACGAGCTATGCGAGCCAATCGAGCTGATCAAGCCCAATCTGTTTGTTTCTGCTCGTTTCTATCCGTCTAACCATTTCTGTTGGTTTTTCCTCGCTGTAATTGAAAAAAATGACGTATTTCGTTCGATTAGTATAATTCTTGATGGCACCAACTACATTACCTGGGCCTATCAAATGAAGAGCTTCCTGATTGATCGTAAATTATGGCAAGTTGTTACAAGTGATGTCGCTAAATCTGTCAAAAAAAGCTACTGAAGACTATAAGACTTGGATAGCAAAAACCATCAAATAATCACCTGATTGGGTAATATTTCCATCCCGGCCATCCACACCTAATTTGATGCGTTCGACACAGCTAAAGAACTTCGAAATTTTCTGTTTGAATGGTTCCAAACGGTTGGTGTTACTCACCACTCTCAACTTCATACTACTCTGGTTGGCATAAGTCAGGAGATCGGGCAGTTTGTGAATGAGTGTCTTGGACTCAGTTAGACCAGGCTAAGATCAGTCCAGATCATCTACAACTTATCAAAGTTCTTATGGGGCTTTTTTCTGAGTATGAGTCAATTTGTGCTGCCTTGTTACATCGTAGTCCTCTGCCATCTCTTGATGCTATGATTCAAGAAATTCTCTTTGAGGAGAAGCAGCTTGGGCTAGTATCCTCACCATCCCCGGATGTTGCTCTCGCAACCACCTATTCACGGTTTCCAACTGAGTCAATTTTTTGCAAGAACTGCAAACAACATGGTCACAAGTTTTCTAGTTGCCTCACCATTGAGTGTAGATACTGCCACAGGCGAGGTCATATCTTAGACAACTATCCTACCAAACCACCTTAGCCTTCAGAGTACACCAATAAATTCAAGAATTCCTCTAAGCATGGTTCTTCGTCTGTTGCGGCTGCTGGCACTACCTCCGATGTGATACCTTCCAATCCTCGGAGTATCCATATCAACTATCTTCAAGACTTATCAAAATAGATGCTATCTCCCAATTCTCTTGCCCTTGTTATCACACTAGGTATATCTTGACCTCTTGATTCAGTCTCTTGCAATTACATGACCTCATATATGGCCTTGCTACCTTCCTCCACCCCTGTAAAATCCCTGCCTTCGACACATTTCGTTAATGGTAACCACATGTCTATTTCACATATTGGGACTATTAGTACACTGAGTATTAACCTATCCACTACTTATCATCTCCCGAACTTGACCTTTAATCTTGTCTCTGTTGAAAAATTATGTGTCTGGGACTAACTATTCTCTTTTCCTCTCATGGTTTTCAAGTTTAGGATTTGTGGACGGGTCAGATGATTGGTACGAGTCGCAAGGTGGGAAGATTATTTGAGCTCACATCCTTTCAGCAAACTGTCTTGCCATCTTTTTTTGCAGCTATCACAAATATTGACACGTTTCAGTGGCACCTTTATCTTAGTCATATGTCATCTGACAAACTTTGTAACCTAATTTCTGTTGGTACCTTAAATAATGTTTCTCAGTTCCGTTCATTTGATTCATTACATTGCAAACTGGCAAAATAATTTGCTATGTCTTTTCTTACTTCAACATCTTTATGTGATAAACCATTTGGTCTCATTCATTCCTATATTTGGGGCTTTGCTTCTACTTTTATAGTAAATGGTTATCAGTATTTTGCATTATTTATTGATGACTACTCTCGTTTTACTTGGATATATTTTCTTAGGAATCGTTCCTTTTTATCCCAAACTTACATTGAATTTGCTAAAATGAATCAAAACCAGTTTTCTCAAACCATAAAAAATCTTCGAACTGACAATGCAATGGAGTATAAGGACTTTCACTTGCTCTCCTTCCTAACCCAACATGACACTCTTGTCCAACGCTCGTGTCCTTATACTTCTCAACAGAATGGTCGGGTTGAACGAAAGCATCGTCATATTCTTGACTTTATCCATGCACAACTTCTCTCCGCATCTTGTCCTGAAAAGTTTTGGGATGAAGCAACGCTTACATCTGTTTATGTTATCAATCGTCTTCCCTCTATTATTCTCCATGATTTGTCTCCTTTCAAGCGGTTGTATGGTACTCCTCCTCCCTTTTATTCCCATCTCAAAGTTTTTGGTTGTGCATGCTTTGTTTTACTTCATCCCCATAAACATTTCAAACTTGAACCTCGGGCTTGTTTGTGTTGCTTTCTTGGTTATGGAACTAAACATAAAGGGTTCCGGTGTTGGGATCCCGTATTAAAACTATAGGAAATCAGAATCACAATTTCCATGAGCAGCGGAACAAGACTATTCCAAATAACAATCTTGAATTAACATATGTTTACAGTCGACTTCAAAACAAACGGTTATACAATTACAATGCAGAAATTACAACATGAACAAATACCAAATGTACAGAGGGAAACTCTACACACATATACAGAAGCATCTCCACGCTCCGATGCGCACTCTGATCGAACAACAGCGACCACGAACACTCGATCTACCGACCGCAACACAACAGAACACCGCACGAACACTTCGTGCTCGTCCTCAACGATCTCCTCGGTCATGAACTCTTCCGCAACATGAACGACCTCTAGAAAACCTCGACGGTGTCGAGTTGAGTCTGACACCACCAACAAGGCGACCTTGGTATTCTCAGTGTGAGAATCTAGAGGGTGGTCGAACTTGGTATGAGGCAGACGAATGGAGGAAACAACGATCACGTACACGACTGGACAAGTGGGAGAAGGCGGAGACCTATCGTATAAGTCGATGCCCAATCGTTTAGATAAAGCTATGCGACTGTCTCTTATACACATCTAGATGTGTATAAGAGACAGGTATAGGTCAATGCCCAATCGCTTAGATAAATCTATGTGATCATCTAGTAAAAGCTATAAGATCGTTTAGCTCGATCTGTCGCGTACAGACTCTACACGATCGTTTACCTTGGGCTAACAATCGTCTAGCAAAGCTATGCGATCGTTTAGTAAACACTGCACGATCATTTAGATAGCACTTGCACGATCGTTTAGTTCGCCCAGCTGTTGTTTAGTAAATCTGTATTTACTTGACGACCCGTGAGTTTCTTTACGTGAGAGAGAAAAACTCAAAATCCTTTTCAAAAATTTTGTAAAACTTCTTTTCAAAATAGGAACCCAATTTCCTTTTAAACTCATGGTTACCATGATCCAATAACCACCCACTACTTTGGTTATTTAAAAGAAAAAGTATTAATTATCTAATAATTAATATTATTATAAACATAAATGATAACCAACTTATCATACTATATTTATAACCTATAGATTTAATATTTCATCTCATGAAACATATAAACCATAGTTCTTTTTCTATTCTATGGTACTCAATGTAAATCTTAATCCTCCATAGATGTATCTCATACATTAAACTGATTATATCATATATAATCAAAATACCTATTTTCAATTTGAACATTTCAAATAAACACCAAGAATTGATCCTCAACATGAATCCAAGCTACCAATGGGACCTCATGGACCTGTAGCTCCGAAGCTTCAATGGTACGTGAATAACTGACTAAACTCTTTAGTCATAGAATCCACCATCCGTTAACTGCCAGGCACTCTATTAAAGACCGACAGCTGAACTCTCCTTACTACAGATATATTATGTGTCCATCTTAACCAATCAGCAATGCGACAACCCTTCACAGATCGCTCGTAAGTACAGCTGGGCCAATAACCGTTATGACCCTGTAGTTACATTTATCTTCTTAAGTACCACCGATCCCTCCAATGAACATAAGTCATAATCCCACTATGACTGGGTCTTCTCTTCCAATGAGAAGCTATGGCCACTATGTTCTAGCCTGAGAATCAACCCTTAAGGGAGCAATCTCTCTACTTATCCCTAATTTTGGAAAGGAGTGAATTCCATCTTGTGGATTGAGTTCCCAGCTCCCAGATCAAACAAGTCCCCAAAAAGGTAGGTATGTTGAGTTGGCAATCTGGCCACTCTCACCCATACTAATCAAAGGACCGTCCTCAAAGGCAGAAGTTCACAAAACACTCAAAATTGAAGTCATGTCACCTATGGTCGTTTAAGTGAGATGCAAGTCTCTAGTATCAATGGTATTATATACAGAGTCTAGTCATCTTGTGGTCCAAGTCTTATACAAACTCTTTGTATAGGACACCCTCACTCTACGTCTCCATACGAATGGTCAGGATCTACCATATGTAGTAGCAAACCTCTACAAAGCCTGTCTCTTATACACATCTAGATGTGTATAAGAGACAGCACCCATACTAATCAAAGGACCGTCCTCAAAGGCAGAAGTTCACAAAACACTCAAAATTGAAGTCATGTCACCTATGGTCGTTTAAGTGAGATGCAAGTCTCTAGTATCAATGGTATTATATACAGAGTCTAGTCATCTTGTGGTCCAAGTCTTATACAAACTCTTTGTATAGGACACCCTCACTCTACGTCTCCATACGAATGGTCAGGATCTACCATATGTAGTAGCAAACCTCTACAAAGCGGGTCGTATCCGTAGTGTCACAAGGATCAGGTATCCCACCTTAATCCTTATACTACAGATCGATTTAGGTTATCACTTAAGGCATGATCCACTTGTATATCACATATACATGCTTAAGTTCACATAAGATAACCAAGGAGCTTTGTTTATTAAATATGAGTAAATGTCAGAATTAAATAACACTTATATTATTCATTGAACAATGTGTATCTTTACAAAACAACGAGACCCCGAGAGAATTAGGACACCAATCCCAACAATCTTCCACTTGTCTTAATGACTCGGGAGACTAATGTACAATACAATATAAAACTGTACAATATATAATAAACTAGGGCATACCCCAGTATCATTTCCCACTTGCCCTAGAAAAGATATCGCATGTCCCGCAGACCCAGATTATCCAAGTGACCCTCAAACACGTTAGCCGTGAGGGCCTTTGTAAAGGGATCAGCAATGTTGTATTCCGTGTATCCTGTAAGGATCAGATCCTTATCTCCATACACAAGTATGTAGACCCTCGTTCTTCAAAGATACTTGAGGACTATCTTGACCGATTCATCTTTGTCAACATCCTCCATTGCTTTCTTAAAAGACAATGGATCCTCGACCACATCATTTGTAATGACGTTATGGGCTTCAGTCAAACCCATGTAACGATCCGGTGGGTTCATAACCTTCCCACTATGTTGAGGTAGTCTCAACTCTTGAGTTGGCTGACTAGACGTTCTGACCTTAACAACTCTTGTTGATCTGTCGGCATGTTGAACAACTCTTGTTGAACCCTCAGTGGTCTCAGTCTCATTAGAGATCTCACGTAAAACGAGCTTACTTCATGGCTTATGATCCCTTATGTGATCTTCTTCCAAGAAGATGGCATTAGTAAAAACAAACACTTTATTCTCACTCGGATCATAGAAGTATCCTCCTCTCGTTTCCTTGAAGTAGCCCACAAAGTGGCAAACCTTCGAACGCAGTTCCAACTTCTTTAGGTTAGTCGCTAGCACATGTGTCAGACAACCCCAAATTCTGAAGTGGCGTAAACTACTTTACGGCCTCTCCATAACTCAATAGGTGTTTCAGAAACACTTTTCGAGGGAACATTGTTCAGGATATAACATGCAGTCTACATTGCATAACCCGAAACAAGTCTGGAAGATGAGCATAACTCATCATAAACCGAACCATGTCCAACAAGGTCCTGTTTCTCCTTTCTGATACACCATTCTGTTGAGGTGTACCTGGGGCCGAGAGTTGGGACGCAATCCCATGTTCTATAATATAGTTTTGGAATTAGAGGTCCATATACTCTCCACCACGATCAGATCGTAGTGTTTTTATCTTCTTGCCTAACAAGTTTTCAACTTCAGCTTTATACTCCTTGAACTTGTCAAGAGCTTCATGTTGGCTTTTTGGCCCTTAATCTCAAATCAATTAATTTTAATTAATTAATTAATCAATGTTTTGATGATAACAAACTCAATTTTTAATTACTGAAAATTTTAGTGTTTTAATATGTCCATAGTGTAGAGCTCGAAACAACGATTCCTACACATCTTGAATCACTCAAATCGGAGCTAAAACAAAGACCATATGACTGAAACAAATCTATAGAGAAAATACTATGGTGGATGATGTGGTATAACTAGACCATTTGCATGTAGACATGTGGCAGTATATTGGTTGAATGGTGGATCATTAAGAGATTAACATATGATGAACTTTTGATTTTTGGATTGATTTAAAATGAAATTAAAAAGAAATGTAAAAGGAAAATAAATTTAATATTATTTTATATTTGTGTCTAACGGCTAGTTTTTTTATACATGGTATGTTTTTTTTATTGACTTTAAAAAAGAATGAATTTAAAAAGAAAATGAATTAAAAGGAAAATAAATTTAATATTATTTTATGTTTGTGTCTAACGGCTAGTTTTTTACACATGATATGTTTTTTTTATTGACTTTAAAAAGAATGAATGTAAAAAAAAATGAATTAAAAGGAAATGAATTTAATATTATTTTATGTTTGTATCTAACGGCTAGTTTTTTACACATGGTATGTTTTTTATTTTTTGGATTAATTTTAAAAAGAAAATGAATTTAAAAAAAAAGAATTTAATATTATATTTTGTTTGTATCTAACGACTAGTTTAGTTTAAAATCTCCACCATCGATTTTTCTTTTCCAAAATCCAATGGTCCGAATTAATTGTGGTTTCTAAAAATTTTTCCATCTCTATATAAACCATCTTCCTCTCCAAATTTTGCACTAACAAATTTTACATTTCATAATCCTCCAAAACTCAAAAGTTTCCATTGTTGCTCTCTCTAAGCTCCCTTTTTTTTTTCTTTTCATCTTATTCTTGAGAGAGTGTTATTGTATTGTGAGGATAAATTTGTTGAGTGCTTAAACTTATAAATTCACTCTAGTGAGAGTTGTATTGTGTTCTTCAAAAATTCCAACATTTGTAACGGTTTGATCCTAAACTGTGGAAAGGATCGGGTTTGCTCTTAAACCTGTAAAAGGAGCAGTGTGTAACGGTTGGGCTCTAATCTGTGGAAAGAGTCGGAAATATTTTATTCAAATTCCTAAGAGGCGCTTGGAGAGTGGAGTAGGTCGAGTTTGACCGAACTACTATAAAAATTACGGTATCTTCTTCTCTAACTCTTTCCTTTTTATTTTTGCAATTAATTTAAACAATTTATTGTATGTTTTAGTTTGTTCTTATTTATTTGCTAAAATTTGATAGACTTAAATTATCACACTATGTGTCATCTTATTTGTTGCATAAATTGAAATTTTCTTATTATTTATAAAAAGTGTATTAATTAGTTTAATTGAGTTAACTTAGAAAAAAAGTTTAATTAAACCATATTACCCCCCCCCCCCCCTCTAGGGTTGCCATATCGATCCAACACTTCAAACTTACGTTGCATTAGGAAGAGATATCTAAACCTTGAATAATCATCTATGAAAGAGATGAAATATTCATACCCACCTCGAGTTCTAACATTCATCGAACCACAGAGGTTTGAATGTACAAGCTCCAAGGCTTCCTTGGCTCTGTAATCTTTTCCAGTAAAAGGTCGTTTGATCATCTTGCTTTCAAGGCATGATTCACATACCGACAAGGAGTTTTCTTCCAAACTCTTTAAAAGTCCATTTTTCACCAACTTCTCAATCCTATTGAGGTTGATGTGACCTAATCTTAAATGCCAAAGATGGGCATTTTCCTTTGGAGAAACCTTTGGTCTTTTAGCTGTTGTTGCCGTACTGAACATTTTATTATTAAACAAGGCTTTTCTGACTAACGACCTTAGTACATATAAGTTATTTTTCATTGAACCATAACCAATCTCTACTCCAGTCTTGAAAATAAACACTTTATTCTCATAAAAGAAGACGGTATAACCTTGTTCAATGAGACAAGAAATCGAGATTAAGTTCCTCGTAATATGAGGAACTACAAAAACATCATCCAGTAACAGATAATGTTTCTTGTCAACAAATAACTTCAGCTTACCTACAGCAACAGCTGAAACAATCTCACCATTACCGACTCGAAAAGTCATCTCTCCTTGTGACAACGTTTGCCAGGAACTAAATCCTTGGTAAGAGGAATTGACATGATTGGTAGCACCTGAATCAAAGATCCAGGCAGAATTATCATTCTCTACCAGACATATCTCCAAGACCAATAAATCATATTTACTGTCTTATCTCCTTTTTTGGAGAGTAGTGGGATGGAGGTCGTTTGCAACAAAATTCGTTTCACATGATTCTTTCCACTGTAAATAATCGGTCATTTTTAAAAGCTTTAAACGGAAATACTAACAAGTTGCTGAAAAGAAAAATACATTGACCTACATTAGGTTTTAAGCAAATACCCGTTGTAAAACAAAACAACATCCAATAAGATTTTAGCAAAACTAACATGAACCCCGTGTGACATCTAGTTTCGCAATGACGCTTCAAAGGTTTAGGACAAAAGTCGCCGAAGGGAGGTCAGTTATCCCTCATCTGAATTGAGAAGATCTCAACTAGTCATTAATACCAGAACAACTCTTGTTCCTATAAGGACTAGCCATCATTGATTTGTCCAAGAGATCATTAACTTACTTAACAATCTCCTATAAGTGTGACCCACCATTTTAAGCCCTAGAGGTCCGTCCCAAAAGGCCATCTGAAGGGAAAAAATCCGATTGGGGAAAAACCTGAAACGACCCTATCCATTTCTGGAGTTCACCTTAATATTGACCAACTGCACAAAATCCATCCAAGGGGGCCGCTCCAAAGGCGACACGAGGGCGTACAGAATGATCTCACGGTGTGAACCAATGATAGAGACCATAGGACATGTTGGCACACACCCTTCACCCACTTACTATAAATACTCTCTCCGTCCACCTTGATATTAACTCATGCAAACACCATCTGAAGGGGGATGCATCATAGGGCATTTCGAGGCCAAGCATGAATCTCACAGTGTGAACATACAGGGAGAAACGTGAGTGGAATCATAGACATATCTGATATGCCTCCTCCTTCCACCGAGTATTTTATAACCTAAGGTTTAGTTTACTTAGAAAAAACACGGCTAAGGATTTTAACTAAGTGACTTTTAGGTTTTACCAAGAGTAACGTTTACCTTGGATAGTTGAACAACTTTTGATCATCATCCATTAAATACTTTAACGGAGTCTTTGACCAAAACATCGCATGCTTGTTGAAAATCTATCTAATTCACCTTTCCAGGTAGGTTTCCAGGTAGGGGTGTTACGTTTCTGTCAACTTAAGAACCCCAGCCTAGCCAGAACCTGCCTTAGACAACAGGTCCTTTATAGATAAGTTTACAACAAATTTAATCTTTTATTCCAACCAATTTAATCCTATTAAACCGATTTTAAAAGATTAATCTAGGTTACTAAAATCTTTAGAACCATTTGAACTTAGGTCTATCTCAAACCAATTTTAAAACCCTTTTAAAAACTTTAGTTCACCCTAAGTCCGCATGCAACTCTGAATTATTGATTTTAGGCCTAATTTCCTTTATAACACTTGTAAACGGAAACAACCACAATGCTAAGCTAACACATGCGAGGCATTCATAACGATTATAAACAGCCTAAGTGTCATACTCAATGCATTGTCTATTTATTGTTACTTCTTTTATATAACACTTATACAAAACAACAATGAGACAAGCAAAACATGCTTCCATTCACCCTTAGACTATAACGTTTATAAGAAAAGGATGATGCATGATAATGCTCACTGCATGCAAAATATAACTCTTATATTTCATGATGCATGCGCATGCTTTCAAGTAATTTCTTCATGCAAGATTATAACATTTATAATATATGATGCATGAATAATTGCACAACCTAAGGTGGGTTTTTAACTATATGACAAACACTTTGACACATAAGAACCATACATCACATGTATAAGCAATAAAAGTTGTTGAACCGGGTAAAATTGCCTTAAAACACAAAAAAAGAAAGCTAACTATTACAAAGACAAGGAGTCACCAGTTCAAACAGGCGAACCTAGTCTTGAACCGCTTAGCAAAGCATCTCTTCTCCAACCATCCATCGTGTATTAAGCACCCCGCGATCATACATTAGCCAATTATAGCATATATAATTAACCAGTTCAATTATATCATATATCTAATCGAACTTCCTCTTGTCAATTTGAAAATTTCAAATTAACCCAAATACTGGTTCTCAAATTTATCCAAGCTACCCAGGGGACCTAATGAACCTGTGCCTCGAAGTTCCAACGGTTCATGAATAGCTTACTAAACTCTTTAGCCACGAGATTCACCATCTGTTAACTGTCAGACATTCCACTGAAGACCAACAGCTGAACTCTTCTTACCACAGATATATTTCTATGTCTATTGGATATAACCAATCATGAGTACGATGACCTTTCACAGATGCTCGTAAGTACACCTGAACCAAATTACGTTTTGCCCTTGTAATTACATCTCACTTCTTAAGTACCACTGATTCCTCTAACGAACAATACAACATAGTCTAACTATGTGTGAACACTTCTCGGATTAAGAGAAGGTGTGCGGTGCCACATCATTCAAGCCCCGGAATCAGACCTTAAGGGAGCTATCTATCTACTTACCCCTGCCTCGGGGAAGGAGTGAATTCCAACTTATGTAGTTGAGTTCCCAGTTCCCAAATCAGACGAATCCCTAAAATGGTAGGTTTGATGGCGACCTGGCCACTCGCACCTATACAAATCAAAGAACCGCCTTCAATGGCAGGAGTTCCGAACTCACTCAGGATTGAGGTCATTTTACCTATGGTCATTCTAGTGAAGTGAAGTCTCTGTCATGAACGGTGTTATATAACAAGACGTTAACACTTCGTGGTTAGGTCTTATACAAACTTTTTTGTATAGGATGCCCCCACTCGCATGTCCTCAACATGAATGATCAGGATCAGACCATATGTGACAAGTCACAACACTTGTGACCATTCTACAAAACGGGTCGCATCCGTAGCGTTACCAGGATAAGGTTTTCCTCCTATATCCATATACTACAGATCATTTTGGTTATCACTCAAGACATGATCCACTTGTATGTCACCATATACATGCTTGAGTCACATACAACTCACCAGGGATTTTATGTTTATTGGTTTGTGGTAAAGCAAATAAAACAAGCAACTGAGCAAAAATACAATATGTGAAGTAAATATCATATATTAACAACACAAGCGTTCGTACAAACTACAGGACACGAGACTTTAGAGCATCAACCCCAACAATCTCCCACTTGTCCTAAAGCGAAGTGCGGTGTACAAAAAACTAGTACAAAACAATAAACTAGAGCATAAAATCCCAATACAAAATCTCCCACTTGCCCTAGTCCAGCTGCGGGCGATCTTGTAGACCCATGGTCCGTAGGTAACCCTCAAACACTGTGGCCGTGAGAGCCTTCGTAAACGGGTCAGCAACATGAAAATGGCTTGGGTTAGATTGATCCGTCTCAACTCCTCAACCTTTTGAGGCGTCTTAGGACACATGTCCTTAGACAAAGTGACTCTATGCCTGAACGATAGTAGGCCCCTTTTGGAGTCCTGCATCGAGTACTTAAGCAAAAAATTTTCAATGTATGATGCCTGAGACAATGCTAATACTTTGTTCTTACGATCCCGAAAGATCTATATACCTAGAACAAACTGAGCCTCTCTCAAATCTTTCATTTGGAGTTGGGTCACTAGCCAGTTCTTAATTACAATTAGTAGACCTATATCATTCCCAATGAGTAGGATATCGTCTACGTACAACACTAAGAAGACTACTGAAGCGTTGATGATCTTCTTATAGACACAAGGTTCATCAACATTTTGGTCAAAGCCATACGACTTGATTGCAGTATCAAACCATATGTTCTAAGATCGAGACACCTGTTTTAGAACATAAATGAACCGATTCAGTTTGCAAATTTTTTGCTCTTGACCTTGGGCTATGAATCCCTCGGGTTGCACCATATAAATGGTCTCCTCAAGATTGCCATTCAAAAAGGCCGTCTTGACGTCCATGTGCCAGATCTCATAATTATAATAAGCTGCAATGGACAAGAAGATGCGAATCGACTTTAACATGGCAACAGGCGAGAAAGTCTCCTCATAGTCGACTCCATCTACCTGGATATAACCTTTTTCCACAAGTCGAGCTTTGAAGGTCTGTATCTTCCCATCAACACCCTGTTTGCGCTTGTAAATCCATTTACAACCTATAGGTCTTACCCCATCAGGCTGATCTACAAGATCCCACACTAAGTTGAAGTGCATCGACTTCATCTCGAGATCCATGGTCTTGACTCATTCATCCCGGTCAACATCTACCATTGCCTTTTTATAAGACAACGGATCCTCAACGTCGCCATCTGCTACCATAGCAAGGATTTTCCTGAAACCTAGATAGCGAACGGGTGGGTTCACAACCCTCCCACTACTTCGAGGTTCCCTCAAATCTTGAGGTGGAACTGACCTACTGGATGAACTCCCATCAACAACTCTTGTTGATGTAGCAGGCTCTCCAATAAGTCTTGTTAAAGTTTCAGTAGTTTCATTGGAAAGCTTACATAACATGACTTTGCTTCCTGAACTGTGCTCCCTCATATGATCCTCCTCCAGAAAAGTAGAGTTTGTTGAAATAAACACCCTATTTTCTGCCGGATCATAAAAATATCCCCCTGTGTACCTTTAGGGTAGCCTACAAAGAGGCATAACCTCGATCGTGGTTCCAACTTCTTGGGCTTAGCCTCAAGTACATGTGCAGGGCAACCCCAAATGCAGAAATGACGTAAACTAGCTTTATGCCCGTTCCACAACTTCAGAGGGTTCTGCAACACTCTTGGAGGAAACATAGTTGAGTATGTATACCGCATTCTCCACTGCGAAACCCCAAAATGAGTCCAGTAAGGAAGTGTAACTCATCATCAAGCGAACCATGTCCAACAAGGTCCTATTTCTCCTCTCTGCTACACCATTCTGCTGACGTGTACCTGGCGCTGAGAGTTAGAAAACGATTTCATGTTCTATCAAATAGTCCTGGAATGTTGAGTCCAAAAACTCTCCATCTCGATCCGATCGAAGTGTTTTAATCCATCTATCTAATGCATTTTCAACTTTAGCCTTGAACTCTTTGAACTTTTCAAAGGATTCAGACTTCTGTTGCATAAGATAAACATACCCGTACCTGGAGTAATCATCAGTGAAACTGATAAAATACTCATAGCCACCTCAAGCTCGCACATTCATAAGACCACAAAGGTCAGAATGTACTAACTCAAGAGGCTTCTTAGCTCTATAACCTTTTACAGGAAAAGGTCGTTTAGTCATCTTACCCTAAAGGCAAGATTTGCACACTGGTAAAGAATTTTCTTCTAACTCACTTAGAAGTCCATTATTCACCAATCTCTCAATCCTATTAAAATTGATGTGCTCTAAACGAAGATGCCAAAGTTGGGCATTTTCTTTTGGAGAAATTTTTTGATGTTTTAATTGAGTTACGAAAATTCTAAACAATTCAGTATTATGGAGGGAATTAATGGCTAACGGCCTTAACATATATAAATTCGAGTAGAGATTTGTTATGCAAATAAAATCACCATCTTTATGAATAAACGCTTTATCCACATTAAAAGAGATAGTATATTTACATTGCAATAAACACTTTACAGAAATGAGGTTCCTCTTTAGTTCGGGAACAATATATACATCATTTAAAGCAAGAAACCTATTATGTAAAGCTAACTAGAGTCCTCCCACTACCACAGCTGAGATGACGTGGCCGGTGCCTACTCGCATCGTCATCTCACCAGCCTCTAGCTGTCGCCAAGATCTAATCCCCTGAAAAGAAGAACAAACATGGTTAGTGGCGCCTGAATCAATTATCCAGACAGAATCATCATTCTCCACTAAACAAGTTTTAAGTACAAGTAAATCACATTTACCTTTATCGGCCTTAGCCTTATCCTTGACTACTTTCTTCTCTTTTAGATACCGAGGACAGTTTCTCTTCCAGTGTCCATCTTGGTTGCAATGGAAGCACTTTCCCTTAGCAACCTGTGGATGCCTGCTTGGGGCAACAAGCGGTGGGTTAGCAGGTGCCTTCCCTTTTCCTTTACCACCTTTCTTCTTCTTCTCCTTTGCAAAGTTAGAAGTAGAAGGTGCAGACTTCGTTCCTGAGGTCGAACCTTTATGGAACGTTCTGGAAAATGAAGCAACATTTGCCTCACCCTTCTGCCTCTCCTTACTTTTTAGTAAAGATTGGTATGTCTCCAACTCGTTGAGGAGAGTTGTAAGGTTATATTTCACTTTGTTAAGAATCACATTGCTAACAAAGTGCAGGAAGCTCTCCGGCAAAGAATTCAAGATGATGGTAACCTGGCTGCTCTCATCGATGGTAGACCTATTCAAGTCCGTCACATTAAAGTGGACCATCATGTTAAGCACATGTTCACGAATAGAGGTGCCTTCTTCCATTTTGGAGTTGAATATGTATTTAAGGGCCTCATGCATAAGCTGTTCAAACGGTTGTCCAAACATCCCCCGCAGGGACTCCATAATCTCACGTACTGAGACCATAAGCTCATGTTTCTTGGCCAAGACTTCAGAAAGACTTGCCAAGATATAGGCTTGGGCCTTCTCATTCACTCTTGTCCATCATTCGTATGCCTCTCGAACATTTCGAGTGGCATTAGAAGCTGGAATAGGAGGACAAGCCTCCGTGAGAGCAAACATGAGATCCTCGATGATCAGGATCATCGTGATCATGTGTTTCCATGTTGTGAAATTATCGCCGCTAAGTTTTTCGATGCTTAGTAATGCCAATGTGGCTATTGCCATTTTGAAAAAGTTGCTGAAAATATGAAAAAAAAACTTTATTAGTTTTTGCTAAACCATTTTTAAACCAATTAGTTTTGCAAAACAGTTCAAGTACCCTAAGTTATAGACTTCTATTTTACAATGATGCCCTAGTGAGGCAGGACAAACGTCACCAGTGGGGTGATCAATTGCTCCTTCGTTGGGATGAGACATTCTCAACCATTAGGAAAAGCCAACTCTTGGAACTGAACCTAATAACAACAATTTTTCGATCAAGAATCGTTAAACTTTAACTATTCCGTGTAAGTGTAACCCCTCGCTTTCGGTGCCAGAGTCCCGCCCTAATGTGCCCATCGTAGGGAAGAAGCTGATTAGGACAAGAGACTAAGTTATCTTATCCTCTTACAGAAGATCAAATAAAGAAATGCGCAAAACTGCCATCCTTTAGGGGGACACTCAGGGTGCTTCGAGGTGATGCGCAGTAACTTTATTCAACCTAACGAGGGATATTGAGGGATATGCTGTCTCACTTCCCGCTCCCACTTACTATGAACACTCTCTCTATCCACCTTGATATTGACCTACCCAAACACCATCCGTTAGGGGGACACGCCAAAGGTGCCGCGAGGCCGAGGGTAAATCTCACGGTGTGGACTATTTAGGAGAAACGTGAAAGGTTTAAGTGAAGCATCTCATGCCCCAAGTACCTTCCACTGAATGTTCTACCTAGGGATTCATTAATCTAGACAATCCGACTACTGATTTTAGTCTAAGTTGTCTTTTTAAACTCTGTTCATAAACAACGTTTGTTTATGAAATATGAATAAGTTCCTATGAAATATGAACAAGTTCAAGTAGTCACATTTAAACACTTTAATGGACTGTCCTTAATTTGCATGCATGCATCAAATCTATCTAATTCACCTTTCCATGTAAGTTCCCAGGTAGGAGTGTTACGTTTCCGTCATCTTAAATACCCCAGCCTAGAAAGAACCCACCTTAGACAAAAGGTCCCTTATAGATAGATTTGCTACACTTTAATATTTTATTAGCCAATTTAATCCTGTTAAACTGATTAAAAGATTAAAGCCTTAGGGTTGCTAATCGTATTATAACCATGATCTTAGGTCTATATGCTGCAAGTTATAAACACTTTACAACCATGAATTAAACCTAAGTGAGCATGCATGTCTTTCTTATTTTTTTAATTCTAATTTCTCTTTAACTTTTAAAAAAGAAACAACTAAAAACATTGCGCACAACGAGGTGTTTATAACATTTATAAAGTAACCTATGTATCATGCTTCATGCAATTTCCAGTCATTACTATATATAACTTTTATATAACGCGTAAAAACCAAGCAAACATGTCATTAACATTTATAATATAAAGATGATGCATGTCAATGCTTTTTATGCATGCATAAATATAACTTTTATATTATATGATGCATGAGAATGCTCTTACATAATTAAATCATGCTTCTCTAAATCATAACAATTACAATAAAGAGATGATGCATGATTATTGCATAATCTAAGGTGGGATTTACTATATGTGCATACCATATGACATATAAGAAACATACCTCACATGTAATAAATAAAGGATTAATGGACTGGGATGAGCTTTTACAAAAACCGGAATGAAATAATCCTATCTATTACATTTTTCATTGAGCAAACTGGTTCACAGGCGAACTGTGTCTTGAACCTCCAGAAGGACTCCATCGTGTAGTAAACGCAGTAGGTAGACGATCGTTCAGCGCGAACTAGACAATATAAGCATAATTAAACGATCACGTAGACGACGACCAGGCTGCGAAGCTTGATCATTTATGCGATCGCTTAGCACGATGACAGTTAAACGATTTACCATGCATTACTAAGCGATCATTTAGTCAGTTACTAAGCGATGAAACTTGTTGACCTAAACGATCGTCTCGCGCGCGCGCGTTAAGCGATACGTGAGCATCTCATCGTCTACACGACTCGATACTCTGCGATCGCGTACCCGATCATCAATACGATACGATCAACTCTTGATCTCATACCCCATCGTTTAACCGATGCGTTCAACAGCGATCACGTACTCCATAATCTTTATGATGCCATCAACAACGATCGCGTACCATATCTTCTGCATGACGCGATCAACCCTAGTTCGCCTCCTTCCTCGAAGAACTGCAACGCTTGCACAGATCTGCTTCTCCGAATGACTCAAAGCTTCAAACAAACTTTGAATACAGACTCGATAATGATTATTAATGCTAAAAAACGAAGGGGCCTTTACAAACAACCGCAAATGTAAAAGGATTTAAATCAAACCGAGTCTACCATCCATGAAAACATCCATCAATCCTGCACATCCACAGCAAATTTAACCATTAAATAGTGTAGAAATGCACCCACCATGAACGTAAATGTCATTTCATTGCAACATATGAAATTGGAGTATCAGAACTTGACTCTGATACCAATTGAAAGATCTCTTACCGAAGAGTTCCGTGAGCGCGTTCGGATCGCTAAAATTTCACAGTGACCGAAATGCAACAATATACATTCAAACATACATTCAAACAAACAGTAATTATCGGCATGCTATGAACAAGATATAACAAGGGAGAGAGTGTCATACCAATTGAAGACAGTTTTCAAACTTCGGAACTCAATGCAGCGAAAACCTCCACCCAATCGTCAATGTAGCAGCACGCACAATCGCAAACTCACGACCGCAACGAAGACAACACCACTAAAAAAGAGCCCCGGGTGTTCTCAGCGTGAGAACCCAAAGTGTGGTCTTTGGTGAATTTTATAGAGGAAGGAGGAAAACTAGATCGTGTAGGCGATAAGCAAGCGGGAGGGAAAAAGGCGCTATCATATAACACGATGCTTACTGTTTAGGAGAAGCTACACGATTGTGTAGGTTTTACTAAACGATCATTTAGGAAATGGTATACGATCGTTTAGCAAACTCGGCACACACTACGATCGTTTAGGGAAGCTATTCGATCGTGTAGAAACTAGTGTGCGATCGTTTAGGCGCGAGGTAGACGATCGTTTAGACGGTGGGTGACTATCATATAGGCTCTCAAAATACTTAAGCGATCGTTTACGATTTACCAACGCGCTCTCTTTTTTTCTTTTGGACGGACAATTGAATGAATGATTCTAAATAAAACAATTTCATTTTTATTTCATCGGTTACAATAATTGACACTACCCCACTAATCCATGTCCGAATGTGAAAAATTGGCATAAATATCATATAAATAACCAATTAATTAATAATAAATATAATCATATTATATTTTTATCCTATAGTTTGATATCGCATATCTACTATAGTATCTTCTCCTTTACTTGATATAAATCATATTTATATCTAATTTCCTCCGAAATAATGTATCTCATACATTTAACCAATTATATCATATATAATTAACCAGTCCAATTATATCATATATAATCGAACTTCCTCTTGTCAATTTGAACATTTCAAATTAACCCAAACACTGGTTCTCAACTTTATCCAAGCTACCCAGGGGACCTAATGGACCTGTGGCTCGAAGCTTCAATGGTCTGTGAATAGCTGATTAAACTCTTTAGCCACGAGATCCACCATCCGTTAACTGTCAGGCATTCTACAAAGACCAACAGTTGAACTCTTCTTACCACATATATATTTCTGTGTCCATCAGATATAACCAATCATAAGTACGATAACCCTTCACAGATGCTCATAAGTACAGTTGGGCCAAATTACTGTTTTGCTCCTATAGTTACATTTCACTCCTTAAGTACCTCTGATTTCTCTAATGAACAATATAACATAGTCCAACTATGTGTGAACACCTCTCGGGCCAAGAGAAGATGTGTGACGCCACATTGTTCAAGCCCCAGAATCAGTCCTTAAGGGAGCTATCTATCTACTTACCCTGCCTCGGGGAAGAAGTGAATTCCATCTTGTGTAGCTGAGTTCCTAGCTCCTAAATCAAGCGAATCCCCAAAATGGCAGGTTTGAATCGGCGACCTGACCACTCGCACCCATACAAATCAAAGGAACGCCTTCAATGGCAAGAGTTCCCAACTCACTTAGGATTGAGGTCATATTACCTATGGTTATCCTAGTGAAGTGAAGTCTCTGTCATGAACGGTGTTATATAACGAGGCGTTAACACTTCATGGTTAGGTCTTATATAAACTGTTTGTATAGGACGCCCCTGCTCGCATGTACCCAACACGAATGATCAGGATCAGACCATCTGTGACAAGTCACAACACTTGTGACCATTCCACAAAGGGGGCTGCATCCATAGCGTTACCAGGATAAGGTTTCCTTCCTATTGATGATGAGCAGAAATGCACATCATCTTAGGCCTTTTATTTAGAATTATGAGGGTTGTTAAGTAGAATATGCGGCGAATATGTTAGGAATTCATGAGAAAATGAGTTTGCTTCGTTCAGCATTAGGAAGTTCGGCTAACCCACTATTATGCGTTATTATGCGTTCAATTGTCTATCTCTGTAGCTAACGCAAGAAGCGGACACATACGCGAAGCCGGGCTATCGCAAAGATGACCGCATGTAGAGAATTTCTCCATCGCAAAGGCGAACGTATACATTCAATGCATGGGTGTTGCGGTAATCAACCACATGCGTCCATCGCATGGGAGTTGCGATCGTCAAGCAATTGCGGTCATCGTGTAGAAGTTGCGACATCAAGAGAATGCGGTCATTGCAAGATTGCGGCTACACGATGATAACCATAATAGCGGGATGAACGAAAGGTTGGTGGAATGGAAACATGATAACTTGTAGAAATACAAGTTATTTTTGCTCTTAAGTTGGAACAACTAAGGTTTTTAATGATAAATTCTCCTCATTTTTAGAAGAAACGCATGGATTTATTCAAACATTAGCAAACTCATACAAAAGAAGTTTTATTACTAAATATCGCGGCACTAACGCATTGTATTGCAGGATTTCAATGCAAGGATTAACGCTAACGCATTAGACAAGTGCCGTAGGAAAAGCTCTAACGCAAGGACCATGCATCAGAGGGAGTTCAACGCAGAGAAGATTCATTGCTCTAGGCTGATTGTATCACATCACCACTTGCAAGTATAGGCACCTGCAGCAGGCGGCGTCTGAAAAGCTTCCAAGCAGCAGGCAGCGTCTGAAAAGCTTCCAAGAGTCAGACGGCTAACCAGGACATGGACTTTAATGCTGCCCATTCACCAAGTGGATGTGATCAACGCCTATAAATAGATGAAGTCCCTCCAGATTTAAGAAGTTCGAAAATTATCAAGATCCTTACTCTCTGTAAATTGTAGCCATAAGTCTTAGTTCTGTAGAAGCTGTGCCGTGGTGTTGAGACGATCAAAAGGGTTGAGAACCACCACCACCACCACCGGTTAGGGAGCGGAGGAAGCCACTCTTGAGAAAGGCACTCCGTCCACTTCCTATGTAGATGATTGTACACAACGAAATTGAGCCAAAGAAATACAAGAGATTGTATTCTTTGGCTTGACTCAGTTTCCTTCTTATTTAACGCTTTCATTCCATTTGATTAAATATTGTTTTTGTAAAGACTCATTGTTTCTTTATAAAAGTCATATTTGATCCATCATACTTACTATTGTTTATTCCTTGTTTATGTTGAATGCATTTATACTTTATGCACAATTTCATTCTAACGGTCAAGCCAACTTGACAACTTGGTAAAAACATCTTTAACTTAGATTGTTCAAAGGAATAACTAAGCTTCATTAAGTAGGACGTCTCGTACAGCTAGAAATAGACTTGCTGGTGTTTCTTACATTCTGTGTTAGACGCATGCACCCTAGAGAAAGGCTTTGTATGTCATTCACATTGAGAAGTGTTGAATAAGGTCTAACGCTTAAACAAAAGATAAGCAAATCATTCCATCTCATCCACATCACATCTTAGTTGTGTACACTCATCTTAGATCGACGCGTCCACTTATCTTAAACTCCATTTTCGCATGATCCATCATCCACCACTCAACTCTTTTGTATCTTCTTGTATAGGCACAACAATTTAGTGTAAATAATACATTTCTCACATTCATTTAGGAAAACACCTATAGTAGATACAACGCAAGGTCTGCGTTTGGTTAACTGAATCCAAGAGTTCGACCCTGGACTTACCAGGAACCTAGATCAGATTTATATTTGGGTTTGGTTTAGGAAAACTTGAACGTCATTATAAGGAGTTTTATGCGTTCTGTGCATATATCTAACGCCTCAACGCATTACAGTTACTTAAACGTATCAAAGCATAAATGCATCGTTTGTACTTAGAACTTATCTTTCCAATTTATTTTATACAGTACACTCCTAGAACAAATCACGATAGCAACGAACAAAACATTAACGCATATCTCGGGAGAATCAAAAGATGATGTTGACATTTCATCTACTACGTCGTTAGCAGCAGAGATTCAAAAAAGAACCAACGCACCGCGAATGTCAGAATCAGAGCAGGTTCATTAATGCTGTCGGCAATTAAGCTCTATAAATAGAAGTCGATGAGCAGAATTTCAAATCATCCAAGTTTAAACCTTCGGGTGGATCCTTGTGATCCAGACCAAAGCGTTAGAAGAAAGCTTGAGAGTTCTTTATCTCCTTCATCCATTTCGAGTGACGATCGGAGCCTTGAGTTAGATCTTGAGAGAGTCAGTTCCACTGCCCTTCTATGGCACCACTGGCAGCCTTGACACACATATGCTGGAAGCAAGACATTGCTTCTAGCTGGTCCTTTCATTTTCTCTTCTTTCCTTATATTGTATTGTATTACATTATGCCTTAAGAAATTAATATTTTGTGAACAATACATTTCTATAATTTCCTTCGACTCCATCTCCATCTTCATTACTTAGCATCTTTAACCTTCATTGCCTCACTTAGTGACATTGCTAGAGTATCACATACTTAATCATGCGACATAGGAATATGAAGCATGTAGCAAACCATCGGGAGGTGTGCGTTGCGTCAGTGTTGTGAGAAAACCTTATTTGCTTAGTGTGAAGCTGTAGCAACGCTTGTCTATAGGCGGATGCAATGTTTGTCTATGAGTAAAGTCAACAACAACTAACTGCCCGGGAGGGTAAGTGGTTGGTCGCATCAAACAATGTAAGCAAGTATTCACTAGAGATAGGAATAATCTTACGTTAGCCAAGTTTATGCGATTAGCTAATCTTATGAACGCATCATTCATCATTTAGGCATACTTGGAAGAGTAGTCTAAAAACCAAATCTAAGTTTTGGGAGAGTGGATTAGATTGCATAAGTAAGAATGGGGAACTTAGGAATAATCTCCGTTTGCTATTACACAGCGTATGCACCCTACGTATAGGATATTGCATGCATCCAGAAGTAGGATACGGTGGTATGCGGTCATCTTATTTGTGTGTGGAAGCACATGAGCAGGAATAGAGACCTAGAAATAAGGCCTCTCGACGTCGCATATACATCGCATGCGTCCTAGAAATAGGCTCAAGTGTGTGTAGCATGATCGCATAGCTTTGCGTTGGCTGAGGTTGCCCTTGCGCTCAAGCTTAGGGTTGCGATGAAGACATCCTCACATTTTATCTGTTTTTCCATGCATTTTACTACGCGTCAACAGTTTCCATGTCTCTACCTCTCATTCATACTTCCAATGCTTTGTCTGTTAGTTAGAAGTAGGAGTAGTTTGTAGCTTATACCCCCCCCCCCCATCATTTTTTTTATCATCCGCCGCAAACACATCACCGCATATATTCAGCTACAAGTCCTGAGTTCGACCTTGGATCACCCGAGAAACTTGCGTTCGCGTTATACTTGGCGTGAGTGCAAGAAAACTTGTGACAAGAACGCATAGTCATCGCATATAAGAGTAACGTATTACTATACAATATAAGAAAAGAATAGAAAATGAAAGGACCAGCTGGAAGCAATGTCTTGCTTTCAGCAGATGTGTGTCAGGCTATTGGTGTGCCATGGATGGGCGTGGAGCTGACTCTCTCGAGCTTAACTTCGGCGAAGGCTCCAGTCGTCACTTAGAATGGATAAAGGAGATGAGAAACTCTCAAGCTTTCCTCTCACGCATTCGTCTGGATCACAAGGATCCTCCCAAAGGCTGGAGCTTGGATTATTTGAAATTCTGCTCATAAGCTTCTATTCATAGAGCTTGATCGTCGACAGCATTAATGAACCTGCTCTGATTCTAACTTCGCGGCGCATTGGTCCTTTTCTAAATCTCTACTACTAACGGCGTGGTAGGTGAAATGTCAATATCATCTTTTGATTCTTCCGAGATATGCGTTAATGTTTCCATTCCATAAACCTTGCATTCATCCCGCTATTATGCTTATCATCATGTAGCCGCAATCTTGCAATGACCGCATTCACTTGATTACTGCAACTTCTACACGATGACCACAATCGCTTGATGATCGCAACTCTTATGCGATGGACGCATGCGGTTGATTATCGCAACACCCATGCGTTGAACATATGCATTCGCCTTTGCGATGGAGAAATTCTCCGCATGCGGTCGTCTTTGCAATAGCCCGACTTCCGCGTATGCGTCCGCTTCTGCATTAGCTACAAAGATAGACAATTGAACGCATAATAACGCATAATAGTGGGTTAGCCGAGATTCCTAATGTTGAATGATGCAAACTCATTTTCTCATGATTCCTAACATATTCACCGCATAATCTACTTAACAACCCTCATAATTTTAAATAAAAGGCCTAAGATGACGTGCATTTCTGCCCGTCATCATCTATATCCATATACTATAGACCATTTTGGTTATGACTCAATACATTATCCACTTGTATGTCACCACATACATGCTTGAGTCACAAATAGATAACCAGGGATTTTATGTTTATTAGTTTGTGGTAAAGCAAATAAAACAAGCAACTGAGCAAAAAGACAAGATGTGAAGTAAATATCATATATTAACAACACAAGCGTTCGTACAAACTATTTACAAACTACAGGACACGAGACTTTAGGGCATAAACCCCAACACCTTAGTCCTATCATGAGGCTTGTACTAACCCTCTCTGGTAGCAAGCAATGGATGAAGAACTTCAGGCTTTAGAAAAGACTCATACTTAGGAGTACGTTGATCTACCGCCTAGCAGGAAATCTATCGACTATAAGTGGATCTATAAAATCAAGACCTGTTTTAATGGATCTATCGAATGCTACAAGACTCGTTTGGTGGCCAAAGGGTATTCACAGGAATATGGTTTTAATTATAAGGAAACCTTCACTCCAGTTGCACAAATGACATCTGTTCGGAGTCTATTGGCCATAGCAGCTGCCAAGCGGTGGCCCCTTCTTCAAATGGATGTTAAGAATGCTTTCCTCAATGACAATTTGTCTGAAGAAGTCTATATGTAGCCACCATCTGGCATCTCCCCTCCACCAAAGAAGGTCTGTCTTCTTCGTCGTGCATTATATGGGCTCAAACAAGCTCCCCGTGCTTGGTTTTCAACCTTCGATTCTACCTTTACCCAACTTGGGTTTACTTTCAGCGTTCATGACTTTGCCATGTTTACTTAGAAAAGTTCCCTTGGAATTGTTCTCTTCCTGTTATATGTGGATGATATGATTATTATTGGTGATGATACTCAGGCTATTTCGAATCTCCAATGCTATCTAGGAGAACATTTTGAGATGAAAGATCTGGGACCGCTCAGCTATTTTCTTGATCTTTAGGTTTCATCATGCTCTAATGGATACTATCTATCTCAAGCAAAGTATGCATCAGATCTTTTAGCTCGTTCGGGTATCACTAATTCTACCACAACATCAACACTGTTGAACTTTAATGCTCGTCTGACCTCTTTTGATGGTGTTCCCCTCTAGGATCCAACACTGTATAGACAACTGGTTGGCAGCTTTATCTATTTAACAGTAACTCGTCCAAACATAACTTATGTTGTTCATGTTGTCAGTCAGTTCATGTCCACTCCCCGCATTATCCATTTCACAGTTATTCTTCGTATTTTGCATTATGTTAAAGGTACACTGGGGCATGGACTTCAATTCTCCTACCAATCCTCTTTGGTCCTTTATGGGTATTTTGACGCTGATTGGGAAGGTGACCCTACGGATAGATGATCCACCACATGTTACTATTTTTATTTGGGTGATTCTCTCATCTCCTGGCAAAGTAAGAAACAAAGGGTTGTTTCTCGATCCAACACTGAATCAGAGTATTGTCACTTGTTGATGCAACTTCAAAGACTTATGGTTGTGTTGGCTCTTGGCTGACATGGGGGCTCCCCAAAATTCTGCCACTATTCTTCATTATGACAACCATAGTGCCATTTAGATAGCATATAATGACGTTTTTCATGAATGGACCAAGCACATTGAGACTGACTACCACTTTGTCTGCTATCATCTCTAGAGCTCTACTTTGCGCCTTCAATCCGTGCCTACAACCGAGCAACCAGTTGACATCTTCACTAAAGCCCTCTCCTCTGGTCGCTTTCATCAGCTACTATGCAAACTCAAGTTGTTCTCGAGCTTATCACCTTAAGTTTGAGGGGGATGTTAAATTGTAAAGATATTCTTCTATTAGGTTGAGATTTGTTAGGATGGTTATTAGTTGAGATTTGAGAAGATTTGTTAGTTATTTTTGGTACTTATATACTTATTTATACCTTATACTTTACACTGTTAATGCATAGAAGATACATACAAATTCACAAAAATGATTTAGAATATGAAACATATTCTTGGGCACATTAAACAATACATAAAGTATAATAAAAGGTGGCTCAATTAATGATTACACATAATCCAATGACAAAAAATGAAAATTTTAAAAACAAGAAAGAGTTATACACAAAAGAATTATGAAAGAAAATTAAAAAAGGGGGTAAATTTGTCCAAAAAAAGTACAAAAAGCCTTCATTGGAAAAATACAAAAGAAAAAACATTTTTGAAAAATATGATCCAAAGATGATTATTTATGTAGAAATCTCGAGAAAATATCAAATTCGACCCTAAACTTGTTAGATTATAGGGAAAAAAATACTTTTTTTTTTTTTTTTTTTTTTGTAAATTTAAAAGTGTTACTCTTTAGTCATTTAAATTCTAAGTTTAATTTCAATTTAGCCCTCAATTTCAAAATGTAACCATTTTTAAATTTAAGTTGTAATTTAATTCTAAGTTTTAAGATTTGTACTTTTTACTTTAATTTTTCATTAAATATCACTTGTTAATGTATATTCATTCATTTAAAAGAAATATAATTAATTAAATTTCACTATTTTCTTCATCATTATTAAAATTAATTTTAAAATTTCACTTTATAATTATTTTACCATATTCTTTGGAATATTTGATCTTTGGAATAAACTCATATAGCATTTATTAAGAGACATGGATTTATTATGTTAAAAGTGACTACAGTGTTGCTTAAATTTCTTTTACTTCACAATTTTCATCCACTTCATGCTTTGTCCCAGAGAAACATTTTTTTTTCTTAATGAAATTTATTAACACGCAAAATGAGCATAACTCAACTGGTATAGTGCTTGTACCATCAACCTCGAGGTTAGAGGTCTGATTCCCCCACCTCACGTATTTAATTCAACCTTTGCAAATATATATATATATATATGAACACCCATCATGCACAACAGCAGAGTGATTGCTTGAAGACAAATTCCAATAAGATTAATTTAACCTAATTTGATATTTGGGTTATGGTCTGAATTTGACCCAAATGTCAAATCAAAGAACTATCGTGTTAGATATTGTACTTGCTATACTGAAATGGATACAAATACAAAGTTCAAATTCCACGAAACAAGTTTCTCCAGAAATCTCGTATGAACAAATTGGCACGTCCGGTGGGACCTCTCTACTTCTCATCTTGCATCTAAGGTTCCATTATAGCACAAAACATCCTAGGGCAGATGACAGAATCTTCTAAAGGTGGGATTATCTCAAGGAAATCTCCTGTTTGACAACTCTACTTCTGCCTCCAGTAAGTCAAAAAGGGAATCACACCTATATGTGATTTCTACCATGATGGTGGACATAACAGTTGAGGCGGCTATGGCAGAAATGGATAAATTTTCTGATGAAGGCCATTGAGGAGCGAGATCATAAGATCGCTACCTTAAGAGAATAGATGCAGTCTGAAGAAGCTGCTGAATCAAGCCAAGCTTCTACTTTCAAAGCAAATGATAAAGGGAAGATCGTGTTGTAGGAAAATCAACTGCAACAATCAACTTTTGTTGTCTCTCTATTAGTCCAATAGCTGCAGGATATGATCATGACTTCCATAAGGGCTTAGTATGGAGACCCGCTTCAGACCTCTTTTATATATTCCAAGGCATACACCCAGCGAATTAACCGCTTGAGTATGCCTGCTGAGTACCAACCTCCGAAGTTCTAACAATTCGATGAAAAGGGCAACCTGAAGCAACACATTGCCCACTTTGGGGAGACATACGAGAACACAGGAACTAGGGGAGATCTGCTAGTAAAGCAGTTTGTCAGAACCTCAAAGGAAACACTTACGCTGGTACACTGACTTAGAGCCTGAGGTAATCAATAGTTAGGAGCAGCTTGAGAGGGAATTCTCGAACCATTTCTATAGCAACAGACGCACTGTCAACATGATGGAGCTGACAAATGCCAAGCAATGGAAAGAGGAGCCAGTCATTGACTACATCAATTGATAGAGAGCTTTGAGTCTAGACTGCAAAGACTGACTTCACCAACCTGTTTGCTATAGAAATGGGCACCCAAGGTATGCACTAGGGACTTTTCTATATTTTGTAGGGAATAAAGCCCCGTACGTTTGAAAATTTGGCGACTCGCGCCCTTGATATGAAGTTGAGCATCACTAATAGAGGAATGAAGGATTTCCTGATCTCTGAGATGAAGAAGGATAAGAAAGAGATAAAGGGCATTGAAAATATTGTGAAAGGCGCTGTGAAGGAATCAATGGTCGTTAATGCGACTCCGATGAAGTTTTCTTCAAAAGGAAAGAAGACAAAATTGAAAAGAAAGATGTCATCTGACTTTAAAGAGAGGTAGGAAAAAGTCTATCCGTTTCCTGACTCCGATGTCCCAAATATGCTTAAGCAACTGCTAGAAAAGTAGCTTATCTATCTACCAGAATGTAAAGGATCGGAACAAGTAGGGAAGGTACATGACCCTAACTACTGCAAGTATCATAGAGTCCTTACCTACCTGATCGAAAAATGCTTCGTGCTAAAGGAGCTTATCCTAAGGTTGGCTCGAGAGAGGAAGATTGAACTAGACTTGGACGAGGTTGCTAAAAAAAATTATGTCGAGGTGGCAGTAACTCCGAGCGCTCAGACATCGATTATATGTTGTGATGAAAGAGAGAGCTTGGTCTAGTTTGGGACATACGAACCCATGGTTATGCAATTTCAGCAAGACATCTAAGTCACGGATTTTCAAAACAGAGAAGAACACGTTGATAATGACGATGAAAAAGGTTGGATTCTTGTAATGCACCGAAAGAAGATAAAGTCAAGTCCTGCCCAAAAAAAGTCGTGCTCCTATCGGAGCTACAAAAGAAGGAGTCAAACTCAGAAAAGAAAGGAAAAAAAAGGCTCGGAAACTCAAGCTTATTGAGGAGGAAGAGGAGGACTTTCTTCAACTCAAGCGATAGATGATGTTAGCATATTTCCTTTTGGATAACTTCTATGGCGGAAGTTCGAGAAAAATACTAAAGGTTATTGCATGTCACGTTGTCAGCACGACAGAGGAAGAGGATACCCCTCTAGGTTCATTGAAGACGATAGAATGATCAAGAGACCCATTGTTCAGCATAGATGACCTATTGTCACTCCATCAAGAAAACAAGACGGACCTTATCGATGAATTGTTAGAATCCAACAAAAATGGTGTACTGACCTCCAACGCACGTATATGCCTCGTGTTGTACGTCCATAGGTTTCTCAGACGAAGATTTACTATTGGGATCAAAGTTGCACAATAGGCCTTTACGTCTTGGGATACATTCGAGAATAGAGAGTTGGTCGAATTCTCATCGAAAATGGATCAACCATCAATATAATGCCTAAGACGACTATGAAAAATTGGTCATCCTCATAGAAGAATTATCGAATAGCTAGTTGGTGATTCAATGTTTCAACCAAGGCAGCCAAAGGGCGATAGGCAAGATACGTTTAAAACTCCTCATTGACAGGCTGACACATTGTTTCATGTTATAGATTTGAAGACCACCTATAAGTTGCTACTGGGACGTCCTTGAATTCACGACAAGGTGTGATAACCTCAACGCTGCATCACTGTTTCAAGTTTTATCAAGATTAGACTAAAAAAGTTAAAGCAGACTCTAATCTATTTTCAAAAGCTGAATCTCACTTTGCACATGCAAAGTTTTATTTAAAGAGTGAGAGTGTCGGTGAGGCAATGCCCCTAGAGGCTCCACTAATAAGGGAAGAAGGTGAATCCAGGTCAAAATCACAAGTAGATGCAGGGAAAGAAACGGGCAACAAGGCACAAGCCTCCAACTCGAGAGGAAATGAGACATCTACCAGCATTAAAGAGACACATATTTTGAAGGATGAAAGGCTCCAAATCTTTCGATTTTTCGCTAAGTCCCTTTGTCGAGACGCAGGAAGGGTGAGTCACCTTTTACAGAATGCTCAAAAGGTTTGTAGGTAGGCGATATTGAAATCTTAAAGGAGAGTTTCGTTACACCACTCACATCGATAACGAAGCAGGAAATTCACAAACAAAGGGGGGACTTGACAAAGCTAAATCTGCTCGAAAAGCGAACAGAAGACGGATTCGATCCTCAAGCTTACAAACTACTGGTGAAGGTGAGTTATGACTTCACAACTCATACCGAGTTTAAGAGCTTGAAGATTTATAAGCGACCCGAGCTTTCTTTGACCTAAAGGAAGTTTTTGCAAGAGGGGCACGTTATACTCGCATTGAGGAAGGGGCTTGGATATAAATCATCAGAGCCAGTTCACATAACCAGAAGAGCAAAGGAAAAGGTGGTCGACAACAACCATATAATTCAGAAGAAGTCGATGATGCAGGAGAAAAGGAGGGTAAGTAGGGTTGGCAATGGGGTCGAGGAGGGGGGGTCCCCCGTCCTCGGCCCGTAAGGGAAATTCACCCCTATCCTCGCCCCCGTCGAAGAAACAGGGTCCCCGCGGGGCCCTATTCCTCGTTTTCCCGCAGGGATTCCCATACTAGTTCCCTATGGGGATTCCTTATTTTTTTTTAATTCAAATGATTTTATTTAAAATTTGATTAGTCCACAAAAAATAAACAAAATTTAATAACTAATCTATTCAATAAACACAATTTAGAAGCTCACAAATCAATTAAATAAGTTTATCGGATTCCTCATTTTTTTAATTCAAGTGATTTTATTTAAAATTTGACTAGTCTACAAAAAATAAACAAAATATAATAGATTAATCTATGAAATAATCACAATTTAAGAACTCACAAATCCATTAAATAAGATTACAACTTTAAATTAAATAAAGTTTGAATAAGGAAGTCAATTAAAGGCAAATGTCTTATACAATTAAATAAAGTTTGCTCATCTTTCTCTCTTCACCGATGATTTCACATTCAAATCTTTCTCCTTTCTTGGCATCATCTCATCCTTAGTTGTGAGTATTATTCATTCTTATATTTAAAATGTAATAAAAAATAATGTCACAAAAAAAAAAAAAAAAAACCTAGACCACAAAAAATAAAAAGTATCATAAGAAAATAATGTTAATCCTTGAGCATACCTTAGTCACCACACCATCTTCATCAAAATTGTCTGCATCTTCTAAAACAGTTGCTAAATGTTTAACCATTTCTTTTTTCATGCTAGTACCTTATATTGTCACATATTTTTAATAAAAGAAAATATTTATTAATATATTAAATGCTAAAAAGAGGAAAAACAAAATAAACAGACTAACCTGTCAAAACTTCAGTTGCAATCCAATTTTGAGCGCACATCAAAGCCTCTATCGTCTTTGGATGAAGTTTGTTACAATATGGGCTTACAATCCTACCACAAGTACTAAAAGCAGACTTTGATGCAACACTAGATAACGAAATGGCTAATATGTCTCTTGCAATTTCTTGTAAAATGGGACACTTGACACCATTCAAATTCCACCAATTCAAAATATCAAAATCAGATGATCGAGGTAAGACAAGTTCATCCAAATATGCACCAAACTGTTGCTTCTGATTCATATCATTGAAATCAAGTCATAATCATTAAAATAATCAAATTCTATATTCTGTGATGTTCTATCTAAATTTTCAGAGCGATATTCATCACCCTCACCTTCATGCTTCAGCTGATATTCTGTTTCCAAATCTGAACAAATTTTTTAATCCTTTCCACCTCAAGAAAAAAACTATCTCCATAAATTCTAGGGAAGTAAATCTCAATCAAATTCAATTTGTAATGTGGATCTAAAACTGCAACTATGGCCGTTACCCCATGAATTTTCTTCCAATACCTATCAAACTTTGAAATCATATTTGAAGCTATATCTCTTATCTCTTGAATGTCAGAATTCGTTCACTCAGAAATAGTCAATTTCAATTTACAATTTTTTGGGAAAAAAAGATTAGCAGTAGGATATTTGGATCCAGAGAATATTTCAGTCACGTGATGAAATATTTTCAGTTTCTCACATATCTCTTTTGCTAATACCCAATCTTGATCCAAAGACAAACACTTATACTTTGGTTCTTGTTGTTTTAATCGATAAAAAACAACCTTGTACTTTAATGCAGTGGCTAACATAAAATATGTAGAATTTCACCTAGTACAACAATCAAGACTCAACATCTGACTATCATAAACATTCAACTGACGAGCAGTTTTCCTCAAATTTCTCCTTCTTTTTTTTGTGTATGCACCCAAAAAGACAAACTACTACATACTCTTTCGATCCCATCTCCTATCACTATCAACCCATCTTTCACAATTAAGTTCAGAATATAAGCACAACACCGCATATGAAATAAACTCCCATCCAATTTAAGTTTCCACACAAACTTCAACAAGCATATTAACCATGGAGTCATTTGTACTACAATTATCTACAGTTAAAGAAGACAATTTTTTATCAATATTCCAGTCTAACAGACATTCCATTATTTCTTCATGAAGCATCTTAGGAGTGTGTGGAAAAGGGACATATATAAACCTGATTATTTTTGTTTTGCAAAACCTAACTATCATCAACAAAATGTGCAGTGACAGCCATATAACCTTTTGTTTGGTGGTTGGAAGTCCACATATCCATTGTAAGGATAATTTTTCCTTTGATCTCATTCAACATGTCATGGTTTTCAACTTTTCAGTCTCATAAATTTTCAAAATCTCCTTCTTTATTGTGTTTGTTGACACCATCTTAAATAATGGTTGGATGGCATTACAAAATTCCCTAAAACCTTCATGCTCAACTATTGAGAGAGGATATTCATGTTTTATTATCATCCTAGCTAATGTTTTTTTTTTTGCAGCTTCCTAATCGAAGTTATATAAACTCAATGTATTGTTCTTCTCTCTGTTGGGATTCAATAGGGATTGTTGTATGTCCTTTTGTCCTTTATATAGGCATATCTTAATATGGTCATGTAAATGTTTGGTTTCATTTTTACTTTCACCTCCTACTTTTTGTTTGCAATAATTACAAACTGCCTTGTCCACACCATCTATTCTTTTCTTCTTAAAATGGTTCCAAACAATCGATGTTAATCTCCTCTTTAAACATCCCTTCTCAATATCCCCACCAAGAATAACACAATTATCAACATTCAAATTATCATCATTCGAGGAGCATGGAGTTAAATTTGGGGTTGATGTTAATCTCCTCTTTAAACATCCCTTCTCAATATCCCCACCAAGAATAACACAATTATCAACATTCAAATTATCATCATCGAGGAGCATGGAGTTAAATTTGGGGTTAGATCTGGGATTGGACTTGGAGAATCTTTATTTGTAGAAGGTGATGAAGACATTGTTTTCAACCTACCAAAGATTTAATTTAAAAACACTCTTTAGACTTGGACTTAATTTTCAAAGCATTCAAACATATTCAAAGCATTCTCCCAAAATTCAAAGCATTCAAACAATATCTTAGAATTAAAAAAATTCAAACCCCAAAAGCATTAAAAAGACTTGAAGCATATTCAAGAATTCAACCAAAATTCAAGAATTCAAACATACAAAAAGACTCAAAGTATTTCAAACGTATTCAACCCCAAAATTCAAAGCATTCAAACATACTTTTCAAACATATTCAAGCCTAAAATTAAAAGTATTCAACATACACAAAGACTCAAAGCATTTAATATCAATACACATTAATTTATTATTATTATTTACTAATTTTTATAAAATTTTTACCGACTTGAACGAACAGATCTCGGAAAACGCCGTCTAGTGCAGTAACACAACTCTCTTTTTTTCAAATGAAAAATAAAACAACACAACCAAAATATATCCTTACCAATCATTTGATCTATTTTTCAAACTAATCTCATGTATTACATTACCTTTCCAAATCTTACCTCTCGAAAGTCGGATGGTAGGCTTGGCAGCGGCTCGAACTCGAACGAACGGCTTCTTCATGAATCCAAACTCGAAAGAACTCGAACTTGGAAGAACAAACTCAAAAACTCGAACGACACGCCTGAAGGTCTTCACGAACTCGAATGCTCAGCTTCTTCACGGAATCACGCTTGAAAATTGAAGGATCTTCCTTCAATCTTCACTTGAACTCGAACGGATGCCTGAAGCATCTTCACGGCAAGTTGGGCCAGACGCAGACGATACTTACTTGGTAGGGTAGACATCAGACGGTAAGTGGTTTTCAATTTAGGGTTTTTTTTTTTTTTTAGTTTTTTAAGTTTGGGCATGGCTTCTTGGGCTTAGATTTAGAATTTGGATATTTAATATGGGCTCCAATCCAATACTATATATTATAAACATACTATAAATTTTTTATATATTATAAATATATATTTATAAAAATATAAAAATATCAAATCTTGGTCAGGGATTAATCGGGGTCGAGGTCAGGGATACCGTCCCCGTCCCTAGACGGGGCCCCAAATGTTTTCCCTAGTTTGACCCCATCCCGGTCAAACAGGGGATTCCCTACCTCGATCGAGGCGGGTCCGGGAATTTTGCTAACCCTAAGAGTGAGGATAAAAAAACCTCAGCTTTCAACTGTATCAGACCATTTATCGCACGCGCTTTGGTCTTGGAGAGATTGAACATGACAGAAGTAGAGAGAAAACCTATGCACGATCCCAGATCTATTCGACACTCAATCTTTCGAAGGTTAACTTTTCCTGACGAAGGAGAAGAGGAGATCATCTGTCAGTCTCCGGTGGTGGCACGACCATCAGCCTTCAAGAGATTAGGTGCGGTTTCAAAGAAAAACAAAGGCAAACCTAGCGCGCTTGTTTTTTTATCGCTTTAAGCGCGAAGGTGTTGAGGATCACTTTAACAAACATGTCTCTAGTGAGATAAAGGGCAAGGGAGAAACTCGTAGTGACATCCCTAATATAGCCATAAGAAAGAGGGAGCCGATACCTCACACGTGAATCTGACGATGCCTCAGTTATAAGGATACTGAAAGGCCATCAGACAAGAAATCATCTTGTAAGGTAGAAAGCGATAGAGACATTCGTAGTATCCTGCTTTCATGAATGAAGAGAAAGACCTTTGTCACTCTAAACACAAGCGAAGTTTCACTAAAGGTGAAGAGATGCGACGTTGTCTTCACCAACTCTCAAAATAGAGGCTTAGAGCAGAAGAAAGGTGAAACTTCATGTCACCACATTACCATCACTGAAGAATCCAAAGATGATATGGTTGAAGAGGAAGTGGAAGATGCTCCATTAGGTTTGGAGGATGGTGATAAGTCCACGTTGGATGAACTCAAAGAAGTAAATCTGGGTATAATGGCAGAATCACGCCCGCCTTTCATTAATGTATCTCTCTCTAAAGAGGAAGAAGACAAATATATGAGTTTGTTCACTGAATAGAGGGATGTGTTCGCTTGGTCATACAAAGAAATGTTGGGGCTTGATCTGAAAGTAGCAATTCACCATCTCACAATCAAACAAGGGTGTCGACCTATTAAGCAAGCTCAGCGACGCTTTCGACCATAACTTATTTCTCAGATCGAAGTTGAAGTCAATTAGTTCATTGAAGCACGGTTTATCTGTGAAGTCAAATACCCAACGTGGATAGCTAAAATTGTCCCCGTTACAAATTGAGATTGTCCAGTTTATGTCATAAATGATTTGAGAAAATACGTGTATATTTGAAAATTAATCAACAATAGCAAAGCATAAAACTAAAAAAATAAAATAAAAAAATAAAAAACAAACAAAAAAAAATAGAACTAATCTCATTCACAGAAAAATTGTATCAGATCCTCCAACTCAACTCAACTCAACTCTGCACAACAAACACAGACAATAATTATCAACTCAACTCAACTCTACACAACAAACACAGACAATAATTACCAACTCAACTCTGCACAACAAACACAAATAATTTAACTCCCCAGATAATTAAACTTTCCGGATAATAATTATCAACTCAACTCTCTACTTTTATCACATACCAAACACACCCTTAGTGAATTGTTTTAACTTTCACTGAGGTTCCTACGTTTTTAGTTATGAGGTTTGAAAAGTAGTTATAAATGCTTCCTGAGTACAAAATGACTATTAATTGGCTAATGAGAAATTGATATGGCAAATACTTGTTGATTGGATTTGATGATTTGGCAAATTATATTAATATTATATTTAAGTTTGAGTGGTTGAACAATAAAGTAAGCTATCTCCATTTTTCTCTGATCTCGTTTAACAAAGTTTATGCTCTAACTTTTGATCACTATGAATAAAAAAGTTGCTAGCATTTTTTTTCACTAAGTTTCAAAATTTTGTTCAATTTTTTCAACCTCACATGAGAAGTTTTTGCTTAAAATATCATCATCCTAAACATAATCGATATTTGATATGCTAATATTAATCTTTGGAAGAGGTTAGTACTCTCAAGTTTGTTGGGAAAAATTATATATATAGAACTGAAGCAAACTGATTATACCTCAGAAACAATACATATAATATTTAAACTCAAACGAAACCCAAATGGTGTAACAAGGCTTAGATATGAAAATAACCAAAGACTTAAAAGAATCTCAAAACCTTTGGAGACTTAAAACGTAGTCGTACGTAGTCGAGACACGCTTCTGATAAGCATTGTCCTGAAGGCAAATATTCGTTCTACACGGGTTGCAAGTATACTACAATGATCATCTCAACAGGATACAAATACTAACTTCGATATAACTGCAACCTCGAACTACTCGAATATGGTAGAACTCTTGGATATTTGCTCTCAACTCAACTCAAGAACAAAAAAAAAAAAAAAAAATGAGAGAACTCTTCACTTTGGAATGAGATATTACAAATGAAGAATCAAGTTGCTATTAATAGGCTACAAACTTAGTAACTCTCCAAAATACAAAAAATTAAAACATTTGTCAATTTTAACTTAATTGAATTGTTATTTATGATAAAAATCAAATATAACTCATTCAAATTGAAGAAACTATAAATTTTAATTTTCAAACATGTTAAATTTATATATAAAACATCATTTTAATTTAAAGTTTCAATCCAAATTGAAAGTTTCTATACAATATATTAATCTACATAATTAAATCCAATTTTATGTTTTAATATTCAACTATTTCACTTTCTTTCGCTATGTTTTCCTTACTCATTGTTTTGACTTCTGCCATTGGTTCTACAACTAGTTGTAATTATTATGTCAATATATATTATATAAATGTATTTGTATACACACACATTACATATAATATATTACTACATCGGATTCAATTAAGACTACATCGTTGTGGTCTCCTATTTTATTTGGTCTTTGTCTACTCAATAAACTCAATGTCCTTACGTTCGAGAGCCTCGAAACACTCCTTGATAGCTTTAAAATATGTCATATATACAACTCAATATTAGCAATGACACGATAAAACACGATATATACAACTAATACTAATATACAACACTTGTATCAAATGAATAGTTCATTATGTTAGATTTTTATGTCCCAATCTTCCATTTTATTAACATAATATCTCCACTCTATCGACACATTAACGTCCAAAATCTCATTACATCAAGTAAAAATATGACACGTTCTTCCATATTTTGAGAGTCATAGGAGAAATGATTTTTATAAACATAGAAATTACAAAATCAATATATATTAGAAACCCAAATGCATCTATCCCTTCGATTAAGTTTTGTCTTTTAAAATCCTTAATAGAAGAAGCATTTCAAAAATAGGGAGACATTTTAAAGAAACTGGTAGATATATAAGAAGACTGTGAAATTGAAGTAATCTCGTGAACAATTGAAAGATAAATAAGAAACAAACATATTTTTAAAGATTAAAAAGTTGAATTATTGGACAACTAAACTCAAATCTCGTGAAGTAATCCTAATTAACAAAAATAACTACATATAGATAGATAAATAAGAAACAAAGTTTAGGCACATCCAAGCAAAATGTTGTGGAGAGAATTGAAATTGAAGGTTTCGATAGGAAAAACCTTAAAATGTTTCTCAATTTCAACGTCTTGATCCGTCAAAACTTGTGTCGTTCCAGTATTGGGGTCACACAAGAGGAACACAAGTCCACCAAGGAGACACAAGAACTTCCCATCTTCACAGATTTTGATAGGTTGAAGATTAATTAAACTTCTTGAATGCTGAGGTAGATGTTTAGAAAACCTCAGATTTAGTTTAGGAAGAACAAATAGTATAATGCACGAAAAAACATCTTGTTCCATCTTCCACATTTGGTACTGATCTTCGTTCTCAAGAGTGGTTAGATACAAAGCGCCATTAAGGGCTCCGAAGAAATATGCCAAACGGAATTGGTTGTGTTGGGGAAGAGAACATTGATTCAATTTGTAGTCTTCTAAATCCAAACAGTATATGACATCCTTATGGGCTTTAAGTAGTAGCTGTTGATCAGTTCCAACCCAATAAAGGGCGCCATTGAAGTAGTAAGCGCCGTCTGTTTGGATGGAAGTAGGGAGAAAACCAAGAGGACGAAGACGAGGACAAAGCGTCTCAAATGCATAAATCTCGATCGAGGTTGAAGAAGGTTGAAAAGAAGAGTGTTTATATGTAAATCTAACTATTTTGAACTGCTTTGTGTTAAGACTAAATCCAAAGGCGTAAGAGTAATTATCATGTCTATTGCCAGTATCGGAAGAAACAACGAGATACTCATTTGTGAAGGGATTTAATATGCAAATTTTTGTTCGTGAATATTCTATTAGATCATAAAACTTGAAGAAGCGAAAAGAACACAAGAGGAGTCCATGACAGCAACAGAGAATTTTGGAGGAGGCGGAAGAATATTTAGGATGGAAGGTAAAAGAGGCAAGGCTGTTCATCGCTCCCATATGTTTAGGGTCGAAGTCCATACAATGGATGTTTCTGGAGTCGGGAGAAGTTTGAGCAAAAAAAAGATTGGAATCAAACTGAACAACAATATTGTTCCATGATTTACATACCTGACGGCAAGCCTGTAAATCCACGATGGAGAGTTTGGAGAATATTAATTGATGAAGAATATGATCAGGTGGAATCTCCCAATTTTTGTTGCTACTCTCCATTTCCTGCTTCTTCTCCATCTTTCTCCTTTTCTTCTCCATCTTAATCCTGCCAAATTGTAGCACAGGAATTTCAAAGAAGAAGAAATTCTAAACCCTAATTATACTCAGATCTCACCTTTGCTGGACAAGGAAGCAAGCAACAGGGGTTGATGCTAGAGGGAGGTGCTTCTCGGCTTAGGTTTAGTTAGGTCAAATCTTACGCATAGACATTCTCTTTGAAAAGACGAATCTTAGATTAAATCTTCCCTTTTTTTTTTTTTTTTTTGAACGAGAGATCTGAAGCTATAGAATTTGGCAGATTTGAAATTATATCTCTTCAATATGTATATAATAGGGAAATTTGATGGGTGGCAAAATAAGAATGATAAAAATAAAAGAGTATGCCATATACTTTTTAAACTTGTAGATATAACGATAAAATCAATTTTTAATTTCCGTCTATACAAATGTTGTTTTTCAATTTTTGAATCTTATTCTTCTCTCTCAATCACCGTTTTTCTTCTCTCTTTAACACAATCCTAAAACACTCATCATGTATATATTTTTTCAATTTTATTTGCATGTCAATTTTTTCATCTTTCTCACCTATTATATTTTATTTTTGTTTGATTTCTTTTTTTCTTTTTGATTTTTTGTTCAATAATAGGAAACTTTCGTGTTTTGTTTTAATATTCTTTGGTTCAATTTAGTGTCTTTTTTTTTTTTTTTTCTGATTTTGGTTTTGATGAATTGATTTGTTGTATGATTTTAAATCAAGTTTTAATTTTTCTATTTACTTCAAATTTTGTATATCAGTACTATATCTAACAACAATCAACATGTCAACTATATCAACACTACATCTAACAATAATCAACATTCAATTAGTAATATATATTGAAGTAAAGCATACATATTTCATTTTATAAGTATAATATTTTAAGTGTATCAACAGTATATCAGATATAAGAAATGAGTGTATGAGACATTAATAGGTAAATACTTAAACAAGACATGAGTATATTCATAATATATCTTATATCAATCGACATTGTATTTGGCACTATATATAACAATAACCAACATTCATTAGTACCTTATTATTTCGATGTAAACCGTATGTTTTATTTTATAAATATAATATCTATAATATATCTAACATCAATCAACATTCCAAGTGTATTAGCAGTATATCTAATAATAATAGACATTCAATCAATAAATGTGATTATCACTTATTTTAGTTTTTGTCACACATGGATACTTCCTACACTATTTTATCATTTTTTGTATTTTTTTTCTCCTTTTAGATAACGTATTACTTAATATAGTACCTAATATGAAGTATATCAATGCAGTATTCATAAACATCATTTTAGATATATCACTTAATAGATATCCCAAATTTATTAACGAAATATATCAAGGTCACTTTGAAAAGTGTGCATGGGACGGGTTTTTCCTTTTGTTGGATGTACAATTGATGGAAACTTTTTTTACATTTTTCATTTTTCATTGGAATGGATTGAGCTTACTTTACCATTTTGCAAAACAAAAAAAGTAATAACACACGGGCATAATTTTGCAAACATATTTTTGCTAATTATGCAATTGCCCCTATTTAATATATGTATAAGTGTAAAATACGCGTTTGGTTCGAGATAACTATAAGGGTCTATTTGGTCATTGAAGTTTCAAAATGGATACTTTTAATCTGAGGTTTGAAACAAAGTTCGAATAGTCCTGGACTTAGTTGAGTAACGGATTAGTGACGAAGATTATTTATTGATTACATGGCAAAATATATTAAATTTTTATTATTTTCTGGATGATATGGACTGAAAATGACAATGGCCTCATCTTCCTCACTCTCTACTGTCCTCTCTAGCAAACTTTCCTTGTCGCCACTATTATTGTCCTTATTTCTGCTCGTTGGTCGACGCCACTAGAAATGCCAAGTCTAGACATCGAAGACCCTCTTTCCATATCTAGAACATCATCGCTGCTGTGACTTTCAGATATGGAAAGATGAACGAAAGGTTTTGAATGTTTCTCTATCTAATACTTTGGTGGCTTAGCTTGATTAAAAGTTCCATCATTGTCATTGCTTTCTCGTAAGACAAACACTTTCTCACAGGTAAGAAGGACATCAGAATGAAAGTGATTGAATCCGAATTCTTGGCCTTCATTCTTTCTCGTTTTCAAATTGTTGCATAAAACGTAAATAGTTGATATTTCTCCACACAAACAAAAAACTAAATTAATATTTGTTAAGGAAAAGCCTATAGTTGAACATGTCAGCAACAAAGCCACCCTGGCACCTCAACCAAATATAGTCAGCAGCTGAAGTGGACTGCTTGTGTGGCTAACAGAAATTGGTTAGGAGAATATTTTGGTGGTGTGAGGACCACCTCTCCTTGGCTAACACTTGTACACATATATTCTTTATTATTTCTCATTTATTCTTGCCTAAATATCCTTAGGCGTGGGCTGTATATATTAAATGCCTTACTGTATTGAAAACATTAACCGAGTATAATTAATATACAAAGAATACCAAAGGTCTTCTTCATCTTTGTCTCTCTCTGACCCTTCGCCTTCTGCCTTAATTTGGTATCAGAGTCATTATGGCCAACGCTAATATTAATGGCATCCCAATCATTAACCCTAGCAGCTCGGTGTTTAGTAGCCTTCCTTTGAATCAACTTCTGAACCAGATCATTTCGATGAAATTGGATCGGAACAATTTTCTCCTATGGAAGAATCTCGCACTACCGATTCTGAGCAGCTATAGGCTTGAAGGTCACCTGATCGGCCAAAAGACTTGTCCCTCGATGTATCTTCAAATGTCTATAGGAGGAGAGTCTAATACTGTGGGAGCTGCAAGTGTCGATGTCAGTGAAGTTACTGTTGGAGCATCCTTGTCTGAAGGTGGCTCAAGTGGGAGTGTCGGAGCTTCGAGGTCCATAAAGTTTCCGGAGGTAAACCCTTAGTATGAAGCTTAGATGGTCGTCGACCAACTCTTGCTCGGTTGGTTGTACAACTCAATGACCCTTGAAGTTATCGTCTAAGTAATGGGGTGTTCGTGCATGAAGGACCTATGGGACAGCATTCAACAACTTTTTGGAGTCCAATCCCGTGCTGAAGAAGAATATCTCAGACAAGTATTTCAATCTACTCGCAAAGGTAACATGAAAATGGAAGAGTATTTAAGAGTTATGAAGAACAATTCTGATAAACTTGAGTAAGCTGGTAGCCCAGTTTCCACAAAAGCTTTGATGTCACAGGTTCTCTTAGGTCTAGATGAGAAGTACAATGTTGTGGTAGCAACGATTCAAAGCAGAGCAGAGGTATCTTGGCTTGATTTGCAGTTCGAATTGCTCCCGTTTAAGAAACGCCTAGAACATCAAGCTGTACAAAAGACCTCTATTGGTTTCAACCACAATGCTACTGTTAATGTAGCCAATACCAGGGGACCTATTGTCAGCAATAGTAAAACACCACCCAATTTCTCACAAAACAAAGGAGGAAGCAACTTTAATCCATAACAAAACAAGGGACCTTCTCAAACTCAATTAGCCCTAGTGATCTCACAGAATGCCCATCCCTTTACTGCCACCCCTGAGACACTTACTGACCCTAGTTGATATGCTGACAGTGGAGCCTCAAGTCATGTGACAGCTGATTGTGGCAATCTAGGAAGTTCAAATGAATATGGAGGTAAGGACTCTGTTGTTATTGCAAATGGTGACAGCCTTAACATTTCACATATTGGTGATGCTTGTTTATCTAGTAGTAAAGCCAGCTGAAACTAAAAGATATGTTGTGTATGCCCAATATTGCCAAAAACTTAGTGAGTATATCCAAGCTTACCAAAGATAATAACATATTTATTGAGTTTCATGATGGTTTTTGTCTTATCAAGGACAAGGGTACGAGGCTAGTCATACTGAAGGGACAACCTAGAGATGGTTTGTATGAGCTGAGAGGTGTGCAAGTTTGCTCGATTGAAGATCAACTGAAGGAGTCTGGTCAGTGGCAGTCCTTGTACAAAAATAATAAGTTGTCTGCCTTAACAGTGTCAAAGTCTAGAAAAGTGTCCAAAAATATGTGGCATAAACGCTTAGGTCATCCCTCTCTAAGAACACTTGAGTAGTCTTAAAGCAATGTAATCTTCCTACAAACATCAATAAAGAGATTGAATTTTGTGATTTCTGTCAATATGGAATGTCTCACTCTCTTGCGTTTCCTAACTTTAAATCTCGAGCCACTAAGCTGTTTGATCTAGTTCATACTGATTTATGGGGACCTGCACCACTTGTATCTACTGGTGGTTATAAATATTATGTCATATTTGTTGATGATCACAGCCGGTGTACGTGGATTTATCCTTTAAGGTTGAAGAGTGACACTTTAGCTACCTATCAACACTTCACTATTATGGTCAAAAGACAGTTTGATACTACTATTAAAATGCTTCAGTCTGACAATGGGAGTGAATATGTCAAAGTACATCAGTTTTGTGGACAACAGTGAACTATCTCTAGGTATTCTTGTCCTTATACCTCTGCACAAAATGGCAGAGCTGAAAGAAAACATAGGGATATTGTGGATAAAGGCCTCACAATGCCTACTTAAGCCTGTCTACCTCTTCATCATTGGTGGGATGCCTTCATGTATGCTACCTACCTCATCAATGGTTTATCAATTGTTGTACTTCAAGGTAAGTCTCCACTTGAACTCCTATCAGGTAAGAAGCTTGACTTTGAGTCTCTAAAGGTATTTAGCTGTGCTTGCTTCCTTCGTCTGAAGTGCTATAACACTCGTAAATTTAACTATCGTACAGAAAAGTGTGTATACCTAGGACCTAGTTTGCATCATAAGAGTTATAAATGCTTAAATGAATCTAGAAGAGTGTTTATTTCTAGACATGTTGTGTTTAATAAGCTTGATTTTCCCTTCAAGTCTACTTTTACCAACTCCTGTACAACAAAGTTTCCATACACTTTGGCTTCCCTCCATCAACCCAGCCCCTTCTATGCCTACACTACCCCTACCAAAGCTATCTTCCGCAGGTCCATCTGTTGTGCCCGCACCCTCTCTCTTTCCTCTACAGAACACTAGTCCCTCCTCCTCTACCAACACTCCATTACTGCCCATGTCTCCTACACACAACCCTCAACCAACCCCTCCCTTACAGCATCAAATCAACCCTCCCCTGGCCACATCTACCTCACCAACCGATACTTCTTTACCACAATCACATTCTTATACGGCCACTGCCTCACCAGAAACAACAGCCTTACCATTACCTCCTCTTCTACTTTCCACACATTCGATGATAACTCGTGGGAAAGCTGGGATATTCAAGCCTAAAGTACTGCTCATTAATTCCTCAAGGGACTGGTCAACTACAAAACCAACTCGTGTTAGTGATGCCCTCAAAACACCATAATGGAAGGAAGCAATAGATGCTGAATGTGCTGCCCTGCTAAAGAATGATACTTGGTGCCTTGTTCCATTCTCGTCCTCCTACAATGTTGTTGGTACTGTTGGGTTTGATGCCCTAAAGTCTCGTGTCTTGTAGCTTGTAAACAGTATGTACGAACGCTTGTGTTGTTAATATATGATATTTACTTCACATCTTGTATTTTGCTCGGTTAATTGTTTTATTTGTTTTACCACAAACCAATAAACATAAAATCCCTGGTTATCTGTATGTGACTCAAGTATGTATGTGGTGACATACAAGTATATCATGTCTTGAGTGATAACCAAAATAGTCTATAGTATATGGATACAGGAGGGAACCCTTATCCTAGTAATGCTACGGACGCAACCCACTTTGTGAAATGGTCACAAGTGTTGTGACTTGTCATAGATAGTCTGATCCTGATCATTTGTGTTGGGGACATGCGAGCGAGGGCGTCCTTACAAAGAGTTTTGTTATATAAGACTTGACCACGAAGCTTTAACGTCTCATATATAAACATCGTTCAATGACAGAGACTTCACTTCACTAAGATGACCAATAGGTAACGATGACCTCAATCCTGAGTGAGTTGGGAACTCTTGTCATTAAGGGCGGTCATTTTGACTTTGTATGGGTGCGGAGTGGTAGGTTCGCCGATTCAAACCTTCCATTTTGGGGATTCGTCTGATTGGGAGCTGGGGAACTCAGCTAACACAAGATGGAATTCACTCTTCCCCGAGACAGGGGTAGTAGATAGATGGCTCCATAAGGGCTGATTTCCGAGGCTTGAACGATGTGGCGCCACACACTCTTCTTCTATAGCTGAGAGAGGTGTTCACACATAGTTGTCTATTGTTGTATTGTTCATTAGATGAATCAGTGGTACTTAAGGAGTGAGATGTAATTACAGGAGGGAAAAACGGTAAATTGAACAGTTGTACTTACGAGCATCTGTGAGGTCATCGTATTCATGATCGGTTAATATCCGATTGACATAAAATATTATTCTGTGTAAGAAGAGGTTCAGCTGTTGGTCTTAGTGGAATGTCTAACAGTTAACGGATTGGTGGTTCTCGTGGCTAAAGAGTTTAGTCAAGCTATTCAACGTACCGATGAAGCTTCGAGCCATAGGTCCATTAGGTCCCCTGGGTAGCTTGGATAAAAGTCGAGAACCAAGTATTTGGGTTATTTGAAATGTTCAAATTGACAAGAGGAAATTCGAATTATATATTGATATAATTGGAATGGTTAATTATATATATGATAAAATTTAGCAAATGCATGAGAAACATTATTTTGGAGGAAAATTAGATAAATTATGATTTATATCAAGTAGGAGAAAATACTATAGTAGATATGATATCAAACTATAGGATATAATATAATATCATATATATTATATTTATTAATTGATTGTATTTAATTATATGATAATTAATCATTTTTCCATCTCGGACGTGGGTTAGTGGGCAACATCGGTTATGGTAATCGATGAGTTAAAATGAAAAAAAGTTTTCATTTTGGATGGTGCAATCAATATTGATTCTTCCGCCCAAAAAGATTTCGTGAAACGATCGCCCGAGAGCCTATACGATAGTTGCTTCTCCTCCTAAATGATCATTCACCTCGCGTTTTAACTAAATGATCGTATACGTTTTTCCTAAACGATCGTTCAGTATTTCATACACGATCATGTAGCTCCTCTATACGATAAGCACTTTTGCTATACGATAGCACTATTTTTTCTCCCACTTGCTTATTCCCTACACGACTCGTTTATCCTCTGTCCTCTACCAAATTCACCAAAGCCCACCCTTTAAGTTTTCACTCCGAGAATATCCGGGGCTCATTAGTGGTGGTGTCGTCCCCATTGCGTCGTTCGTGTTCGCATTGATCGTGCTGCTGCAGTCGACGTTCCCGTCGGGTGTTGGTAGATTTGTTGGAGGGATCCGCTGCATTGGGGTTCTGAAGTTCTGAAGTTCGAAGATAGTCTTCAACTGGTATGGAACCCTTTCCTTGTTAATTATCTTGTTCTGAGCATGTCGATAATTAGATTTATTTGCATAACTGCATGTGTTGAATGTATATAATTTGTATTTTGGTCACGGTGAGATCGAAGCGATCTTAACACGTTCATGGAACTCTCGGTATGAGATCCTTCAGGCACAAAGTGGGTGTTTAAGATCAAACGACATCCAGATGGCACTATCCAACATTACAAAGCTTGCCTAGTTGCTAAAGGGTTTTATCAAACACCTGGAGTAGATTTTTTTGAAACATTCAGCCCAGTGGTTAAGGCTTCAACGGTTAGAATTGTGATTACCATTGCAGTAGCTCAAGGTTGGCAACTAAGGCAGCTTGACTTCAACAATGCCTTTCTAAATGGCATACTTCAATAAGATGTCTACATGAGCTAGCCACCAGGGTATGCTGACCCTCACTATCCCAATCACGGATGCAAGCTCACGAAGGCCATTTATGGCCTAAAGAAAGCACCGAGGACATGGAATACCACCTTAAGAGATGCACTACTGTCGTGGGTTTTCCAAAATGCCAGGTCTGACACATCTTTGTATGTCTTTCGTAATGGTTCCTCTGCTGTGTTACTTTTGGTTTATGTAGATGATGTTATCCTCACCGACAATGACCCCCACATGATGAACAATCTAATAAAGATGTTGGATAGTCGGTTTTCCTTAAAAGACCTTGGGCCGCTACATTACTTCTTAGGTGTGGAAATTCATTATCTCGAAAATGGTGTTCTTCTCAGTCAAGAGAAGTATGTTGATGACCATGGCCAAGCTGAACGCCACTAATTCAAAACCAGCTCCCTCTCTGAGTGTGATGAATAGGCAACTCTCACTATGTATTTTCAATTTTTGAATCTTATTCTTCTCTCTCAATCACCGTTTTTCTTCTCTCTTTAACAAGATCCTAAAACATTCATCATGCATATATTTTTTTTCTATTTTATTTACATGTCAATTTTTACATCTTTCTCACCTATTGTATTTTATTCTTGCTTGATTTATTTTATTCTTTTTTATTTTTTTATTGTTTGATAATAGGAAATTTTTGTGTTTTGTTTTAATATTCTTTGGTTCGATTTAGTGTTTTTTTCTCTGATTTTGGTTTTAATGAATTGATTTGTTGTATGATTTTAAATCAAGTTTTAATTTTTCTATTTACTTCAAATTTTGTATATCAGTACGATATCTAACAACAATCAACATGTCAACTATATCAACAATAAATCTAACAGCAATCAACATTCATTAGTAATATATGTTGAAGTAAAACATACATATTTCATTTTATAAGTATAATATTTTAAGTATATCAGTAGTATATTAGATATAAGAAACGAGCGTACGAGACATTAATAAGTAAATACTTAAAGCAAGACACGAGTATATTCATAGTATATCTTATATCAATCAATATTGTATTGGCACTATATCTAATAATAACCAACATTCATTAGTACCTTATTATTTCGATGTAAACCATATTTTTATTTTATAAATATAATATCTATAATATATCTAACATCAATCAACATTCCAAGTGTATTGGCAGTATATCTAATAATAATGGACATTCAATCAATAAATTTGATTATCACTTATTTGACATAATTTTGCAAACATGTTTTTTTTAAAAGATATTGTAATTAAAGTGTGGGGTGAGGGAATTGAACCTCATATCTTGAGGCCGATAATATGAACACTATGCCAATTGAGCTATGCTCTTGTTGAAAGGTATTTGCAAACATGTTTTGTTAATTATGCAATTGCCCCTATTTAATATATGTATAAAAGTGCAAAATACACTTTTGGTTCGAGATAATTATAAGGGTCTATTTAGTCGTTGAAGTTTCAAAATGGATACTTTTAATCTAAGGTTTGAAACAAAGTTTGAATGGTCCTGGACTTAGTTGAGTAATGGATTAGTGACGAAGATTATTTATTGATTACATGGCAAAATATATTAAACTTTTATTATTTTCTGGATGATATAGACTGAAAGTGGCAATGGCATCATCTTCCTCACTCTCTACTGTCCTCTTTAGCGAACTTTCCTTGTCGCCACCATTATTGTCCTTATTTCTGCTCGTTGGTCGACGCCACTAGAAATGCCAAGTCTAGACATCGAAGACCCTCCTTCCATATCTAGAACATCGTCGCTGATGTGACTTTCAGATATGGAAAGATGCACGAAAGGCTTTGAATGTATCTCTATCTAATACTTGGTGGCTTAGCTTGATTAAAAGTTCCATCTTCGTCATTGCTTTCTTGTAAGACAAACACTTTCTCACAAGTAAGAAGGGCATCAGAATGAAAGTGATTGAATCCGAATTCTTGGCCTTCATTCTTTTTCATTTTCAAATTGTTGCATAAAACATAAATAGCGGATATTTCTCACACAAACAAAAAACTAAATTAACATTTGTTAAGGAGAAGTCTATAATTGAACATGTCAGCAACAAAGCCACCCTGGCATCTCAACCAAATACAGTCAGCAGCTGAAGTAGACTACTTGTGTGGTTAACAGAAATTGGTTAAGATAATATTTTGGTGGTGTGAGAACCACTTCTCCTTGGTTGACACTTGTATACATATATTCTTTATTATTTCTCATTTATTCTTGCCTAAATATCCTTAGGCGTGGACTATATATATTAAATGCCTTACTGTATTGAAAACATCAAGCGAGTATAATTAATATACAAAGAATACCAAAGGTCTTCTTCATCTTTGTCTCTCTCCGACCCTTCGCCTTCTGCCTTAATTACATTTTCTTTCACAAATTAACTTCAATCTCTCACAAATTCCAACATACACATGCCATATTTTACCCCAGTTTGATGAAATTGTAGGGTGGTGGGTTGTGGAGGAGGAAGCCATGTCACTTTTCCATTAGTCAACTAAGTCCAAAAACCATTTAGAACTTTGTTTCCAAACGTCCAGACTAAAAGTGTCCATTTTGAAACTTCATGACTAAATAGACACTTACATCAATCCTCAAGAACTTATAAGTATATTTTGTACTTCTTTTTAATATATATATATTAGGAGATATAATTCCAAATCTCTCCCTCATCTCCTCTCAAAATTTTCAAAAGTTTTANTTAGTTTTGGATGAAAACCGTTAAAATTTTGTTTAAAAATACTAATGAACTTTCAAAAGTTTCAAAAATATCCTTAAATTTAAATTATTTTTTAAAAAAATAACTCTAATCTTTAATAAATAAATAAATAAATATGCTCCTACCATTAGTATAGTGACAAATTTCTTTGAATTTTTCTTGAGTTTGAAAAGAACTAATTTTAAAATAAATTATATAAATATCCTCATTATTTTGCATATAGATACTCTCAACTTCTTCCAAAATTTTCAATTCTTACACCAATTTTCTCAAGAACCAAAATAAGAAATATGGAGTTAAAGCATAAAATCTCACAAAATTTCAAAATCAAAATCTATCCCTTAAAGCATACTAAAATAATAAATAGTCAAATAAAAAAATATATATTTGGCTATTAATGCACATTCAATTACTAAAGTACAATTTTGTTCAAAAAATTAAAGTCCTAAAACCTCGTAGTAACTTTATTATAGTAAAATTATTTTAAATGACAAAACTGTTGAAAATATTTACAAACAATAACAAAATATCATTGCGATAAATCGTGATAGACTACTATCTATGTCATGATAGAGTAAAATATTATTGCGATAAAGGTATGTTTTCAATTATAGTAAAATAAACCAAAATATTTATAAAAAATATAAAAAATTCACTGTCTATCTATTAGACACATGTAGTAAATTTTGCTATTCTTTGTAAATACTTAGACACAGATAATAATCCATCACGGTCTATCGCAGATCAACAACAAAATTTTACTATTATTTGTAAATATTTAGACATATAATAATCTATCACGATCTATCGTAGATAGACATTAAAATTTTGCTATTATTTATAAATATTTTAGTTCATTTTACTATATTTGAAAACATTCATTTATTATACTCTTTATTTTTATTATAGTCCATTACCTTTAAAAGTTTCAATATGGTTCTTGGAGATGGTGTTAGTCATGATGTCTTCGACGTTTAGAAATAGTTCTTGTAATCTTACCTAAAATTTTTAAACCTAAAGAGTCCTTTTCTCCTTCTTCTTTTCTATTAAACAAGTGAGGAAAAACGATTCAATTTATTTATTATTTTTTCAAAAAAAAAAGTTGGAGAACCCTTGACAATGAAAGATCAAATGCATTTTTATTCGATAGATTATGGACCTGTTTGAACTGACTTGAGTAAAGTGTTTTTCAAAAAACTCATTTCTATGTAAATTGACATTTTGGAAAATATAAAAACAAGATTTCTATCCCGAAAATGCCTAAACATAAAATAAGTAATTAAACTATATTATAATTATCTGAAAAAAAAAATGGATAGATATTTCCTTCCCACCTATCAATGGAATTACACAATATTTTAATGCCAAATCCAATCCAAAATTTCAAAATACCTTAAATAAAGGAATAAAAATATAATCTAATAATTCAAAGCAATAAAAAACGAAGGAAGATTTAATTGAAAATCAATTGAAGCAATAATTAGTAAATTATACAAAAAAAAAAAAAAAAAAAAAAACACCAGAGTTCACACAAATACAATGTAACAAACAAACCTAATGCAAATCAATATGAAAAAAATAAACGTAATTTAACAAATATAACATGTATACTACCTTGATATTATGGTTTAAACTCCAAACACTAATAATTATGGAAAAATGGAAAAACGATCAAAAATAATTATGGAGTAAAAAAAAAAAGCTTTATTCAATAAATACAACGTCTATACACTTCCACTTCCTCAATATTGACAATTGTATACCAAAATAATGAAACCTACAACCGTAAAAAGCAACCTACATCTAACATCTCCCAAACCATTATTAATCAAAATCTTTTCACCATATTAACCGTACATCTTCCCCAATCATCCTTAACCATTGTCTAAACCCTTTCAAACCCATCATCTATCTATATCATTAATCTATAATCCTTTCTTTTCTTTAAAAAAACTATCAAATCTAAATTATAAATGAAATAAATTTGAGAGAAAAATGAAAAATGAAAGAGGTTAACAAAAAAAATGAGATTAAAAAGATTGTATGGGAGTCAAAAGAGAAGGTTACCTACAATGTCGGTTTTAAACCGACATTATAGGTATACCTACAATGTTAATTTAAAACTAACATTAAAGATCAGACTTAATTTTTAAAAATCAAAAACAAAAAATAAAATGATTACCAAACCGATCTTGGTTTTTAGATTTTACTAGTATACTAGAATGTGGAAGAAACTTTTTTTCAGACTAACATTAAACTTGACTCGTACAATAATACATAAACTATCCTTATTACCACTCACTTATGTAAGATTTTTCAAAAATAAAAAAAAAAAAATCTCGATAACATGTCAATAATTGATGTTAATTCTCTTAATTTGCTTATTAAGACAAAAGAAGTGAAACATCTATTGTTTGAGAACATATGAGTTTTGTGTATATTATTTGTTCTTTTAGTATAATTGTGGAATGAGGGATCAAACTTTTAATCTCGAGAGTGGAAGGCTACGTCGATTATCGAGCTCAGCTAACTTTTTTTTTTTTTTTTTTTTAACATTGGTTCAAGAACCAAAATATTTGATTGTATGCCATTAAAAAAATGTATGTAGATATTGGATGGTAGGTCGTTACCATTTGGTTGGTAATTTCTCAAATTTATTTTATATAATTTTGTAGTATAAATTAATGGTAAGTTTAGACAGCTAAATATATTTTTAATCATTATTATCAAATANCATATAATGCATATTGATATATATATATATATATATACATACATATGTACAATTTCAGTAGTAAACAAAACCATTTTACAAAGTTCAATCGATGTAAAAACATCGTTTTAAGAAACCCTTTCAAAGCTTATTTTTCAACAAAGGTGATTTAACCATTGTATATTTACATTGAAATTTTGAAAAGAAAAATTAATTTTTGTTCCAGTCTACTAAGCAATTTAATTTTTGTTCTTTTGAATTTAAAATTTAACAAAATTTTAGACACATGGCATGCGTTATATAAACGTGTGAACGTGGAAGAAACTTTTTTTTGAATAATTTTATCCTTGTATATCTTATAATACATAAATAGGAAGTGGATATATATAGCAAAATTTAACAAAATTAAATAAGAATTCAAGCAAAACTTGTGCCCTGCACATGATGAGTCTTTTCGATATTTCTAATTTATCTTTGATGGTGTCTGGAACGTACTAAATCTATATTTACACATACTATATAGTTGTAATATGAAGTTATGAAATTTAGTTAATCTACATTTACACATACGATGTAATTATGATGTGAAGTTATGAGGTCTTATCCATCATTTTTACTAAGTCCTGATTTCATCAAGCTATTGCATCTTCATAATTTTTTTCCTACCAATTTTCGTATGTTCTAGTAATTAACTAATTTATACATAAAGTGTAATAGTAATATAAAGTTATAAGATTTTACTAATCTAACATTTACACATGCAGTGTAATCGTAATCTGAAGTTATGAAGATTTATGTAATGATCGACTTCTTAGAAAATAATTATTTTCTATCAATTCAAGTTTAGTTATGAAGTTTGTTTTTGTAATTTGTTTTGGGAATAAGTTCTAAATCGGATGGAATCAAATTTTGGATTATTTTGTTAAAGTTTTGGAGATTCTTCTTGATTTTTCTCTACCATTATTTATTCGGATCTATTTTTTGTTAACAGATAATCTAACATTATGTCATTGTTATATAAAACATATTATATAAGTGTTCATCCTGTCGATAGTATTTTTCTTCTCAAATATTTCTTTTGATCTATCATTTGTTTATTCAGTTTTTTCTTCCCAAATATTTGTTTCAATTTCTTATAAGATTATTTTTCATTATCTTTATGTATTTTTCCTATGTTTTTTTGTTTATAATATTGTTGTTTACACAATTTATACTTTTCAAATACAATGTAATTCCTTTTTGTGTTAGAAGTATTATATCAACTGTTACCCTATTTAAACCAATCTCTTATCATTTTTCGCAAACAAGCTTTTCTGCACTATTTACACATAAAGTGTAATAATAATATGAAACTAAGATATTTACCTAATCTACATTCAATTAATCCGGCATGGACTACATGAGCCTCTAGTAGTTAACTGGATAAATTGAGTTGTCGGGCATTCCTAGCCCATCAAACGAAATCGGTGGTTTCTTGGTCACGACAGCTAAAGCTAAAGTTTCATTTAAGAGCGTTTCCACGGGTAGAACTTCCTGAGACTTATAGTGATGTCTTCTATGTTCTAGTTTCAGCCTGGATCCTTGTATGCTAAAGTTGTCAAGCCCATTCTAGGATACTATTTCACTCGGTGGACAGTTGAATGATCAAAGCGAAATGCTTTAGGCAAACATCTATTGAGCATGTATAGCTTCTAAAATTCCTGGAGTCCTACGACAATATGCTTTGATTCAAAAGCCCTAGCTTGAATCCCTAGTAAGATTAGAGTATGGAATTCCTCCTCTCTTCCGTCCTAGTAACGAACATATGGAAAAGGGAATCTTTGTCCTACTATTCCTGACAATCATTCTTGTTTTTCGAAGGTAGCTAAAATATGCATTTTCTCTAAAAGTCAACAAGGATGGGTATTGCTTTGTTCTTAGCTTGGGGGCTTGATTCCCTCTAAGCACAACAATATTTCCCTCAGCTGCATATCCGTAAGGTGAATTTGAATTAGTTATCTCAAATTATTGGATTTTGTGTGCCTTTAATTTTGTTATTCTCAACTATAATTGATATAATTAAGAAGATAATTAATTAAAATTTATTTGATAAAAGATATTTGCAAATTTTTAATTTAAGTTGATAAAAGAATTAGAATTTGTAAATTTGAATTTGAGAGGAAAATGATAAAAACTTTTATATATATATATATTATATATATATATATAATATATATATTATATATATATATATATATATATATATATATATATATTTATATATATATTATATATAATATATATATATATATATCACATGATATAACATAAAATAAGTCGAGAGAAAAAATCAAAATAACATAAAATATGTTATTAAATAACCTAAAAACCCATTTATAAATTATTAAATAACTTGAAATAAATTAACAAAAAAAACCAAAATCAATCCCACTTAACCTGTCTATCGTCAGCTTGAAGCTGGCATCATTGCAGAAGGTAGCACCAATAAATATTTTATTCACTCTCTCTTAAGATCAAATTTTTTCTGCTATGGTGTATGTTGCGAGCAGAAGCTTTTTAAAATCCCTAATTTGTTTTGGTTTAGTATTAGAATTTTTTTATTTTTTTTCACAATTATGATATGTATTGGGAGCCGTGGAAGCTTTTCAAATTCCTAATTTGCTAAACTGTTTAGTTATAGTGAAATTGTGATTTTTCTTAATTGAGGGTAATTTTAAATAAGAAAGAGGAAAGCTTAGAAGTTATGACAGTAAGTAGAGAAATTTTTGTATAGTATATTTGACATAGACAACACATCTAGCCTTAGTAATTTTATACATAGTGAACCCTGGACAATAAGAGAATAATAAAGAATAGTTGTATTTTACATATGAAGTGATTGGGCTAATTAAGATTTTATACAACCAACGACCAACTATTCTCTCTTGGATTAGGTGATCAGCTCAACCTTTCTTCTTTTTTTTTTTTTTTTGTCTTGATTTGTTGTTGGGCCTGGGCTGGTCTCCTAATAATTTTGACAATTTCTCATTATTATTTTTTTATTTAATTCCGTTTTACTATTTTCATATTAAAAATATTTAACTATTTTTCCAATTTGTCTAATCAACCCTACATAAATCAGCCTTCAACTTGCCAACATGCCAACAAGAACGTAGTTCAATTGGCATAGTGTTTATTCTTTTGACTGTTCAAATTCAGATGTTGGAGTATGAAACAAAGTTGTCAATTTCTTTTTGTGTTCGTTAACCTATCATGTAGTTAGGATTGTTTTTACTATTATTATTATTATTATTATTATGTGAAGGTTGTTATACTTATTGAATAATTTTTTTCCTCCCAATTTTCTGTTAACATGTCTTCTAAATTTATTTTAACTTTTTTCATTTTAAGTTGTTTAAAAGTGATAATGTTAAAAAATCGTTAATGATATATTTCTTTAAATTTTAAATTGATTATTTATTGACATTTATATATTTATTTAGTATAATTATCTAATTTTATGTTATTATTATTGTATAAATATTATATTTAAATTTCAAATTTGATTATTTATTAGAAAAGATAATGAATATATTTAAATTGAATTATTTAAATTTATATTATATATGTGGATAATTTTATTTATATTTATTTTTTTTCTATTAAAAATAATTAGCTTTTTAGGCCAATTTGGGTAATTTATTTTTAAATTCAAATTATCATATAAAATTAATCATAATAAACAATTTAATGATAAAGTTAATTATTCATTTAAAATTTGCTTATATTAGTGATTTAAATTAATGATATTTTACAAAAAAAAAAAAAAAAAAAAAAACAAAAGTAACGGGAAAAATTTCCTGACCCGATCCCTGCGAATTCGCATCCCGGCCCCGCTCCGCCCGTGGACATCTCTACCCGCAATTATCTTCCATTCTCTCTCAATCTAACCAAATTTAATTACAAACTCTATATTAATCAAGCTTGAATATAAAAGATTATTTATTTGCTATTTACAAAACTATTAGAATTCTAATTTCTTTTTACATTAATTCCATCATAATAAATTATAAATTAAGATAAATGCATAACTTTTAGAATTAGTTTATAAAAATAAATAAAAATTATCCCACATTTCCAAATAAATTCCATAAATAGAATATTTAAATCAAAATTTTTTTACTCACAAATTTCATATATAGAATAAATAACTATCGCATATCAAAACTTTTATAACTTCAAAAAGTTTTGTAACCTCTTCCATTCTGAGAATATTTATAAAATTATTTTCTTCTACTCATTTCAATTTGTTTTTTTTTCTTCTTCTTCATTTTTTATTTTTTCTTTATTTGTTTTTTTTTTTGGTTAATTCTTAATTACTTCCGAGTTTTTTAAAGTTATTTAATACGCTTAAATCGGAGAAAAACACTTAAAAATAATTTGAACAGTAACATATAGTTTGTATTTTATTTTTTAAAAATACATATAATTAAAGGTTAATTATTTTTACCACCAAATATCATTTGAATATATTATTTAACCACCATATGTATTCATAAATATTTCTTTAAAAAGTGCATTCATAAAATTGAATTGTCACGTTCATAGCACGTTTAAAAAACTAGTCTTCCAAAAAGAAAAAAAGAGATTAAACCTTCCACTCTCTCAACTCTAGAAAGAACAACATAGTAGAAAACATAAAATCAACAAATAATAATAAATAAATACATTCAAATCAATGAGTTTGACTAATGCTTCAAGCCAATGAGTTTGATTATTGTGTTGATACGAACAGATTAAAAGCAATCAAAGAAGAACGACAATCACAAACCTATCGATAAAGCAACACTGTTTAAAATTGTTTAACCAATCAACAATATTAGATATATATAATATCTCATTAATATATATATATATAAATCTATCAAAAACATTAAAAGATCTACCGTAAATTAAAAATGAAGCCTACTAAAATTATAAAAAGGTTGTTATCAAATATAAAAAAATGAAAGGAAATATTTACAAAATATAGCAAAATTTTAGAACTAACAATGATAGACACTAAGATGATGTTTGAAGGAATGAGTCAAACCATTGGCAGAATATATCTTCTTCGAGAACATGCGCTCCTAGTTGAAAAATATGTCAATTGGTACCACTTACCCAACAACTGTCTTTTATGTTTGAGGGACAATTCCATGTTGCTTGCCCATACCTCAGGATAATAAAAGTTATTTCCGATAGTTTTCTGGTTTTATGTTGAACTTTGAAGTTTGTCAAGAAAATCAGAGATAACAGTTGTAACAGGAGTTGAGTCTTGGAGTTTGTCAAGATGATGAGTTTTGTTGCATTGGTAGACAAGATCGAATGTTGGGATTGTGGAGACAAAACTCCATTGAGAAGCATCGGAATATGTATAAATAAATAAATAAATATATACATATATATATATGTAATTTTGAGTTTAGTCAAATTTAAAAGAAAATGCATTATTATTTACATATTGAAGTTCCTTTTGTAGTTATTGGGCTCAAGGCCCACTTTCTTCCAACACATTATATGTGTTTTAATGGAGGGTTAATGCAGCAACCGTAGGGAAAAAAGAAAAGGACTGATAAAAAATTTTGAAGGGACGCAAAAAAAAAATCTGAGCGCAAAACTATGGATTATTTGGAGAGAGTTTTGTAGTATCAGCTTTGATCTTTTCTACAATTTTTATCATAGTAGAATCTAAGACTGTTAGTAATCTCGAGTTTAGGGCAGACAATATATTTTTTTATGTCGTTTTCTTTTTCTCTACGTTTTAATTATTATTTTGATAATTTTATGATTATTTTTTTTTTTTTGCTCTAATTCGTGGAAGTGGAAATTTTAGATATAATTATTTTATTTATATCTAAAAATAAATTCCCAACAATATTAAGGTTTTTCCCATTGAATTCTTCAATTTGATTCTCTCTACAACATTTTGCTTGGGCGTGCTTAAACTATGGTTCTTATTTATTCCTTTATCTATCCATCTATCTTTAGTTATGTTTGTTAATTAGGATTTTATTTTTCTTTTAACAAAGTTTATGCTGAGTTGCAACATTCTCTTCTTCAATTCTCTCATTCTCTAAAGAAAGTTAATCTAGTTTGCTCCATAAACTTCAAAATAAATTTGGTTGCTTTTTCCATTCTAAAATCTCTCCGAAAACACCATAGTCATCAGAGAAACTAATCTTAAATTATGAGTAAGTATAAAATGTAGAAGGGATAAAGAAGCAAATAAAAAAATATTCTCTATAACTCCTCCTTTTAATATATTTTTTGTCCACAAGATTTGAGTTTAATTTGATACTTTAGTCACTTATATGATGATGTTTATTTATATTTTCTTTTATTAAATATAAGAAGTCTTTCCCTAAGTTTCAAAAATTTGTTCAATTTTTCAACATTTCAGAAATATGCTATATATTAGTTGTAATAATTAAATAATATGCTAATATTTAACTTTAAAGGAGGCTAGTAGTCCCATGTTTTTTCTTTCCTCATTGTTTTGATTTTCTGTTATTTATGGTGCAATCAATCATAAATATTTGGATAAAAATAGTCCTCGAAATTTGGAATTAAATTTTATTTGGTCCTTAAAATTTATCAAAATTTACAATTTTAGTCTTGAGATTTGGAAAATAATTCTAAATAGTTCCTGAATATAAATTGACCGTTAGTTGATGTGGCAGTTACTTGTTAATGATTTTGACATATTCCATGAATATTACATTAAGTTTTGATGGTTGAACAATAAAGTTAAGCTGTCTCCATTTTATTTTATCTCGTTTTACAAAGTTTGTGCTCTTTACTTTTGATCACTACGAATAAAAGAGTTGCTAGCATTTTTTTCTTCTTTTACTACCAAATAATTTCAACTCTCTAAAAAGAAAGAATTAATGGTGATTGCTTTGTAAGCTTCAACTCAAACTAAATTTTCAATTTAGTAATTTATTTAGACCATTAATATTCTCTTGTGGCTGTTCCCCACCATTTTTTTTAATACAGTAGAAATTTGGTTGTCGTTACCATTCTAAAATCTCTCACCATAGTCATAAGAGAAATTAATGTGGATATAGAATGTAGAAGGGATAAAGAAGAAAAAAAAATCATTCTACATATTCTCTCTTTTTAAGTCTGTTTAAATTTACTTAAAAAAATATTTTTCAAAAAACTCATTTTTGTTTAAATATTTTAAGAAAAGTTAGTTCAAAATACTTATTTTGAGTGATTGTCAAGCATCCCAATTTGAGTTTTGTTTGATACTAAAATCCCTTATGCCATGATGTTTTATATATGTATATTGTATTTGATTAAATATAAGAAATCTTTTGCTAATTTTGTTAAATTTTACTACCTCAAATAAGAAGTTTTTGCATAAAACATCGTCATCCTAAACATAATTGGTATTTGCTATATTTTCAATAAATATACACAATTATTTCAGAAATTTGCTGTGCTAGTATTAACCAGGAGGTTAGTACTCTCATAATTTCCTATCTTATTGTTTCAACTTCCCTTTGTTCATTGTGCAACTAAACATAAATATTATGTCAATCAAACAAATGCCAATACATGTTATATAAATATGTATGTGTGCGTATATATATATATATATACACACACACATTATATTATTGGATTCTATTAAGACTATTGTCGCTTCCTATTTTATTGGGTCTTTGACTCAATAAACACAATATCCTTTCATTCTAACGCCTTGATTCATTGCACCCAATAATTTAACAAGAACCGTTGTCCTTGATAGCTTTTAAAATATGTCATATATACAACTCAATATTAGTAATGACACAATAATACATAATATATCAAATGAATAGTTCATTAGGTTAGATTTCTTCGTCTCAAACTCCGATTTTATGAACACAATATTTCCATTAAATCGGCATATTAACTTCCAAAATTCTTATTATATCAAACAAAAATATGACACGTGTTCTTCCATATTTTGAAAGACAGAAATTGCAAAATCAATATATATTAGAAACATATGGAAAAGATTACATGTTAGAAATTCAAACCGTATCTGTCTTTCGGTTAATTTTGCCCTTTAAAATCCTTGATAGAATAAGTACTTCAAAACTAGGGAAACATTTTAATGAAATTAGTAGATATATATAAAGAGTGTATATGAGAAACCCTATTTGCATTTCTTATCAGAGATCCTTTATTGTCGTTTTTTTTTTTTCTGGTTTTTTCTGTTGAGCGTTTCAGTGAGAAAGAAAGTTATCCATGTCTTGTGTTCTAGAGTAATGTAATCTTTTTATTTTATTTATTTTTTTTAAAAAAAAAAAAAAAAAAAAAAAAAAAAAAAAAAAAAAAAAAGAAGAGCTTGAGTTAACTCCTATATTTAAATGTAGGGAAAGTCGAAGGAAAAAGGGAAAGGAACCGGAGTTGTATTGAAACACTATCGTCTGGTTGCAGCTTTTGTCAGGGTTTGATTGAAATGTAGGTAATAGATAAAAAAATAAAAAAAAGATAGAGGATAGAAATAATGTTTATAAATTAGAGAGAAGAAAAAAAGACCTCAAACGAAATATGATGATTGATCAAGGACTTAATTATTTGATCAATCGAGTTGAATCTTAAACAATCCCCTTTTAGATAAGATCAAACTTCCACTTAATCTCGAATATAGTATTGAACTTTCAACTAATTATACTAGCATTTAAATTAGTCCAAATCTTGACTTTTTTTTCCTCCTTTGTGGATATACCTATTTTGTTCTAGATGCTCTTCTAAGCATATATCAAAAGGTAGGCATTCATTGTCTAGTTCCCATCAAACGTGAGCGATATACATATATAATTAATTGACTACATGCATGATGAAGAAAGTGTGTCCCAGCCCCTAGATTCATGGCCTCAAGACCTAGTTGTTCCCATATTTTACTGACAATATAATATCAAATAACTACAACTAGATTTCAATGAGAACCTTTTTCCAGTCAAAATTCCTGCTCTGCATCAAATGTCTCTAGACATGGGTCAGACCGAGTTGAGTTTTCTACAAACCAAACCGACCCGACCCAACCCAATCTGGTTCCTGAAATCGTTTTAGAAAGACCCAACCCACTACTACGAAATAGTCGACTCCAACTACCTTAAAATGCCTCTAAACATGGTGCAAAACATATTATTAAAACAAAGACGAGAGTTTAATAATGGGTAGTAAATTTGATTGACAATGCCACAGAAATAGTATTATATTAAATGTCTATATAACTTACCCTGACGCTTGTAAACCTTCTGCACGTTCACTCAATTGGGAAAAGGAATAGTTACATTGTTTTGATACGATCCAATTCAACAATTGTTGGCTACAGAGCTTCCACCTTGCAAATGAACCGCCCCAATATATGTGAAATTCTTCAAATTGAACAAGCAGATTGCCTACTAAAGGAGTATAAAAACGGAGGCTAAAGAATATGTTATCTCCAACACACAAAAAGAACTTGATCAGAAAATACTCGATATCAACATAATTTTTTTCTTGAAAGATATGCTACTTAATATCAACCATGTGAAATGATTGAAAAAGAATGTGCGCTTCATTCTTACTATGATCGAGAAGAAAATGTTAATCCTATGGCCTAGTTATTTGAATAGCACATCCAATGAACCAAGGGATGTTCAAAGTGAGCAAAGCGCATATTGTATAGATACATGATCTACCTGTTCCTCCTTGAATTGAAACAATTAATGCAGTATTGTGTGAGAAGTGACTCCATCAAATAGGAGCTACAAGGCTAAGAATGAAGGGGGGAATATTGTATCAAAAGTTCCACCATCAAGAATCCATAAAATTTGATCCTGAAGATGAAAAGATCCTACAAACAACAGCTATCAAGGAGAACTATCCAAGGTAGCACTAGAGGAAACATGGAAGGTGACAGGTTATTTTCCTCAAACAACAATTTTTTGTAGATGTAAACCAACGGAGCACATCAGCAACTTTGAAAGGCTATAGACTAAAACAATGCAGTAAATCGTTGTTCTTGTACTAGCAAAACCACATATCCAGAGATTAGCTAAACAACCAGCATGTAGGCCAGCAGCTTAGAGAGTCATGGATGGGCAATTTTGCCAAGCAAGAAAAATGGTGATTTCTAAGCAACTGATATCCTGAACGAGTTTATGTTTGTTATGTCCTACAAAGGGTGCATTATTGATATTTCAATCAATATTTACAGGAAAAAGAACAAGTAAAATATCAAATAAAGAGGTAGAGGAAAACAATTATGGTTTATGTACTCGATCTATTACCATGCTCAACTGCAACTGGGACACTAGCTCTTTTAGCACCTTCATGCTCAAGTAGATTCAAGTTAAAGCCCAAATTTCCGCCCAACCCTATGTGGAACTTAAGATGTTTGTATAAAGAACTTGAACTAGTTTCCCAATGTTGGGCATACTACTTCATCCACTATTGTCCTAGAGTCCTAATTCATCTCTGCTCTCCTCAGGGTCATCCAATAGGATATAGCTAAAATTCCAAAGTACTTGACTCTTGGACAAATTAGAAAACAGTGGAACATAAAAAACCTAAAAATCTCCACAAAATATCTCGATACAAAATGTGAGTAACTGAAGGATGAGAATGCTTCCCGAGGACACAAATTACTCGTCCAATCTGTTAGTTTCTAATTACCAATGTCTTCAAATTATTCTCACACCGATAAGTCCTGTCACAAAAATAATAGTTGTCTCGCAAATCTGCATACTGCTCTACAGAAGCATCTTTACCAACCAAGAAAATAAACACAAGAAATACTGAACTCATTCATCAACTGCAAGGGGCCAAGCGAGGGCTGCATCAAATTGACAACATTTTATACGCCAAGTATAAGATATAAGAAAAATGGCTAGATGTCAATGTACCACTAATTTCCAGAAGACAGATAACAAACTGACAAACAAATAAACATAAAAGGAAAAAACCATGAAGAAAAATCTAAGTGCCTTTAGAAAGCTGAAAACCTGTTTAGTATCTCCTACTAGGGCTATGAAAGTCCTGGAGAAACTTGAATCTGCCAAGCTAATCTAATTCTTTTAATTTTTTGTTTTCTTCACGTGATAAACTATGTGTTCAAACAACAAACAAACTAGGGTAAAACGAAATTTGATTAAAAAAATGATAAAAAATTTACTATATATATATATATAATAGGCCTTCCTTCATTAAAACGGTTATGCCACCGACCACTAAAAAGTAAAAACAGAAGAACTATCTTGATAATGCACAATGCACAATGCAAATCCAGATAGATTCTTCACTCTTCAACCATAGTAAACGGATACAGTACAATTAGTAGTCAAAGACAAGTGAGGGTAGAACCAACGTAGACAGTGAAGAAATCTGGGGAAGAAAATCTGTACAACTAGTCGGAAGTTTGAGCATTTAGACAGGGGGTATGTTGGAAAAGGAGAAACCCTTGTAACCCTTATATGCATAGTAGGCAATCCTCGTGTAATAGAATCCTGGAATAAACAAGAGAGCTCCCAACAACGAGAAAAACACCCCTGAAAATATTCAAGAACAAACCAAAAATTAACCCTCGAACTAGGGCAAAATTGTAGCGAAAACAGCAAAAAGAAAGGTACCGTGAGCACGATCACCACCGACTCGATTACTGGCCATGAAGGCACCAACGACGATTCCAATCATGCCGAAAACGAGAAGAGAAACGGCAAGAGCGATCTCCTTGATCGGAGGTCGATTGTTGACGGTGAACGGAGAATCCATCATAATGTCTTCGTCTGTTATCGAAAACGCGTGATCCACATACGCCATATTTCTCTGAATACCGGAGAAGAAGGTGTTAGAGCTTCGATCTGTGGAAAAAGAGTATCAGATTTGGCGAAGAAGGCAGCGGCGGCGATGACGACGGTGGAAAATTGATTTTGGAAGCAAAGAGAAGCTCTTCGCCTGTTTTTGACTCTGAGCAAAGGTGGAGTTAGAAGAAAGGCAAAAACTTCCACGTCGGCGGAAGGAAAATAAAACATTTAATCTTAATTAATGAATAATTAAATGCAAAGAATAAATATTAAATTGAAGTTTAAGATATTCATATGTTTTTATTTAATTATTTTCTTAATAAATATTTGATCCGTTCAATAGATTGCCGTGGAAGAGGTCCTATCTAGATTACGTCAATGGACAATTTTTTTTTAAATCGTTAATGGATGAGTTTAGCATTTCAATTAACTAAAAATTTAATGTATTTTAAAAATATATATTTTAAAACTGGGGTGTGTTTACCTCAACATTATTACATATAATTTTCTGTCGAAAGTTCGTGGAATTTGAACTTTGTATTTGTATCCATTTCAATATAACAAGTATAATCTGTAACATAATAGTTCTTTAATGCATTCAAAATAAACTTAGATTGGCCTTTGGACTTGCTGACCAATCTTCTTTGGGCTTGTTGATCTTCTTGGACGATTGACCTTTGGACCTGTTGAATCTTCTTAGAGGATCGGTGTTTGCATGAGGCTTCCGGAGGAACTTATTTCGTGGAGTTGAACTTGAATTGGTGTTGATGTTAAATGTTGATTTGATGTGATGTGGTTCGTCTCTGGTACTTGATGCTCTGATTCTCTCGGTTAAACGTGTAAGCTTGATGTATAGAAGCAAAGCGTGTGGATGTTCTTGAGCTTGGAGTCTTGAAAGAATGCTTGTATCTTCAAAGGACTTCGGTCTTCAAGTGTGGTCAACTTCAGGAGATAGTGCGCCTTTTGATTGTTGGAAGAATTCTCTCTAGGTGCTCTGGAGTGTAGGGTTTCGCCTTTGGGCTCAACTAGTTGGATTTGGGCTCGATTTGACATCTGAATCAAATTTAGCCCATTTTTGGGCTTAGTTGGACTTTAACCCAAATAATAATATCAAATTGGGTCAAATCAATATTATCTGATTCAAGGTCATCTTGAAACTGCGTGGCATCATCGTAATTTGTTTTCAACTTCAATTTAGGACACATATCAACTTCTAATTGGTCCCAAATTTGATGATTTGGAATTTTGTCCTGAATGACGTGGCAATTTGTGATTGATCAAAAATTTCTCATTCAACAAATGCCTTTTTTCGAGATTTATATACGTATATGGGTGAATGAATCTCGAAAAATATAAGGTTGGAATCGAAATTCAAAAATATATGTTCTTGAATTTGATCTCAATTGATGTGTCAGTCAAACTATGAATTTAGTAACTATTTGATTTGAAAATATGGATAAGAACCTAAATTGGATGAATTTGATATAAAATTTGGAAGATGCCCAAATTTGAATTTTACATCAATTTGAGATTTTATTCTCAATTTAATTTGACTTGAGGATAAAAGTTTAAATTTGGATGATTTAGATTTGGGATGAATTTTGGAATATTTCCAAATTTTAATTTGAAATAAATTTGAAATTTTACCCTCAATTTGATTTGGATTGAGGATAAAAGCTAAACTTGATTTGAATATAAGATAAAATTTGGAATATGGTCAAATTTTAATTTGAGATGAATTTGAGATAAAATTTGGAATATGCCCCAAATTAATTGATGTAGATGAATTTTGATATCATTTGATTTAAGACTAATCCATTCAAACCCACCAAGAATCTTAAATCCAAATTTAAAACATAAGATATTTTGATTCAAATCTTATCAAAATCTTTTAGAAATATAAGATTTTAGTAGGAACTCCAAATTAAATTAGGAATTCGAGTCCATCTTGGCCAATATAACCAGGGTTCACCACACACATCTTTCTCATTTTCATCTTCCACTCCTACTCTATTCTCTTTTTTTTCTTCCTTTTTGTTTCTTTCTTTTTCTCCTTTCTTTTCTTCTTCTTGTTTTTTTTAAATCTTTTTTTTTTGCCAACAGTGCCTCGATATGTAACCGTCTCCTTGACACACATAGGGATAATCCTGGAAAGGTCTAACCTTATTATACCATCACTTCTCGATCAACATGGGGATGACCCCCGGAAAGGTCTAACAACCCTCATTTAATCAACATAGGGATGACCCCGAAAAGGTCTACCTATTATATTGACACTTCCTGATCAACATGGGGATGACCTCGGGAAGGTCTAACAACCCTCATTTAATCAATATAGGGATGACCTTGGAAAGGTCTACTCTATTATATCTCGATCAACATAAGGATGACCCCAGAAAGATCTAACAATCCCCATTTGATCAACATAGAGATGACCTCAAAAAGGTTTGTCTTATCATATCTCGGTCAACATGGGGATGGCCCCAGAAAGGTCTAACAATCCCCATTTGATCCATATAAGGATGACCCCAGAAAGATCTACCCCATTATATTGTCATTTTCCTATTAACTTGGGGATGACCCTGGAAAGGTCTAATTATCCTCATTTGATCAACATAGGGATGACCCGGAAAAGATCTATCCTATTATATCGCCACTTCTTGATCAACATGGAGATGACCCTAGAAAGGTTTAACAACCTCCATTTAATCAACATAGGGATGACCCCAGAAAGGTCTGCCCTATTATATCACCACCTGATCAACATAGGAATGACTCCGGAAAGGTCCAACAACCCTATTTGATCAACATAAGGATGACTCTGAAAAGGTCTAACAATCTTCATTTGATCAACATAGGGATGACCTTGAAAAGGTCCAACGACCTTATCACTCTTATCCTTTTTTTTAAAATTGTCTTTGAACCATGTTGTCAAGACTCATTCCTTTATGGTGCTTTTTGCAGAACGATGATTCACTTCGTTAAACACATCTCGTCTGGTGAGAGATACCTTGTGATTCTTAGGGACAGAGGTCAGCCAATAAAGGATGGACTTAGCTTTCTTGTGGCAAAGTCATTAGTTGGCCTCTTCGCGGATCACTGGATTTATGTACTATGGTGCCCAAAAAACTCTTTCTTATATGGGAGCCACTTATTATTTTTAATGACAAATTTTAATGCTTGAAGCTTCCTTTAAATTTTTACTTTTTATGCAATTGAACTCATAAATATATGTGTGTGTGTGTGTGATTGAACTTAATTTTCTTTAAGCTGTCTACGTACCCTTTATAATGATAGGGATTAAGTCATAACGTAGTTCACCAACTTTTTTTTAAAGATGTTCACCTTTTAAGCTCATGCGGTCAGAAGTAATGTGCAGTTTATACTTTTACGATAAGAAGTTCCTTTTTTTTTTTACACTCGTTAAGCATAAAACTTCTTAAGAAACTTGTCATTGATTGGGTCGATTCTTAATCCATCTTAATTAATGATCTTGTATGTTCCACTTGTGTAGACCTCTTTGACGATGTATGGTCCATCCCATTTAAGTGTGAACTTATTTCCCGTATGTCTCGTAATGATAATGGGTCTTCTTACAACAAGCACTAAATCACCGATTTGAAAGGATTAAGGCTTTACGTGCTTATCAAAGGCTTTAGACATTCGCGCTTGGTAACACTCCAATGCTTGTTGAGCTTCCAGTCGTCTTTTATCATGTGCTTCCAATTCCCGAAGCCATATCTTGGCATTGTCTTCTGTAGTCAATCCCTATTGTATCACCATTCTTAGTGACATAATATCTCTTTCCAAAGGAAGGACAACCACTACCCCATAAACAATAGAGCATGGAGTGACTCCTGTAGGGGTACGATGAGTGGTTTGATAAGCCCAAAATGCCTCACCAATCTTCTATTGTCAATCCTTTTTTGACTTAGAGACAATCTTCTTCAGTAGGTTGCACAACATTTTGTTGAATGCCTCTGCCAACCCATTTGCAGTAGCATTGTACATGGACGACTTGAACTGTTTGAACTTGAACTTCTCATACAATCTATCCATCAAGCTATTGGAGAATTGTCTCCCATTATCTGTCAAGATCTGATGGGGGATATCATACCGATAGATGATATGAGTGTGGATAAAGTCCACCACGTTTTCTTTCTTAGCTTCCCTCAAGGTGATAGCCTTCGCCCACTTTGAAAAGTAATAAATGGCTGCGAGGATGTAAGAATGTGTCATTGATGACTTACGTGTTATAGGGCCAACAAGACCAAGCCCCCATGCTTCAAAAGGTCGTGAAGCTATAATCGGATACAGAGGCTGAAAGAACTCTGTTGACAGAGAACCTTTGAGCAGAAGCGGATCGTCTAAATCCCATTTCAATTGAACGCATACATTTACAGTCAACAAGAACAGATTATGCATAATACTAAATTACAACATGCTATTGAAGGAACTCTTATCAAAAAGTATCTCTTAGCGGAAGCAAGATCGTTCCAAACTCATTGTGACAGAATTACCGCATTCATAATCAAACAGACTAGATATGCATTTAACAACAAATTACAAGCATGCTTTGAAACTTTAAACAACAAGAGAACGAAATACACACCAGTTGAAGAACCCTTCTTCGCCTAAAATCTCGTTCTCGTCCAAGGACTGCTCCTTTCGCTCTCGCTGGGAATGTCGAAGCAATCATCCACTAAATCGTCTACCCACGAATGGAGTCCTCACGAACTCGGCAGCAAGGAAGACACCACCACTTGGAACCCTCGGTATTCTCGGTGTGAGAATCCAGGAGGTGTGGGCTCTGTTGGATTTGGTAGAGGGAAGGAGAAAGAGACAATCGTATACCACGACCGAGCAAGTAGAAGATATCGGGTGTCTATCATATAGACGATGCTTGATCGTTTGGGTAGAGGTACACGATCGTGTAGTAAAAAGGGCACAATGACTGTTTAGCAAATCCTATGCGATCGATTAGTAAACCACGCGCGTGTATACGATCGTTTAGAAACTTTGAGCTATCGTGTATGCTCTCGGTTTGCTATGGGATAGGCAGTATACACAAAACGTGAGCGAATGTCTGATTCTTTTGCAAAATGAAAACAATTTTCATTTCATCCTTCAGTTACAAAAACTGAAAGCAACCTCTCACTATCTCATTCGGTTACAGAGAAAAAATCGGGCAATAATTATCCCATAATCGTTTAAATTAAAAATAAATATAATCATATTATATTTATAACCTATGGTTTAATATCACATCATATGCAATACATTAACCATAGTCCTTTTCTCCTCCACTAGATATAAATCATATTTATATCATTTTCCTCCAATTAATGTATCTCATACATCATGTCAACTATATCATATATAATTGACCAGTTCAATCATATCATATATAATAGAACTTCCTCTTGTCAATTTAAACACTTCAAACAGGCCCAAAAACTTATTCTCAACTTGAATCCATTGAGCTGCCAAGGGGACCTTATGAACCTATGGCTCGAAGCTCCAACAGTACGTGAATAGCTGACTAAACTCTTTAGCCATGAGATCCACCATCCGTTAACTGCCAGGCACTCCACTAAAGACCGACAGTTTCACTCTTCTCACCATAGATATCTTTCTGTGTCCATCGAATATAACTAATCAACAGTACAATAACCCTTCATAGATGCTCATAAGTATAGTTGGGCCAATTTACAATTTTGCCCCTATAGTTACATCTAACTCTTTAAGTACAACTGATCCCTATAATGAATAATACAACATAGTCCTACTATGTATGGACACCTCTCGGGCCATGAGAAGGTGTGTGACGCCACATCGTTCAAGCCATGGAATCAGCCCTTAAGGGAGCAATCTATCTACTTTCCCTTGCTTCGTGGAAGGAGTGAATTCCATCTTGTATAGTTAAGTTCCCAGCTCCCAAATCAGACGAATCCCCAAAATAGTAGTTTGAGTTGGCGATCTGACAACTCGCACCCATGAAAATCAAAGAACCGCCCTCAAATGCAGGAGTTCCTAACTCACTCAGGATTGAAGTCATGTTACCTATGGTCATTCTAGTGAAGTGAAGTCTCTATCATGAACAACATTATATAACGAGACTATAATACTTCGTGGTCCGGTCTTATACAAAATCCTTTGTATAGGACACCCCTACTCGCATGTCTTCATATGAATTATCAGGATCAGACCATCTGTAGCAAGTCACAACACTTGTAACTATTCTATAAAACGGGCCGCATTCGTAACGTTACCAAGATAAGGTTTCCCTCCTATATCCATATACTACAAACCATTTTGGTTATCACTTAAGGCATGATCCACCTGTATGTCTCTACATACATGCTTAAGTTACAAACGACAATCTGGGATCTTAGTTTATTGGTTTGTGGTAAAGCAATTAACACATCCAATGTTTCATAGACAAAAGTGAAGAAAATATCATATATTATTACATCACAGGCATTTGTTCAAAACTGTGTTTACAAACTACAGAACCCAACAAGAGTTTATTGCATCATCCCTAACAGTTATCTCATATAAAACAAAGGTTTAGAGATTATACCTTTGAAGAACTATTCTTCATGTTAATCCCTCGATTGTACTCGTTCACGAACGCGTCGAACAAGTCACAAACTCTCATCGAACAGTAGCAAACAGCAACGAGAAACTCGAATAAAAAAGAGGACACTATCACTTAGTGACCTTGGTATTCTAGATGTGAGAATCCAGGAATGGTGGCTCTAGCTAATTTTGGTTAGATGGGAGTTTGCAGTTGGAAGAAGAAGACGATCGAGGAAGGTAAAGCTATCGCATAGCAAAATCTCTTGATCGTTTAGAGAAACGAGTCTATCGCATAGGCACTCAACAATCATGTAGTGACTCTCAAATCGTGTGTCTCTCGTTCTTGGAATAATAAAATCAAATTTCATTTATCCCAATTTTTTGCCACAAAACTAAATAACTACCCACTAAGTGTGGTTAGAGAAAAAAAGGATTTAACTATGAAATAATTAATAATTATAAATAAATATGATAACTAACTTATCATATTATATTTATAACCTATAGTTTTAATATTGCATCATATACAATATATAAACCATAGTTCTTTTTCTCTATTTTATGGCATTTAATATAAATCATATTTATATTAAATTTAATAACTACAAATCTTATTCATAGAAAATATATTTGAATCATATTCAAATATTTGTTCCTCCAAATAAACAATAATGTATCAAATACATTATGTCAATTATATCATATATAATTGAATTAATTTAATTATATCATATATAATCAAATTTCCTCTTACTAATTTGAATATTTTAAATTAATCAAAAAACTGATTCTCAACTTAAATCTATTGAGCTACCAAGGGAACCTTATGGACATGTAGCTTGAAGCTCCAACGGTACGTGAATAACTCACTAAACTCTTTAATCACATTATCCACTATCTATTAACTGTCGGGCACTCCACTAAAGACCGACAGCTGCACTCTTTGCACTACAAATATATTTATGTGTCCATTGGATATAACCAATCAACAGTACGATGACCCTTCACAAATCGCTCCTAAGTACAGTTGGGTTAAATTACCGTTTTCCCCTCGTAGTTACATCTAACTCCTTAAGTATCACTGATTCCTCTAATGAACAATAGATCATAGGCTCACTATGACTAAACCCCTCTCGGGTCAAGAAAGAGTGTGGCGCCACATTGTTCACCCAGAATCAGACCTTAAGGGAGCAATTTATCTACATACCCCTACTTCTGATTGGGTTGATGCCCTAAAGTCTCGTGTCCTGTAGTTTGTAAACATTTTTTACACAAACACTTGTGATGTATTATATATATATTTACTTCACTTCTTGACTTTGCACATTTTGATGTTTTATTTACTTTACCATAAACCAATAAACTTAAAATCCCCGATTGTCTTAATGTAACTTAAGCACGTATGTGGTGACATATAAGTAGATCATGTCTTAAGTGATAACCAAAATGGTTTGTAGTATATGGATATAGGAGGGAAACCTTATCCTGGTAACTCTACGGATACGGCCCGCTTTGTGGAATAGTTACAAGTGTTGTGACTTGTCACAGATAGTCTGATCTTGATCATTCGTGTAGAGGACATGTGAGCGGGAGCGTTCTATACAAAGAGTTTGTATAAGACCTGACCACGAAGTGTTCACGTCTCGTCATATAACTCCATTCATGACAGTGACTTCACTTCACTGGGATGACCATAGGTAACATGACTTCAATCCTGAGTGAGTTGGGAGCTCCTGTCATTGAAGGCGGTCCTTTGATTTGCTTGGGTGCGAGTGGCCAAAGCACCGACTCAAAACTACCACTTTGGGGATTCGTCTGATTTGGGAGCTGGGAACTCAGCTTCACAAGATAGAGTTCACTCCTTCCCCGAAACAAGGGTAAGTAGATAGATTTCTCCCTTAAGGGTTGATCCTGGGGCTTGAACAATGTGGCGCCACACACCTTTTCATGGCCTGAAAGATGTTCACACATAGTAGGACTATGTTGTATTGTTCATTAGAGGGATTAGTGGTACTTAAGGAGTAAGATGTAATTGTAGGGGCAAAACGGTAAATTGGCTCAGTTGTACTTACGAGCATCTGTGAAGAATTTGGTTATATCTAATGGACATATAAATATATCTTGAATGAACTCTTATTCAAGAGTACCTATGGGTGAAAGCGGATCTTTCCAATTCATTATGACAGAATTTCCACATATACATTCAAACATACAGATATGCATTCACAACGCTAAATTACTAGCATGCTTAAAGGAACAATAAACAAGAGGCCGAGAGATCATACTAGTTGAAGACTTTTTCTTCACAGCTAATCTCGCTTTCACTGGAACGACAATCTATCATTCAACAAATCCCAATCGTCTACCTCGAACAGTCTCCACACAAATAGAAGGAAACGGGGACGACACCACCACTCAGAGTCCTCAGTATTCTCGGAGTGAAAATCCAAAGCGTGGGTTCAGATTTCGTAGAGGGGAGAAGGAAGGGTGATCGTATACAACGATCAAGCAAGTGGGAGAAAGGCTCGTGTATCATATAGACAAAATGCTTGATCGTTTAGGTGAAGTATACGATCGTATAGGAAAAGGTAAGCGATCGTCTAAACGATCGTGTAGGAAAAGCTAAACAATCGTATATACGATCGTTTAGTAAAGCTCGGGCGCTAAACGATCACTTAGTAAAAGGTAAGCGTTCGTTTAGTAAATAGTATTGCGGGTGTAAGCGTTAAGCGATCGCTCAACCTATCGTATAGTTAACCGATCGTTCAGTAAATATCGTGCACGGGTGTAAGCATTAAGCGATCGCTCAACACTATCGTATAGGTAAGCGATTGTTCAACACTATCGTATAGGCTCTGATTTTTACTCAACGATAGCGGATTTCATATTTATTATTTCATACGTATATAAGAGAATTGATCTGAAACAAAGCACTTCGTCTATAGACATTGTGGAAAGAATAAAATATAACCCTAATCGTTCTTCTCAGATCGCTCCAGTACGATGGAAAGAAGGGGTCCGCCAGAGGAAATGCAAGACGATAGAGGAGTTTGCTTCGCCGCGTAAGATCCTCGAACCTACCCCGACCACCATCCGTGACCTATTTTCGTCTCTTCCCCCGCGAAGAACCTTACCAGGGCTTGACATACCGCGAATCCTCTTGAAAGATAGGGGTGCCCTGCTGGCTTGCTGTCGATGAGGAGGAGTCAACTAGCGATGCCAACTTCTGAAAGATTATGATTTGAATAAAGATTTCCTTCCAAGGCCAATTCTTCAAGTTCTTGAGTTCCATTGCTTTAATGAATCCGGCTGGAAAGACCTACACCTACTACCCTTTATCAAACCTTCCCCTCTGAATAATAATAAGGTCAGTTAGGGTTCCAAACCATTTGATATGCGGCAGACCAGAGAAGTCATTTTTGGGGGAGAGATTATGCGTTTTTTGGATTTGCGTGCTCCTTGGTTAGAATCACTAAGGGGTCCTAATGGTTTGGACTTGAGTAGACTGAAAAAAGACATCCAACCTTGGCAAGAACGATGTTCCACAGGATGACACACTTTAACACTATGTTCGCGCATCCAATGCTTAACACACCGTGAGCTATTTAAGCATCTCAAATCGATTCTTCATCTTACTTATCCATTATGAAAACACTAGAGACGACGACCAATTATCCTTTAACCGTCCAATTAATAGACAATAAATATAATCACACTATCTATGGATTAATATCATATATTAACCCTAGTATTTTTCTTCCACTAGATATAAATCATATTTATATATAATTTCCTCCAAATTAATGTATCTCATACAAAAAATTAATTATATCATATATAATTAACTAGTTCAATTATATCCTATATAATCGAACTCCTTCTCGTCAATTTGAACATTTCAAACTAACCCAAAAACTGATTCTCAACTTTTATCCAAACTACCAAAGGGACCTTATAAACCTATGGTTCGAAGCTCCAACGATACGTGAATAATTGACTAAACTCTTTAGCCACGATATCCACCATCCGTTAATTGCTAGACATTCCACTAAAGACCAACAGCTAAATTCTTCTTGCCATAGATATATTTCTATGTCCATCGGATACAATCAATCATCAGTACGATGACCTTTCACAGATGCTCGTAAGTACACTTGGGCTAATTTACCATTTTGCCCCTGTAGTTACATCTTACTCCTTAAGTACCATTGATCCCTCTAATGAACAATACAACATAGTCTTACTATGTGTGAACACCTCTCGAGCCATGAGAAGGTGTGTGGCGCCACATCGTTCAAGCCCAAAAATTAGTCCTTAAAGGAGCAATTTATCTACTTACCTCTACTTTGGGGAAGGAGTGAATTCCATCTTATGAAGCTAAATTCCCAGCTCCTAAATCAGACGAATCCCCAAAGTGGTAGGTTTGAGTCGGTGCACTGGCCACTCGCACCCGCAAATCAAAGAACCACCCTTAATGGCAGGAGTTCTTAACTCACTCAAGATTGAGGTCATGTTACCTATGGTCATTCTAGTGAAGTGAAGTCTCTGTCATGAACGGAGTTATATGACGAGACGTTAACACTTCGTGGTCAGGTCTTATACAAACTCTTTGTATAGAATGCCCCCGCTCGCATGTCCCCTACACAAATGATTAGGATCAGACCATCTGTGACAAGTCACAACACTTGTAACTATTCCACAAAGCGGACCGCGTCAGTAGTGTTATCAGGATAAGGTTTTCCTCCTATATCTATATAGTACAGACCATTTCAGAGTGGTGGTGTCGTCCCCGTTTCCTTTTGTTCGTGGTAGACGATTGGGTGTTACTGAACGATAGCTTGACATTCCAGCAAAAGCGAGATTTACTGTGAAGAAAATTCTTCAAATGGTATGATCTTTTAGTCTCTTATTTATTAACCCTTTAAGCATGCCAGTAATTTAGCGTTGTGAATTCATATTTGTATGTTTGGGTGTATATGTAGAAATTATGTCACAATGAATTGGAAAGATCCGCTTCCGCTCATAGGTACTCTTGCATAAGAGCTCCTTCAATTGGTATCTGAGCACTCGATTTTTGATATTCCACTACATTGCTGCAAAAGAATTGCATTCTCGGTGGGTGCAGCATGTCTACTCTCAGTTTTAATTGTTAAATCGTTTGTGGATGTGTGGATGAGTTTTCTGGGATGGCACCACGGTTTGTTAAATTCTTCTACATTTCCAGTTAATTGTAAAGGCCTCTGCGTTTCTGGGCATAATTAATTGCTATCGAGTCTATAATTTCAAAGTTAGTTTGAGTCATGAGTCGTTCGTGATGAAGTTTAGAGTAAGGCTTGCTGTTCTTCGAAGAAAAAGACGATCAAGTGTTGATCGAGTCGTATAGACGATGGGGTAGACGATCGCTGAGTATCAGATGCTCCTGGGTTGTTTAACGCACGCACGCACTAGACGATCGTACAGCTACGCAAGCCTCATTGTTTAGTTACTGACTATACAATCGCAGAGTAAATGTGTGGTAAATCGTTTACCTTTTGCGTGTTAAGCGATCGTCTAGACGATCAGGCTTCATGGCTTCGTTGTCGTCTATGCGATCGTTTAGCTTTCACACCATCGTCTAGTGTGCGCTACACGATCGTTTACCTGGAGACGTTTACTAAACGATGGAGCTTCACCCGACAGTTCAAGACTCGGTTCGCTTGTGAACCGGTTTGCTTGGTGGAATAATGTAATAGATAGAATTTTCATTCCGGTTTTGTGTTGGTTCATCCCGGTCCATTAATCTATGGTTTTATACATGCGATGTATGTTTTTTTAGGTCATATGGTATGTACATATAGAAAATCCTACCTTAGGTTATGCATTGGTCATGCATCTTCTCTTTATTATAAGTATTATGATTTAAAGAAGCATGATTTAAATTACGTAAGTGCATGCTCATGCATCATCTAATATAAGAGTTATATTTATGCATGCATTATTTATTAAGCGTTATATTTATAAGCGTTATAAATACATCATTATGTGGCAATGTATGTTTTAGTTGTTTCTTTTATAAAGGTTATAAAATGAAATTAGAACTAAAATCAATAATAAAAGGTTAAAGTGTAGTAAATCTATTTATAATGGACCTTTTGTCTAAGGTGGGTTCTGTCTAGGTTGGAGTATATAAGGTGACGGCAACGGAAAACCCCTACCTGGAAAGGTAAATTAGATAGATTTGATGCATGCATGCAAGTTAAGGACAGTCCATTAAAGAGTTTATGTGTGACTACTTGAACTTGTTTTATTTCAAAGACAAATGTTGTTTAGCAAACTTAATAAATGACTTAGATTTTAATCAGTAGCCAGATTATCTAGGTTAATGAACCCTTAGGTAGAACATTCAGTGGGAGGTACTTGAGGCATTTGTTGTTTCATTTAAACCTCTCGCGTTTCTCTCTAATTGTCCACACCGTGAGATCTATCCTCGGTCTCGTGGCACCTGGGATTGTCCCCCTAAAGGATGGTGTTTGGGTAGGTCAATATCAAGGTGGATGGAGAGAATGTTCATAGTAAGTGGGAGTGGGAAGTGCGACAACATATCCCACGGTCTCTCTCGTTGGATTAAATAAAGTTTCTGCACATCGCCTCGAGGCACCCTGGGAGTGTCCCCCTATAGAATGGTTGTTTTGCACGTTTCTTTATTTGATCTTCTGTCAGAGGATAAGGTTGTTCTAATATGCTTTTTCCCTATGGTGGACGCATTAGGGCGGGACTCTGGGGCCGAAAACGAGGGGTTACACTTACACGGAAGTGTTAAGGGTTAATAGTTCTGGACTGAAAAAATGGTGGCTGTTAGATTCAGTTCCAAGAGTTGGTTTTGCCTAATGGTTAAGAATGTCTAATCCTAGTGAAGGGACATCTGTTCATCCCACCAACGACGTTTGTCCTGCCTCACTGGGGCATCATTACAAAATAGAAGTCTTATCACTTATGGTATTTGGAAACTGTTTTGCTAAAACTAATTGGTTAAAATGTGATTTTGCAAAGTCTTATAAAAGTTTATTCGTTTTTTTAGCAACAGATTTAAATATGGCTACAACCACTATTAGTTTTCTTAGCGCCGAAAAACTGAATAGCCAAAACTATTCAAGCTGGAAACATATGATCACGACAATACTCATAATCAAGGATCTGAAGTTTATCCTTACGGAGGACTGTCCTCCAATTCCACCTCAGGACGCTACTCGAAATGTTCGAGGGGCGTATGAGTGTTGGACACGGGCAAACGAGAAGACCGAGCGTATATCTTGGCTAGTCTTAGTGACGTGTTGACTAAGAAACATGAGCCCATAGTCTTAGCATGTGAGATCATGGAGTCCCTACGGGGAATTTCGGACAACCGTCTGGACAGCTCAAGCACAAGGCTTTGAAACACATCTTCATATCCAAAATGGAGGAAGGCACCTCTATTCATGAACACGTGTTGAATATGATGGTCCACTTTAACGTGGCGGAGATAAATGGGTTAAAATCGATGTGGGCAGTTAGGTTAGCATTATCCTGCATTCATTGTCGGAGAGTTTCTTCTACTTTGTTAGCAATATGATTCTTAACAAAGTGGAGTATAGCCTTACTACTTTCCTCAATGAGTTGCAGACTTACCAATCCTTGCTGAAAAGTAAGGAGAAGAGAGGAGGTAAGGCAAATGTTGTCTCGTCTTTTAAAAAGTTCCATCGAGGTTCGACCTCAGGGACAAAGTATGCACCTTTAACTTCTAACTTTGGAAAGGGGAAAAAAAGAAGGGTGGTAAAGGGAAAGGGAAAATTCCTGCTAACTAGCCACCTATCGCCCAAAAGAAGCGTCCACCTTCGATTGAAAAAGGAACAAGTTTTCACTGCAACCAGGGCGGACACTAGAAGAGGAATTGTCCTCGCTATCTGAAGGAAAGGAAGGAAGCCAAGGTTAAGGCCAAGGAAGACAAAGGTAAATGTGATTTACTTGTGTTAGAAACTTGTTTAGTGGAGAATGATGATTCTTCTTGGATAATTGATTCGGACACCACTAATCATGTTTGTTCTTCTTTTCAGGGGATTAGATCCTTGCGGCAGCTAGAGCCTGGTGAGATGACGTTGCGAATAGGCACCGGGCATGTCGTCTCATTTGTGGCAGTGGGAAGCATTCAGTTAACTTTACATAATAGGCTTCTTATATTAAAAGATGTCTTTGTAATTCCTGAACTAGAAAGGAACCTTATTTCTGTAAAGTGTCTGTTACAATACAATTACAATCTTTCTTTTAAATTGAATAAAGTGTTTATTCATAAGGATGGTGTTGAAATTTGTACAGCTAAACTGGAAAATAACTTGTATGTGCTAAGACCGTTAGCATTAAGTTCCCTCCATAACATAGAGATGTTTAAATTTGTCGTAACTCAATCTTTTCCCTTCTCTCCCTCTTGTGCCAATAATGCCCCCAACGATCTTTCTTGTGCGGAAATGTACAATATCAACGGCTTTCCTGCCACAGGAGCACCTAGGACAGGAAGACTAAGCAAGTGCCTCTTTATGCTGTCAAAAGCATTCTGGAAGGCTTCATCCCATTCGAATTTTTCTCCTTTTCTCGTAAGTCTTTAAAAAGGTTGACATCGGCCAGCCAAGTTGGAAATAAACCTCCGGAAGTAATCTAGACGCCCCTAAAGACTTCTTAACTCACGTAAATTCTCTGACCTTGACATCTTCTGAACGACATCGATCTTGGATTAATCTATCTCGATCCCTCAATGTCTTACAACGAAATCAAGAAATTTTCCTGAGGTTACATTGAACGCGCACTTGAGAGGTTTCATCCTTAACTGGTATTTTTGCAGATGATCGAACACGACTTCCAGATATTCCAAATGATCTTTTCATTTCTTGGACTTGACCACGAAATCATCCACATAACATTCTACGTGTTTGTGTAACATGTCGTCAAACACCTTTTGCATGGCGCGTTGATAAGTAACGCCAACATTCTTCAATCTAAAGGGCATTACCTTGTAGTAATATATTCCTTTTGGGGTCCGAATGGCTGTCATTTCTTCATCAGTAAGAGCCATTCGTATTTGGTTATACCCTGATGGCCATCCATAAAGGATAGGGCCTCATGTCTTATTGTCACATCAACCATGATCTCTGTGATGGACAATGGAAAATCGTCTTTCGGACACACACTGTTTAGATCATGAAAGTCCATATAGACATGAAGTTGTCCATTCTTTTTCATATATTCTTTTCAAAAACTGTAATAATTCTAATTCTCTTCAATCGGTAAAACATACCAACAAAATATATTTCATATTGCTGCTCAATTAATTGGTATATTGTATATTATATGTATATATATATATTGAAGGTATATGTATTTCATATTGAATGTTTGTATGTATATATATCCAAAAAAATTCACAAAATATATGTTCTTTTCGATACTTATAATATTAGTTATATTTACAAACACAAAAAGTACATGTTTTCAAGTATGCAAAAGTTATCATTCTTTTCGACATGACAGTCCATTGTCTATTTGCTATTATCCAAAAGAACTATAAACAAAATACAAGGGTGTGGTCAGTCTATATGTTTCTTCCTAGTAGACGGAGGCAGTACCTCTTCTGTGCGTGTTTTGGTACTGCAAGGAAGCAATCTGTCTTCTGAATGTCTGTGACAACGAGGTCAATAAGGGTGACCTGATCATCCTCATCCAGGCCATCAATGCTGTATATGGCATTTACTACTTCCTTCCGATGCCCGAACTCCAGCTCATACTTCTCCTTTTTCCACGATGCAAGTCTACCCATGTGTGTGCTCTGCATTTCAACAGACGATCTCATGATGTCGATCATTTCAGCTTGGAATGATGACCTTTTCCTCTTACTACCTCGAGATGACTCGGCAGGTACACTCGTTCTACCTATAGATTGCTCTACTGGCTCTTCATCTATTTTATCTTGATTTAATGGTGATTCTATCTGGCGAACCTCAGGGGTGTGACAGTCCTGTGATCTAAATTGAATCTCATCTTCAAACTCTCTGAATGCATTCGTCGCCATCACGTATGGGTCCTCACTTGATTGCCCTACTGCTTTGTCTTTCCCAAATACGGTGGAGAGGTCATCGTAATGTGGAATGACTTATTCCACATCCCCTTTGCATTGGGATGACTCTGCATTGATACACATACACATTATTAATATTTATATTATAACACGTATCCCTACATTTTTTTTTCTAGAATCTTACCCGAACCCAAAGATCGAAAATCTCCTTCTCGACCTGGACACATTTGAACTCCTCGTTCCAGTTGAACCCCGACTGACTTAACATCACTAATACTATGTTGTATTGTTTCTTTAGACTCCTTACCTTGCACTCAATGGTGTTCTGATTCAGTGCGCACCCGGGCATTTTCTTATGCAGAATTTGCTCCAAGTGTTGTAGGTATCCTGGTCGAAACGTCCCATTATCGAACCTCCAACTGGTCTCCACCAAATACAATAGAGCTTCCACCAACTTAGCGTTCTCCACCTTCGACCATACATATTTAGACCTCTTACCATTACCTGCCATTATGCTGCATGCATACGTTTGTTGAATGAAAAGATGCTATAAATTAAACACATGCACAAACAAAGGATAAATTGCTGAAATTATATGTTCCAATTTAACTTGTTCACATAGAGTCTTGGCACAAAACATTTTCACAACATACTTGGAATGTTCCATAATTAAATTCCATTCAGTAGTAAAAGAAAAGTAAGCAATGAACATTAAATAATCAGGCTCTTTGCCATTGAGTAAACATTTCGACCGCTAAGTCATCCCTGAAATTGGTTCATTCCTCTGATGATTCAGCAAATTCAATATGATCCCCATGAAGACCAACTGATGCAGAATTCTCCTCATCGGGCACGTCAAGCATTGCACCGATTCCCATCTCCCTTGTGATCAAGTTGTGAATAAGGCAACATGCAGTTATTATTCGACATTGGACTTGTATTGGGTAGAATGATTTTCCCCTAAGAATAGCCCACCTCCCCTTTAGCAACCCAAACACTCGCTCGATAACGTTCCTTGTTGAAAAATGTTTCATGTTGAAAAATTCTCTTGCAGTTATCGGTGCGTTTACTGCTCTACGCCAATCGGAGAGATAGTATCGTTCCCCTCTGTACGACGCCAAGAATCCTTTAGCGTTGGGGTATCCAGCATCACATAGGTAATAGTATCCTGTACAAGTTTCAAAATGTCATGTACATGTGTTGTGGCATATACACATGTTTAAATAACGTATACGGTTATTATAATACCCTTTGGAACCCTCAATCCATATGGTCGCGAAATAGCATCCCTAAGAACCCTTGAATCGGCTGCAGACCCTTCCCACCCTGGCAAAACGAAGATGAACTCCCCATTTTGATCACACACCGCAAGAACGTTTGTGGCAATCTCTCCTTTTCTCGTCCTATATCGAGGTCAATCGACGACACTAACATTCACTTTAATGTATGTGTCGTCTAGCGCACCTAGACGATTCTGTTTCTCTCAAGTGATCAAAATGAATTAAAAAAAAATCTATCATTGCATGCATATTTATGACGTATTCATATAAAAATCTGAGTACTTTTTGTACCTGAAACCACTTCCATCTTCCATCAGTTCATGTATTTGTGATCGGTTCGGTTTTCTTAACAAAACAGTGTGAAGTTGTAAGACTGCCCTAAGAACTACGTTGAAATATCTTGAAACTATCTCACCAGACCTCGAAAAGTTTTTGCGTACCACTCGATTCTTGACATCATGTGCAAGAATGTGTAGGAATATCACAACCATCTCTTCGACGTCCATACATCTTGTTAGTTCCAAACAATCAATCGATCGTAGCATATTACATAGAATCGTAAAGGTACGTCTATCCATTCGGGTGCTTTCATGACATGCCAAGTCACTCTCATAAATTAGACGAAAGAAGGTCAACTACTTAATGCAATGCCTAGCATATGTCGGTTGTCTCTCTATCATTCGGTAGTTGTTCAATAACGTGGTTAGTGTTATGAACAACTGTATTTGAGAGTGCAAAATAATTATGATCGAAAAGAAGTCTTCAACAGTATCCATCTTTATAGGGAAAGGGATACACAAGTTGCTCCTGAAAGGGTAAGGTATTTGGCAGATTATGTTTCATGATTAAGAAAGAATAACAAACGATGTCAAGCGTTGATATTGGGCATATTGGGTTATAGTTTAGATTTATGGTATTATTTCCCAATGTACCTATAATAATCTAAAAATACATGTTTTCAAGGGCTTAGTGGGTTTTTCTCCTAAGGTAGGGTTGAGGGTATTTTAGTTCTTAGTTCCTAGGACAACAAATTTTTTTTAAGGGCCCAATGTACCTATAATAATCTAAACTTGTCATACTACTAGTTCCTAGGACAACAAATTTTCACCGAAAAATGTGTTAAAACGATGTATATAGAAAAAAATATGCATTTTTCCATATTTTCAAAACTTGGTGAACCGATTGTATGAATATTGATATGCAATATTTTTTTAATTCTTATGTCACTGATTAGAAACTATATTTTTCAGAATTAAACATTGGTTATAATATTAATACCATCGTTTCATTACAATTACATAATTTTAGGGGAAAAAAATTCAATTTTGATTGTGAAACGATAGTAAGACATACTAAAATTAATCCTGAAACTAGCTTGATAATAATACACCAAAATGTATAGAATATAATCTTATTGAAGCTGGAAAAAAAAAAAAAGAATTGAAATTAACGTATTATTAGATAAAAAAAAATTACATAACAGTACTATTTCACCCATAATTCATAAAAAATTTGAGAAGTATCAGAGGAGGTGAAAAACAATGAGGATCTCGCTCATGAGGAGGATCTTGCAGTATTTTTCACCCATTGAAATGAACGTATTATTAGATAAAAAAAAATTACATAGTACTATTTCACCCATAATTCATAAAAAAATTTGAGAAGTATCAGAGGAGGTGAAAAACAATGAGGATCTCGCTCATGAGGGGGATCTCGCTTCCTCGCTCATGAAGAGCGAGATCCTCCTCATGAGCGAGATTCTCATTGTTTTTCACCCATTGAAATGAACGTATTATTAGATAAAAGAAAATTACATAATAGTACTATTTCACCCATAATTCATAAAAAATTTGAGAAGTATCAGAGGAGGTGAAAAACAATGAGGATCTCGCTCATGAGGGGGATCTCGCTCATGAGCGAGATCCTCATTGTATTTCAAAATAAATTGAACTAAAGAGTAACCAACAAAAGAATATTTTTTTTAGTGGAGAAAGACAGTGGAAATATGAAACGTGGAAAAAGACAGTGGAAATATAGTGGAGAAAGACAGTGAAAATATAAAATGTATGAATGGGAAGTCATCTATAAATAGAAGAGGGAGAAAGAAATGGTTGCTGGAGAGAGTTGGGTGCATTTATTAAAGAGTGAAATTAATTTAACCTCATTAATTAAATAGTGAAATTAATTTGAGTGTTAGTTGAAAGTAAGTAGCAGCCACGTTGGTAATAAAGTCAAGTAAATACAAATAGTAAAGTCAAGTAAATAGAAATAACATGTTTCCATAAAAAAAATAAAAATAAAAAAACAATGAGGATCTCACTCATGAGGAGGATCTCACTCATGAGGATCTTCATGAGCGAGATCCTCATTTCTAGCGAGATTTTCTTCTAGAGCGAGATCCTCTTCACAAAATTAGCGAGATTCAACCTACATTTCTAGCGAGATTTTCTTATAGAGCGAGATCCTCATCACAAAATTAGCGAGATTCAGCCCACATTTTTAACGAGATTTTCTTCTAGAGCGAGATCCTCATCACAAAATTAGCGAGATTCAGCCCACATTTCTTGTGAGATTTCCTTCTAGAGCGAGATCCTCATCACAAAATTAGCGAGATTCAGCCCACATTTCTATCGAGATTTCCTTCCAGAGCGAGATCCTCATCACAAAATTAGCAAGATTCAGCCCACATTTTTAGCGAGATTTCCTTCTAGAGCGAGATCCTCATCACAAAGTTAGCGAGATTTCACTTATCCAGGGTTGAAGTTTCGACTTATGTACAACCCTTAATACATATTGTTTCCAAGTTTTTCTTTGTTTGTCGAGTTATGTATATCAAAACTTCAACCTACGACAACCCTAATATACACATTGTTTCCAAGTTTTTCTTTATTTGTCGAGTTCTCAACGTTCAACCTCTACATTAATCCAATCCTCAACCCTCGACTTCTAGTCAAACAACAATATTTCTCTAATATAAAAGGTCTAATATTTCTCTAATATAATAAGTTTTGAAATCAACCAAATTAATATAAAAGATCCTAGTTTTGAGGGGATAAAAAATTAGAGTTTTGAATGGGTAAAAAAGTAGTTTTAATAACTCATAGGTTTTCTTTATGGGCTTAACAAACATGGGTAATAGATACCCACCCAACTCAACTCAATTCATACCCATTTATCAAACACCCCCTAAACTCATTTACAAACATGATTATGTGGCAGTCACTAAACTCATTTACAAACATGATTATGTGGCTACTTACCAACGCTCCATGTGTCAAGCTTTCCAATTCTCCTTGTGCAACAAGTCGTATTTTCTGTATTTTGTAATTTAAATTGTTTGAGTCAGTTTGTGTTTAAAGAATAGTGGGTAGTTATTTTTATACCTGTTGAGAGTGGGAAGTTTTATAACTCCTCTCCATATTTTCTGCACCTGTAACAAACTGTAAATAGGGTATTTAAATCCCTTTCAATCGGAAACACGATATGAGAGAAATTTATCAAAATCAAAGTTGGTATTAGAGCTTACTCATGGCAATAGAACAAGTAGAAGGCAATACTTCACAGCCCCAAAGCATGGTTCCAACTCCAACCAACACAAACATCTCAACAGCTTCACTGGTTTCTATCCCTTTTTTGGGCATCCACTGGAAACTGTCCTGACTGTCAAACTTGATGAGAAAAATTATGCTTTATGGCGAAGAATGGTTTTGGCTATACTCAAGGGCCAAAAATTTGAGAGCTTTGTTCTTGGAACAAAGCCTAAACCTGCTTAATTCATTTCCTACTTTGAAGAAACAACAACAGATGAAGGAACTAAAAGCATAACATCCAAATTGATGATAAATCCAGATTATGAAGAATGGAATACTGTAGATCAAGCTCTCCTAGGATGTCTATTGGGATTAATGACACCATATATTGCGTGTGATATCATTGATTTCAAAACATCAAAAAAAGTATGGACTGCCTTAGAAAGCTTATATGGGGCTACTAGTAAAGCACGAATCAACCAATTGAGAAATGCATTGCAAAACACAAAGAAAGGTGATATGAGAAACTTGATTACCTTGGTTTGTGATATGAGAAACCCGATTACCTTGGTTTTATGAAACAGACCTTTGAAGATTTGAAGATGGCTGGTGAACCGGTAACTTTAAGCTATTTGATGTCTTGTGCAATGTTTGGTTTAGATGTTGAATATTTACCTATAGTTTGATCAATTGAAGGAAAAGAAAACACCACTTGGTATGATATGTATTCAACTCTTCTTACCTATGAGAAGAAACTGGTTGGTCTAAATGTTATTAGTTCTAGTGGTATTGTGACTGAAACAAGTGCAAACTTAGTTGTTCACAAGTCCAACAATCCTGGAGAAGCAAGTCAGAACAATCAGCAACCTAACAGAAGTTATGGAAAAAATCAAAACTAGAGAGGATGAGGACGTGGCCGTTTTTCACCCTACAGAAACTCATCTAAGTTATATGTCAGGTTTGTGGAAAATATGGTCATAGTGTTGTCATATGCTATCATAGGTATAACAAGAATACACAGGAATGCAGTCAAACATAAATCATCAAGGAAATTCCAGTCATCAAAATGCCTATATAGCAACTCCAGAAATGGTAACAGACTTGGCTTACTGACAGTGGAGCAACCAGCCACATCACTGCTGATCTTGGGAACCTTAACATCAAACATGAGTACCATGGTAATGATTCTTTAATGGTTGGTAATGGTCAAAAACTTAAAGTTAGTCATTGGATCTAGTGTTGTAAAAGATTTCAACAAACAATCTTCTATTCTTCTAAAAGATATACTTCAGGTTGGGAATGTCCTAAACTCGTAGTTTGTAAATGTTGTTAATATATTCTATTTATTAATAAAAATGTTGTTTTTTTTATTCAATAAATTATTATTGATATTGTATCATTTTATGAAAATTCAATAAACGAATCCATGGCTATAACATGAATACTTTAACTTTATGTGGCGACATAGAAATGGATCAAGTTTTACTATGTAACTAAAATGGTCTAAATATACGGATGAGATTGGGTACCTCATTCTGGTGACACTATTGGATGCAGTTCATTTTGTATATCGATACAAATTATGTGATTCAAAAATCATTCATGTAGAGACATGTGAGAGTGGGCATCCTGTGCAATGAGTTTGCATAAGACCAGACCTCGAAATAGTCACTTTTCTTTATAACAACCGTTTACTGTTAAAATTGACTATCTCAAACTCAATGACCTAGGGTAACTCAATCTTAATTCTAAGCTAACTATGAACTCCTGTTTACTCGGGATTATCCTTTGATCTATATAGGTGAGAGTAGTCCAACAATACTATTCAATAAGCCTCCCATTTTGGGATAAGACCGGGTAAATAGCGGGGGACATAGCATTGCAATGGAATTCACTCCTACTTGATTTAGGGTTAGTAGATGGGTTGTTCTCTTAAGCGTTGATGTCTTCCCTTGAACAACGGGGCATCGTAGTCTCATAGAAGAGAGGATTATGATATATAAGTTGGACGATAAATAAATTGTTCAATGGAGGATTAGTAGGAGCTTAAGGAGCAAGATGTATTTATAGGGGTAAAATGGTAATCTTTGACCTAGCTGTAAATATGAACAACTTGTGAAGGATTGACTTACCGATTATGGTTAAAATGGACAGAAATATATCTACAGTGAGGAGAGTGCAACTATCAAGCTAGAGTGGAATGTCTGGGTAGTTAACGAATAGTGATTAATTTGGTTTAAAGAGTTTAACCAATTAATTACAAATCGTTGGAGCTCATGATCTGTAGGTCCATAAGGTCCCTCTACTAGCTTGTAATTTGGATTAGTAAATTGAGTATTCTTGAATTATGGTTTAGAATTTGAAATGTTCAAATTCAATTAGGGTTTCTATTTATTGTATTCGATACAATTGGAATGTTTAATTTTATCGAAATTAAACAAAATTACAAAATCAATTAATGTTCAAAATATGATTTAAATATTAATTGTATAAAATTAATTTCATTATAGTGGAATTGGTTTTTTTTATTAATTTAATATTAGATATTAAATTAACTAAATTAACTAAAAGGTTTAATTAATTAGTTTTATTTAAAATTAATTAATTGAATTAATTTTATAAAACTAAATAAATTGGTTTATTTAAAATTGGTTTTAGAAATCAATTTTTGAAAAACTAAATTTGAAAACAAAAACATTTTTGAAAATTCAAAGTGGAGATTTCGAAAAGTTGGAAGTCTCCACTATAGTGCAAAGCACCTTATTCATTCAATTCCATTTTTCTCCATGAAGTAGGAGTTGGTTTTCATGCAAACTATGAATTTGCATGATGAAAGCTTTATAAATTAAAGTGTTGGGCTGAATAATGAGATTAAGCTTTCAAGAACTTCTTCAAGAACTCTGCAGAAATCGAAAACCCTTCAAACCCTCTTCATATCTTCATCAAATCCAGCTCAATTTAGTATTTCCACCATACAATCCTTGTAAGAGAATAGTAGAGAATATCTTCGTGGTGGTCTACTTGTAGATTGAAGCACATTTACGTGGAACTCAGCTGATGTTGAAGAGGTTTCTTCAAAGATATTGTGTTCAGCAAACCCTCTTCTGTAATAGTTACTTTGATGCATGTTTTAAACTCGAATTAAGTATAACTAGAGTGCTTATTGATTCTGATTTTCTCCGTTGCATGCTAATATACTCTATCACTTCATGTACCTCAAAATACAAGAAATCTTCTTAGTATTGCTAAGTTTACTTTTGACAGTAATTGTGTAGTTGAATTTGATTCTAGTTATTATTTTGTGAAGGACAAGGTAACAAGAAGAATCCTAATGCAGGGGATCCTTAAGGATGGTCTTTATCAAATGAAGCTACCTTACAGAAGCAATTGTAGTTCTTCTTCTTCCAGTAATTATGTTCCAGTCAATTCTAGAATAGGACAAGTTGTTTGTAATCCCTAAGGAAAAATAAGTAATCTCTCTCAATCTTTTGTTGTTACTACCTATGTTAGAGACTGCAAAGCTGATAGAGTAAACTATCATGCAGCAGAAGAAATCCTAATCAATAAGCACTTTAATTACACTTAATTTTAGTTTAAAACATGCATTAGAATAAAATTTTAGAAGAGGGTTTCTAGAATAAAATACCTTTGAAGATTCTCTTCAATTTCAACTTTCCTCTACGAATTAGATCTTCAGATCAACAGAAGACTACCAAAGAGACTTTCTCTACTATTCTCTAACATGAATTGAGAGGTGGAATCTCTGAATTTGAGTTGGATTTGAATGAAAGTGAAGAGGGTTTGGAGGGTTTGGATTTCTGCAGAGTTTCAGTACTTAATCTGATTGCATGGGCTGATAATTGAAGTTAATACTTCAATTTATAGTTAAAAATCATGCATTAAGGATTAATACAACTGATGTCAATTCAATTTCCATTGCAATTAAAGTGGCGTGAGATGTTATTTGAGTGGAAACTTTCAAATATATTTAATTCAATTTAGTCAATTTATTTTTATTAGTTAGTTTTAATTAAAACTTGATTTTCAACAATCAATTTTAGTTTCAGTTTTATAATTCTGAATTTCAATAAATTCATAATTTAATTAATCAAATTACCAATTTTGAACAATTTCAAAATTGGAATAAAATTGGATAATTAATTAAACTAATTTAGTTAATTAAATTTAATATCAGATATTAAATATTATACTTCACCTCATCAAATATTTAAATCATTATTTAAATATTTTTTAACTCTCCAATTTAGTTTAATTTTGACATAAATTAAACATTTCAATTGTACCAAATATAATTAATAGAAACCCTAATTGAATTTGAACACTTCATATTCAAAACCGTAATTTTGAATCTCAACATTTCAAATTCACTCAATTCACTAATCCAAGATAATTTTACGAGCTAGTAAAGGGGTCTTATGGACCTATAGATCATGAGCTCCAACGATTTGAGATTAATGGGTTAAACTCTTTAGACCGAATTAATCAATATTCGTTAACTACCGAGAAACACCACTATAGTTCGATAGTTTCACTCTCTTCATTGTAGATATATTTCTATCCATGTTAACCATAATTAGTAAGTAGATCCTTAGGTCGTTCGTATTTATGACTAGGTCAAAATTACTGTTTTACCCCTATAAATACATCTTGCTCCATAAGCTCCCACTGAACCTCCATTGAATAATCTGGTTTATAGTCCAATTTATAAACCATGACCCTCTCAATCATGAGAGTGTGGGGCCCCATTGTTTAAGATCAGGAATCGGCACTTAAGAAAACAACCTATATGCTAACCTTAAGTCTGGTAGGAGTGAATTCCATCTTGCAGAACTATGTCCACAGCTATCTATTTAGTCTTATACCCAAAATGGGAGGCTTACTGAGCAGTGTTGTTGGACTACTCTCACCTATGTAGATCAAAAGATAATCCTAAATAAACAGGAGTTCATAGTTAGCTTAAGATTAAAATCGAGTTACCTTAGGTCATTGAATTTGAAATAGTCAATTTTAACAGTAATCGGTTGTTATAAAGAAAAGTGATTATTTCAAGGTCCGGTCTTATGCAAACTCATTGCATAGGATGCCCTACTTACATGTCTCCACATGAATGATTTTGAGATCCCATCATTTGTAACAGTATACAAAATGGGTCGCATCCAATAGTGTCACCAAGACGAGGTACCTAATCTCATCCATATACTTATAGACCATTTTGGTTATATACTAAAACTTGATCCTATTTTATGTCGCCACATAAAGTTAAAGTATTCATATTATAGCCATGGATTCGTTAATTGGATTTTTATAACAGAATGCAATATCAATAACAATTTATAGAAAAATACTCAATAATACTTTTATTGATAATTAAAATATGTTAACAATATTTACGAATTGCGAGTTTTAGGACATTCCCAACAAAAGCCTCTAAAAACACTTGGCATTGTAGACCAGGACACCCCTCTGAAAGGGTTGTTTCTCATGTTCTTTAGAAAATGTAAAGACTTCTATTATGAATAGTAAACAAAGCTTTTGTGAATCTTGTCAATATGGCACATCTCATGTTTTACCATTCAAACATTCTATTTCTAGATCAAATTATCCTATGGAGTTAATCTATTGTGACCTTTGGGGACCTTCACCTATAATCTCTATGGTTGGATATCAATTTTATATCAGTTTTGTGGATGATTTCTCAAGGCTAACTCATATACTACCTTTTAAAAAGAAAGAGAAGCATTAAAAATGTTTATACAGAACAAGATTTTGATAGAAAATCTCTTTGAAAGAAAAATAAAAATTCTTTTGAGTGATTGGGATGGTGAATTTAGACCTTTCTCTAACTATCTAAAGGAACAAGACATTCAGTTTAGACACTCTTGTCCTCACACTAGTAAGAAAAATGGAATTATTGAAAGAAAATATAGACATATTGTTGAAATGAGATTAAATTTTCTTGCACAAGCTTCAATACCTTTAAGATATTGATGGGATGCTTTTACATCTACTGTCTATTTAATTAATAGACTGCCCACACCCCTTCTAAATAATATATCCCCTGAAACAACTTATCTATAGGTCGATGCCCAATCGTTTAGTAAAATTTATGTGATTGTCTAGCAAAAGCTATGCAATCATTTAGCTCATCGTCTAGCTGAGTGTCTATCGTGTAAGAACACCCCACGATCGTTTAGCTAACTCCAAGCTGTTGTTTAGTAAATCTGATTTACTTGAAAACTACCCTGAGTAATTTTCGAGATTGAAAAACTCAAATTCACAATTTTGCAAATCTTACAAAGCTTACTAAAATTAGGAAAACATTTTTCCTTTTATCTCACGTTTACCATGAAACCACCAATAACCTCCCACTCAATTGGTTATTAGAGAAAAAGAGATAATTATCCAATTATAAATAATAACTAACTTACCATAATATATTTATAACCTATAATTCTAATATTTCATCTCATGAAACATACAAATCATAATTCTTTTTTTATTCCATGGCACTTAATGTAAATCTTATTTACATTAATCTTCCACTTGATGTATCTCATACCATACCGATCATATCATATATAATCGAATTACCTCTTGTCAATTTGAACATTTCAAATCAACACCAAGAACTGATCCTTAACTTGAATCCATTAAGCTACTAAGGGGACCTTATGGACCTGTAGCTCGAAGCTCAAATGGTACGTGAATAACTGACTAAACTCTTTAGTCATGGGATCCACCATCTATTAACTGTCAGGCATTCCACTAAAGATCGACAGCTGAACTCTCTTTACTATAGATATATTATGTGTCCATCTTAACCAATCAACAATGTGACAACCCTTCAAAGATCACTCGTAATTACAACTCGGCCAATAACCGTTATGCCTTTGTAGTTACATCTAACTACTTAAGTACCATTGATTCCTCTAATGAACATAAGTTATAGTCCTACTATGGCTGAGTCCTCTCTTCCAAAGAGAAGTTGTGGCCACTATGTTCAAGTCCCGGAATCAACCTTTAAGAGAGCAATCTATCTACTTACCCTTGCTTCAGGAATGAGTGAATTTCATCTGGTGTATTGAGTTCCTAGCTCCAAATCAGACAAGTCCCCAAGAATATAGGCATGTTGAGTTGGCAATCTGGCCACTCTCACCCATACTAATCAAAGGACTGCCCTCAAAGGCAAGAGTTTCCAAAACACTCAGGATTAAGGTCATGTGACCTATGGTCGTTTAGGTGAAATGTAAGTCTCTAGTATTAACAGCATTATATATAGAGTCTAGACATCTCGTGGTCCAGTCTTATACAAACTCTTTGTATAGGAGACCCCCGCTCACATGTCTCCACATGAATGGTCAGGATCTACTATCTGTAGTAGTTTACAACACTTGCAAATCTCTACAAAGCGGGTCGTATCCGTAGTGTCACAAAGATCAAGTATGCCACCTTAATCCTTATACTACAGACCTATTTAGGTTATCACTTAAGGCATGATCCACTTGTATATCTCATATACATGGTTAAGATTACATAAGATAATCATGGAGCTTTGTTTATTGGATATGAGTAAATGCCAAAATGAAATAATAGTTATTATATTCATAAAATAATGTGTATAATTATAAACAATGAGACTCTGGGAGAATTAGGACACCAATCCCAGCATCCCATGGGAGAAGGCTTTCCAAACTAAACCAGATTATAAATTTCTAAACATCTTTGAAAGTGCTTATTATCCTTGCTTAAAATTGTATCAATCCCACAAGTTTCAATATCGTAGCACAAAATGTGTTTTCTTGGGATATAGTGAATCACATAAAGGATACAAATGTAGGCTCTAGTGGTAGAATGTATATCTCTAGACATGTAATCTTTAATGAGTATGATTTTCCTTTCAAACCTGACTTTCTTACAAATTTTGTTGAGAAACAACATTCTTATGAGATTATAGTTTCCTGGATGAATTTTCCTATTCCAACAGCCAACAAGGTTCAAATTGGATATCTTAATCAACTTACTCCTAGTCCTATATATACATCTAATGAAGTAAATGAAGTAACATCTCCTATCACTAGAAATGAAAGTCTTATTTCATCTCCTATTACTAGAATTGAAAGTCTTGTTTCTGCTCATTGTTCTTCCCATTTAGCAGAGCCAATATCCATTGTGTCATAAGAAGAAAATAATGCTACTGCTCTCACTCATCCTATGCAAACTGTTATACATAAAGGTGAAAATAACTTCAATCAATTACAAATCTGTTACATTCAAGCTACCTTTAAATACATTGTGTAACTAATTATAAAGAGAGAGAGTGAATATTGTAATCAAGTAATCAAACTTATCTTGTAGCAATCTTGAATAAAAACTCCCGTCAGCTTCTCAGTGGTCGTAGGCCTTTCTTGGCCGAACCACGTAAAACTATCGTGTTCATCTTCTTCCCGATCGTCTTCTTCAATCGTGTACATCTGATCCACCGATCATGTAGCTTTTACCAAACAATCATCTAGCTTTTAACCAACGATCGTTTACTTCTGCAAGCCCCATCATGTAGATGACAATCGTTTAGACGCCTTCATCTAGACGATCTTCAGTAAAGCCTTCATCGTCTAGACGACTTGTCCCTTATCGTCTAAATGACCTTCAGCTTTACTTCCCTTCACCTAGACGATCGAAGACTCATCGCCCTCTACGATTTTTGGCAGCCTTCCGCCAGTTCTCTCTTTTTCTTTTCTCTCATTCTTTCTCTGCAAAAAGAAAAGAAAATTTAGTCATTCGAAGTGCATAACCAGCAGAAGTGTGAAGCTCTAATCTCAGCCATCAAAGTGTAAGGTCGAGATCCTTCATCACACGGATTGTGCTTTTAGCACATTGTTTTGTGTTTGTGTGAAGAAATAAGGTGGTTTTCGATATTCAAATAAGGGTCAATGTATTGTCAAAGCCCAAATATCAGTGAGTCTGTCCATTTTCCAGCCCATTATTCTCATCTTAAGCCCAATAAGTGGTATCAGAGCCTGCAAGAAAGCTTCAAAATTAGTCAAGATTCAAAGAAGCAAAATCTTGGAGCCTTTCAGTTGAATTTTGAAACAGATATGGCAGTAGCAAGGTATGACATTGAGAAATTTGATGAGAAAGGCGATTTTGGTTTGTGGAAAGCCAAAATTAAGGTTATCTTGAGACAACAAAGGGCACATAAGGCCCTAGAAGATCCAGCCAAGCTGCCAAGCACAACAACAGAAGAAGAAAAAGAAAACATGGAGCTAATTGCTCATGGAACACTAGTTTTAAACTTGTCTGATAATGTCCTAAGGCAAGTGATTGATCAAGAGACAGCTTATAAGATGTGGAGCAAATTGAATGAGCTATATGAGACTAGAAATCTGCCCAACAAACTTTTCCTAAGGGAAAGGTTCTTTACATTCAAAATGAGTGCTTCTAAGTCTTTAACAGAGAATCTAGATGATTTCAAGAGAATTACCACTGAATTCAAGACTCAAGGGGAAGAAATTGGGGCAGATAATAAAGCATTTGTGCTTCTTAACTCATTGCCTGATTCCTATAGAGAAGTGAAGACAGCCCTAAAATATGGGAGAGATTCCATAACTACTGACATCATAATTTATACTCTAAAAATCAGAGAAATTGAGCTTATTACAAGCAAAGAAGACAAGCCTAGTGCAGAGGGCTTGTTTGTAAAGGGGAAGTCAAAACAGAACAATAAGGAAAAAGGAAAACAGAGCTCAAATGAAGAAGGGAAAGAGAAGTCCAAGGTCAGATGCAAATATTATAAAAAACTTGGAAATTTAATCAAAGATTGCAGAACATTGAAGTGGAAAAATGAGTAGAAAAATAAACAATCACAACCACAACCCAAAGTCCAACCTAATTAGTTAGGTGAAGCCTCAGTTTGTGAGGACTCTTACTTTTACTCTGATGCTTTGGCTACCTCTAATTGCAGGGCAGAAGAAAAAGCTAATAAGAACCTAGATTGGGTTATAGATTCAGGGTGTTCTTTCCACATGACACCCCATAAAGGCTGGTTTAGTACCTACAGAGAGTTGGATAGAGGATCTGTCTACATGGGAAACAATAACTCATGTCCAGTAGTTGGGATTGGCTCAGTCTCACTAAAACTAGAAGATGGAACAGTCAAACTCTTAAGAAATGTCAGACATGTGCCTAAGCTAAATAGAAATCGAATTTCACTAGGCATGCTTGATTCTATTGGCTGTGCATATAGAGGCAAGGAAGGTTACTGTGAAGTTTTGAAGAACAGTAAGCCTATCCTTAGAAAGGTGAAGATTAATGGAGTTTATGTAGTTCAAGAAGTTCATAAAAGTTCACTCGGCTTTGATTGTGACTCAAAATCAGCCTACTGAAGGAGATTTATGGCACAAAAGACTCTCACACATTAGTGCCAAAGGTCTACAAGCTTTTGCCAACCAAGATATTCTACCTAAGGGAGTTCATCAGAGCCTATCCTTTTGTGAAATTGTGTAATAAGGAAGGTTACTAGGCAGAGTTTTGTGAAGGCTCAGCACACAACTAAGGCCATCCTTAACTATGTGCATTCAGACCTATGGGGTCCTTCACCTTTTCAATCATTAAGTGGAGCCAGGTATTTCTTAACCTTTTTTTATGACTACTCAAGAAAAAGTTGGATCTATTTCCTTAAATCTAAGGATTTAGTTTTTGAAAAATTTAAAGAATGGAAGATCATGGTTGAAAAAATGTCTAACTGTCAGATTAAGTGTCTAAGAACTGATAATGGGCTTGAGTATTGTGTGGAGAAGTTCAATGTTTTTTGTAGACAACATGGTATGACTAGACACAAGACAGTTAGGTATACACCTCAGCAAAATGGGATAGCAGAGAGGTTGAACAGAACAATAATGGAGAGAGTAAGAAGCTTATTGTCTGATGCTATACTTCCTGAGAAATTTTAGGCAGAGGCAGCCTCATACACTGTCTATACACTAAATAGATGCCCTTATGCATCTCTTAATCTTCTAACCCCTGAAGAAAGGTGAACCAAACAACCTCTTAACCTGAATAACCTAAGGGTGTTTGGCTGCATTGGTTTTGTTCATTAGAATAAAGGGAAATTAGCTGCCAGAGCTGTAAAGTGTTAGGCTTCACAGAAGGTGTTAAGGGGTTTAGAATGTGGCACCCTACTGAGAAAAGATGCATAACTAGTAGAGATGTAGTTTTCAGAGAAGATGAGATGTATATGCAGAGATCTAATCCTAATGTTTCAGTACCTCAAGAGAAGAATGATAAAATTGAGGTGGAGCAAGTATTAATTCCTACTTCTGATCCTTCGAGCTCTGAATCATTTTTTGATCAACTACCTTATCTAGAAGAAGAAGTAGAAGATGCTACTATTGATCATGAGCAAGAAGAACCAGAATTAAGAAGTTACAGCCTAGCTAGAGATAGTCAGAGAAGAAACATTGTGCCACTTTCAAGGTATGAAGACTACTTAGCTTTGAATGCTTCTGATTTAACTAATGATTCAGAACCCTCAACCTTTGAGGAATCTGTGAGTTGTTCTAAAGCTAAGATGTGGATAGAAGCTATGAATGAAGAGGAAGATTCACTAATGAGAAACAACACATGAGAGTTAACATCTTTGCCTAAAGGATGCAAGCCAATTGCATCCAAATGGGTGTACAAGTTGAATGAAGGTTTCTCTAATGATCAAGGACCTAGATTTAAAGCTAGGCTGGTTGCTAAGGGTTTTACACAGAGGTCAAGTGTTGATTTTAATGAGATTTTTTCTCCAGTGGTAAAACAGAATTCTATCAGATTGTTGTTGTCTATTGTGGCTTAAAATAACCTAGAGCTGGAGCAACTAGATGTTAAAATAGCTTTTCTACATGGCTTCCTAGAGGAAGTTATCTATATAAGCCAACCAAAGAGGTATGAGGTCAAAGGGAAGGAAGACTGTGTGTGCCTAATGAAAAAATCTATCTATGGCCTCAAACAGTCCCCTAGATGCTAGAATAGAAAGTTTAGTGATTTTGTTCAGAAGAATGGTTTTCATAAAAGCTCATCTGACAGTTGTGTTTACATAAATACAGAGTCATATACTCATCCTATCTACTTGTTACTATATGTGGATGACATGCTTCTATCAGGAGTAACTACGAAAAAGCTGAATAAAGTAAAAGATCTACTGAAGTCAAGAGTTCAAAATGAGAGACATGGGAAATGCAACAAGAATACTAGGCATTGACATTATTAGAAACAGAAAAACTAGTATTCTAAGCATTGATCAGTCACAATATTGCAATAAGTTATTAAAGAAGTATCAGATGGCAGAGGCTAAAGCAGTAACTACTTCTATAGCTAACCATTTCAAACTCTCAGCAGAAAATTCACCCAAAGAATCAGATATTGAACATCAGCAAATCATGTCAACAGTCCCCTATTCCTTAGTTGTGGGAAGTTTGAGGTATCTAATGGTATCTACAAGACCTGACATTACATATGCTACTAGTCTGGTGAGTAGATACATGGCTAATCTGGGTAAGAGGCACTGGGAGGCTACAAAGTGAATTATGAGGTATCTAAAGGGTACTACTAATGCTAAACTAATGTACCAACAGCTACCATACAGTGAACTAGAGTTGATTGGTTATGTTGACTCAGATTATGCCGGAGATCTAGACAAGAGGAGGTCATTATCAGGGTATATCTTCCTATTTGGAAGGTGTGCCCTAAGCTGAAAGGCTACTTTACAATCAGTGCCCTTTCTACTATTGCACTTTCAGAAGCAGTGAAGGAAGGCCTATGGCTAAAGGGTCTCCTATATGACTTCGAAATTAAACAGAATACAATGAAGATATTTTGCGATAATCAGAGTACAATTCATTTATCTAAGCATCCTCAGTACCATAACAGAACTAAACATATAGATGTTAAATATCATTTCATTCGACAGCAAATAGAAGTTAAACAGATTGAAGTTCTGAAAGTTCATACCTCAGAGAATGCCTCCGACATGTTGACAAAGACAGTCACTCAGCTCAAACTTCAGAAGTGCCTTGATATAATAGGGTTTGAGCTGAGAGACAAAGGTTAAAGGAAAAAGACAATCAGATCAGAGAAGTTGAAGAAAACTTGAAGTTCATTTCAAGGTGGAGATTGTTATACAGAAAGGTGAAAATAACTTCAATCAGTTACACATCTGTTACATTCAAGCTACCTTTAAATACATTGTGTAACTAATTGTAAATAGAGAGCGTGAATATTGTAATCAAGTGATCAAACTTATCTTGTAGCAATCTTGAATAAAAACTTCTGTCAGCTTCTCCGTGGACGTAGGCCTCCCTTGGCCGAACCACATAAAACTATCGTGTTCATCTTCTTCTCGACCGTCTTCTTTTATCGTGTACCTCTGATCCACCGATCGTGTAGCTTTTAGCAAACGATCGTCTAGATTTTAGCCAACGATCGTTTACTTTTGTAAGCCCCATCATGTAGATGACCATCATTTAGACACCTTCGTCTAGACGATCTTCAGTAAAGCCTTCATCGTCTAGACGACTTGTCCCTTATCGTCTGGATGACCTCCAGCTTTACCTCCCTTCACCTAGACGATCGAAGACTCATCACCCTCTGTGATTTTTGGCAGCCTTCCGCCATTCTCTCTTTTCTTTTCTCTCATTCTTTCTCTGCAAAAAGAAAAGAAAAGTTAGTCATTCGAAGTGCATAACCAGCAGAAGTGTGAAACTCTAATCTCAACCATCAAAGTGTAAGGTCGAGATCCTTCATCACACGGATTGTGCTTTCAGCACATTGTTTTGTGTTTGTGTGAAGAAATAAAGTGGTTTCCGGTATTCGATTAAGGGTCAGTGTATTGTCAAAGCCCAAAGATCGGGGAGTCTATGCATTTTCCAGCCCATTATTCTCATCTCAAGCCCAACACAAACTAGATCTAAGAGTGACATCTTTAAACCTAAACAAATTAATTACCTAGTGGCACAAAATCATATTGAGGTTGAGGAACCTAAATTAGCTAAAGAATCATTGAAATCTCCAAGATGGATAGTAGCAATAAGAGGAGCAATGGAAGCTCTTAACAGAAATAAGACATGGAAGCTAGTACCATACTCTACTAATTTTAATATAGTTGGGTGCAAGTGGGTATTCAAAACTAAGAAAAAATCATATGGCAATGTGCAAAAGCTCAAAGTAAGATTGGTAGCCAAAGGCTTTCATCAAAATCCAGGAGTTGATTTCAAAGATACTTTTAGTCCAGTGGTTAAATCATCAACAATACAAATCATTTTAACCTTATCAACTATTTATGATTAGAAGATCAGACAATTAGACATCAATAATGCATTTTTTAATGGAAAGTTAGATGAAGAAGTGTATATGATGCAACCAGAAGGATTTGTTGATGAACAAAACCCAGATTATGTGTTCAAGGGCATGGTTTGAGAGGTTAAAGGTGGTATATCGAATAGGGTTTCAAGAATTCCAAAGCTGACAGCTCTCTTTTTTATCTTGTCACTAATCATGTTAAATTTTATATAACTCTCTATGTGGATGACATTCTTATTACAGGAAATAGTGATATTCAAGTTAACAAGTTTGTTGCAGCTCTTAATCAACAATTTACATTGAAAGATTTAGGATCTATCCTATTTTTTGGGCATACAAGTTCATAGATGAAATAGGCTTCTTTTTAAATCAGACTGAATACATAAATGACCTGCATGACAGATTAGAGCTCAATCATCTTAGACCTTGCAACACATCTGCTGTAATAGGATGCTACTTCACAAAGAATAATGGAACCACTATGAATAATCCCACAATTTATTGAAGTGCAATAGGAGCTTTACAATATATCACACATACAAGACCAAAATATCATACATTATCAACAAACTCAGCCAATTTCTACAATCTCCCATAGATATACATTGGAAAGTAGTCAAGCGTGTACTCAGATATTTGAAAGGTACTAAGGAGCATGGATTGTACATTCCCAAATTTAATTCATTACGAATTACAGGATATTCAGATGCAGATTGAGGATGTGATCTTAATGGTAGAAAATCAATCTCAACCTATTGTATGTACCTTGGAGATGCCTTAATCTCATGGAGTTCCAAGAAGCAACATGTTGTTGCAAGATCGAGCACTGAATCAGAATATCGTTCTCTCGCACAAATTTCAGCAGAAATTAGTTGGGTAAAAGCATTACTTCAAAAAATTGAATGTAAGAACACATGCATACCTATTGCCCAGTGTGATAATATCAGTGAACTCTCATTAGCTGCCAATCTGGTTTTTCACTCGAGGAGAAAATATGTCGGAGTAATAGGTAGTTGATGGTCTTACAAAGCCCTTGGCTAAATTTCTTGAGTTGTGTTCAAAACTCAATGTGTTATCAACACCATTGAGTTTGAGAGAGGAAGTTAAAACAGCCCACTAAACTCATTTACCAACTTGATTATGTGGCTACTTACTAATGCTCCATGTGTCAAGCTTTCCAATTCTCCATGTGTCAACAAGTCATATTTTCTATATTTTGCAATTTAAATTGTTTGAGTTAGTTTGTATTTAAAGAATAGTGGGTAGTTAGAAGGAAAACAAGATGAGAGAAATTTATCAAAATCAAAGTGGGAACAAATAGAATTCAACTCAAAACCTCGTGACCAGAAGTGTATTTTGCCATAATACTTATAGATTAACTTTCTTTAAAGAATAGGGGAATCGAAAAAGAGAATGTTGCAACTTTGGAGCATAAACTTTGTTAAAAGGAAGGAAAAATCCTAATTAACAAAAATAATTAAGGATAGATAGATAGAAAGATAAATAAATAAATAAGAAGCATAGTTCAAGCATGTCCAAACAAAATGTTGTGGAGAGAATTGAATTTAAGGATTCAATTGGAAAAATCTCAATATGATTCTTAAACTCAATGTTTTGATTCGTCAAAATTTGTGTTTGTCCCAATATTGGGGTCAAATGAGGAAATCAAGTCCAACGAGGAGACACAAGACCTTCCACGAGGAGGCATCATCATCTTATTCAATCTTCGAGACTTGATATTGACCCAAACACACCAATCTTCGAGACTTGTTTAAATTGGTAAAACAATAATTTGACCCAACTGTACTTATGAGCAATTTGTGAAGGGTCAAACACATTTTTTATTGGTTATATACAATAGACACATAAATATATCTATAGTGCGAAAAGTTCAGCTGTCAGTCTCTAGTGGAGTGACCGAAGTTAATGAATGTTGATTGATTTGATTAAAAGAGTTTAATCGATTAATCTCGTATCATTAGAGTTTCAATCTATAGGTCCATAAGTTCCCTTCGTTAGCTCAATGAAGATTGATGGGAATCAAATTAATTTTGATGTGATTTGAATTGTTCAAATTAATTAAAGGAAATTAATTGTATAAGATGCAGTTAAATAATGTGTATCGATATATTATATAATGTATGTTGATACATTTTTACGAGAGATAAATATTTGAATATAATTCAAATATTAATTATATGAATATGATTCATATAAATATTATATGTTAAAATTTAATGTAAATATGATTTATATTAAATTTATATATTTGAATATGATTCATATAAAAACTATATGTTATAACTTGATATGAATATGATTCATATTAGATTTATATATAGTTTTATGAGAGAAATGAATATTTGAATATGATTCAAATATTAATTATATGAATATGATTATATATGTTAAAATTAATATGAATATGATTCATATTAAATTTATATATATTTTATCGAGAGGTGTTATAATTTGAATATGATTTAATTATTATCTATATGAATGTGATTCATATAAAAATTATAGGATAAAATTATTATGAATTAAATTCATATTAATACCTTAGGTTACTTGAGAGAATAATAAACTATATTTTATATTATATGTTATATAATAGGTTATATCACATGTAACATAAATTATAGTTTACATGGTGGTTAATATATATATATATTAAATTCAAATGTTTTAATTTGAATTTTATTTTAGTTGAAAAAAATAAAGGGAGTGGGGAGTTATAACTCCCTCACCCCTTAATCCCACCCTTTCACATGTAACAAATTGACAGAGAGAGAAAACACACTCTTTCTCTCTTTATTTGGTTCTCCATCTTTTTGGTTTTTTTGACCGACGACTTGAGAAGATTTTTTCCTTCATTTCTCTTCTCCTTCCCTCACACCAAGATTAAGTGCAAGCTCACACTTCTGCACGGTTCTCGTCCCTGAGAATAATGGGATGATCCCTTGGTGGTGTTCTTTCTTGTTTGTTGAGTCTATGGATGTCGAATTCGTGAGATCGGGAGAAGACAACTCGAATTGGAGAGGAATTTGAAGAATTGGTCTTCAAAAGTATGTGATTGCTTAATCTTTTCCTCTCTAATTACTCTCTAGAAAGCATGCTTAGGTTTATATTTTTCCATGGTTTCCGTCACTTTGAATTCTGTAAAACGAAATTTAGAGATTGATGTGTCTAATTGCTTCCGCTGTGGGGAATTCTAATCCCTTCATAAACACGTGTCTTTGAATTGTCTAAAGTTGATTTAGAATGATTTGGGCTGATTATATGAGCTTTTGGACTGGTTTTTGGCTATTTTGCAGATTTTGACTTCACTGCAACAACACCAGCAGATCTTGCGGCCGCATCAGAAACGTCTAATTTTTCAGATTCACGCCTAGTCAATTATGGTTGTTGTTTTCTTGGTCAAAGTTATTATTCAATACCTAAAATGACGGGTAAACATTCAGACCACGATTTTAAGATATTCCTTAACTAATTTTGGTTTATAAAGGACAAGAAACTTCTATTTACAAGCAAAAACTGTCCATCACCGAAATCATCACCATTCTTCACCGATTCTATTATTTGATCAACCCTTGAGCGTTTTCTTAGCTTATTAAGTCAATAGCCTCAAGAACGAAATTTCTTCTGAGGCATAGTAGTCATCTCATCCCGTGAAAGCATGTGGTGAAAAGCGATTAGAGGAATTAACCTAGGGAAAGAATAGGAATTTGAGGATTTGTCCTAAGGCCTCTTGATTTGTATTTCCAACATTTATCATTCTTTTATTTCTTGTAATTTTTTTCTTTTATTTATTTACCCATTTAACATCATCTTGTAGCTATGATTTCTAATTTAGTGAATTTCATTCTTTTATTATTAGTCATAAGCTAAATTCTCTAAAGGATTCAACTATGTGGATACCCTAGGGTTTTATAGCTTGAGTAATGCTTATGTTTCATACCTTTTTGACTTATGCATTTCCTTTGTTGAGTTTATGGAAAAATATTATTAAGTTAAACTAGTCACTTAATTTAACAATCTAGTGGAGTCGTAATGCTGAGAAGGTTAGGATATAAATTGATGTCACAAAGGAATATCATACTAGGTGCCTAGAAATATGAGTATCAGTCACCTTAGAATAAGTGACACCGTAGGATAAAGAATTAACTAATCTAAGATCCAATTAACCATGGAAATATTAGGCATTAACTGCTTAGATATTCTAAAGGAGCTTGTCACAAGATCGAATATGTGTAGTTTTCTGTTCATGCATATTTCACTATCTTGGTATGATGTAATCACATCACTTACAACATAGAATCCGAAAGGTTGGAACATAACTGTATCTCTGTTCAACATTCCTATTTACTGCTTTTATAAACATTCAACCTCAAAATTACTCACTTACCAAATATGAGTAGTCACACTTGGTTTGCATCGAAAAGCTCTTTCTTAAAAAAATTGAATTGCATAAATAGTCTCATAGGATTTGACTCTTGGAATGCTTCAAAATTTATTATTTCATCGATAGTGTCTGTTTGCACTTAGATCATATTTATTCTCATTTTTATCACTCTTATCGTGTTGATATCCGACGATGTTGCAACAATGAGACGAACTGATAACTTGTAGAAATACAAGTTATTTTACTTTTTCTATTTAGAATAATTAAGAAAAATTAGGAGAAAATGCATTAACTTAATACAAAATTCATGTAGATAATCATATTTTGCATTCATATATTTACAAAACCCATATCTCCTGACCTTTGAACGCATCGATTAAGGAATAAGAGCTTCAGCCATGAATGCATAGAAAAGATTAGTTCGACGCCCAGTCTTGCTTGTAAAGAATCACACGATGAGAAGAAAACATAAAAAGAGAAAATGACAAACATGTGAGCAGTGGACGTCAAATCAAGATGCAAGTCGGTAGTCGACTTTGACTCAGATGCGGCAGAACTAATGAATCTGTGAGTGGGCATTCGACGTAGAAGGCGTGGAATTAAATGTCTAGTGTCAGATCATCATTGGAAAGGGGCTGAAAAGTTTCTCTTTGACACCTATAAATAACCCAAATAAGCTCAAGATAAAGGACATTGAGGGATTGATCAAAATTCTGCCAAAACTCCACCGTGCACTCCATTTCCTTCACCCGTTCAAGCTTTTCTTTGAAGAATTCTAAGAAAGAGCTTAGTCTTCTTCTCTGAAAAGTGAGAGAGCTCCATCACCTTCATAGCAACCACATAAAAAATAGCCAAGCGGCTTAACATATCTCTTTGTTTACATTTTATCTTTTTCTTGCTCATCTATTTTAGTTTGTATTAGGTTATTAAGATTGAGAACTCATTAATTCTTAATACAAATATGATTTCCATTCATTTCCATCTATCTATACATTCTTTTCTTTCCATTATAAGTAACTAAATTTTCAACGGGTTAAGGAGAATTATCTAACATTTTCACAAATGTGCATAAGTAAAAGTTCATTTTGTTTAATGCATGCTTAATCTATTACTTAAATTTGTTTGATAAATTGGTTTAAGTACAAATAATCAACTGGTTGAGAGAGTAAATGATTGCAGAACTCGTTAAACAAAAAAGAAATAGCTTTAGAGATAAAGTTGGTCTTTTGTTTAAAATCAACTTGAGCATGCTTCTTAGATATAAAATGAATGTGGCTAAAATATCGAGAGGTTAGCTTTTCATTTTAAGAATTGATAACATTACTTATGCATCATTTAGGAGAATGCTAGTGATTCTTCTTAACCCTACTTCATCGATTACTTTTTCCTTCACTTTAATGTAAGTTGTTTTCATCGTGATTGTAACCATCATCCATACTACAAAATTCATCATTCATTGCATCACTACCCAACCCACATTTTTTTCGCATCACATCTCCACTATTCATTTTCACCACGACACCATTCACTATCACATTCTCTTGTAATTAGCTAGCAGTCCTTTTAATTATACAAACAGTCAATCCAACACATCAGTTGATAATTCATCACATAAAATCATTCTTTAAATCCAAACGCATCTTTAATATAAGTCTCTGTGTTCAACCCTAGATTCACCATGAAACCTTGCTTAAACTTATACTTAGGTTTAGATAAGAAAAAGTTGTGTTTCTTCATAAATATACATTAATTCATCCATCAAGGCATGACTTAAGGCTAAATTCCCAATTCATTCATATCATTACACATGAAGCGCAACACGGACGCCGGAAAGCGAGATCACGAGAGTGACGCGAGAAAGACGAGAATGATTCAGAAAAAAAGGAGAGAGGAAAGTGTGAGAGAGCAAAAAGAAGGAGAAGGCAGGAGCAAGACGAGCGAGATTGAGCCATTTCACGTGCGGACGAGGGTTTTGTGTTGGTAATTTCACCCGATGTTGACATCAGTAAATGATAAGAAAAAAACCTCTCATTTTAAAAAAGCGGCAAATCTCATTTTCACCTCACAATTTAGATCATCCGTACAAAAACTCCAAGGTTTTTTTAGCATCATTTTCAAAACGAGTGTTAGGAGAGTTTTTTTTTTTTAGTACAATTGAGGTAGGAAAATTCGAACCACGGACCTCACGATTTTAGCATACTCGAATGCCAATTGAGCTATGCTTGGTGTGACAAGTTGAGTAAGCTTTTTACTGTCTTTCTTTTCTTTCTTTCTCTTTCTTTTCTAATTATTGAATAAAAAATATTCTTTAGTTTTTTAATACATTTAATTAACAAAAATATGTTGCCGTTATCTTTTGAGTTTTCATTTTCGTATCATTTTTCGAAAAATATTTTAAAGTTTATCTTTTCCACTTTTAGATATTTTTCATTTTATTATAATGCTTTCCACTTTTTAAAGGTATCTTTGAGCATGGTTTGAAATTCACTACTTGACTTTTATTTTTTTAAGGTTGATTTAGATCATAGATATTAAATTTTTTAAATTTGAATGTATAAGTTTTAGATGTCTTGAATGATTAATATCTATGTTAGGATATGTAAAATAATTAAAGTATATAAGTTAATTATTTATCTTCACAAATATTGATTCTTAGTACATTTTGTGATGTAAATTGGCTTGGGGATCCCGTCAACAGACGTTTAATAACTTATTATTTCATTTATGGATTCCAATCATATATCTCACTATGTTAAAAAAATCATCGCACTATGGCACACAACTACCAAAGCGAAATATAGATCTTTAGCAAAGACTGTTGCTAACGGCCCATTTGGATTAGAGATATTGGTTTCATGAATATAGATATTAAATATCTCATATGTAATAGCCTGAGATAATTAATATTTGGGGTTGGATAGACAGAATAATTATTTTTAATATATGTGTTTGATTTACTAATTTTTTACATAGAAAACTAAACTAAATAAATAATTAAATGTAAGGAAACAAATCATATGGTCAGAAATTTAATTTAGTATTATTTAATATAATATAATATAAATTAATTATTTAATCGCTTAAAATTAAAAAAATGAATATTTTTATATTAACATTAATTATGCATTTATACGATGATTAATTTAAATAAATACATATAAATTAATCAAAATACTAATAATAAATTTTTATGTTAAATAGTTAAAAGATAACATAAACCACTATTAAATAATATAATTATATTTAATAATCAAAATTAAATCATCATGAGTTGTTCTAATGATAAATAAAGAAACATCCCCTTGATAAAAGGTTAATAGGTCATGGTACACTTAAGTTGGTCTGAATACTCAAGACTGTAGTAAAAACTATGAAATAACGAGCTCTAAGGATAAATGTTCAGAGTCGGGGTGGGGCCAAGGATGGTTTCCCTCCTCTCCATTTCATTCTCCATCCTCGTCAAAAAAAAAAAAAAAAAATCTCATTTCTTTTTTTATATAAAAATGGATCAACTTAAATTACTATTATAGAAAAATTCTTCTCATTTCATTCTCCATGTTCATGGAAAAAATTTTCTCGCTCTCTTTTATATAAAAAATAAATAAACTTAAATCACTATTATGTTTTGATTAAACAGTAAAATGCCTTGCTAAATTTCTTATAGGATTAATTCCACATGGACATTTAAAATTTAAAGAGGAGTTATTAATTTTATAGTAAAATGAAATAATTACCAATCGAATTATTTTCCGATGTTTGACGAAGGCCTCGCGTGCGTTGTCTGTCGCAGGGTTGTAACACTAGTTGTAGCGTTGCAATGCTACGACTGTTGTATAAAATATTTTTCTTCATTTTAGGGCAGAATAATCACCCATACTCGGGCTCTCAGCCCTTTTTCCCTTTCTTCTCTCTTCCATTTTCTTCTTTGGGTGTTCATTCTGTAATTAATTGAGTCAATGCCAAATTGTAGCTTCTCATCCTCCATGGGAAGGTAAGATTTTGGTTTTTTAGCTTAAAGATTTGGAGGAACTCAATATTATTTTGGGAGATTCTGACTTTATGATGTATATGATCTTGTTTATAGGTTTCAATATGAGTTTTGCGTTTATGAATGACATGATTCTATTATTGATTGACGACAAATAATTCATTGTGCGATTTGATTGCTTAGAGATAACTTGTAATATGTGACATTTAATTATAGGTTAATCTCAAAGGAAGCAATAGGTTAGTTAGGCTTGCAATTCATTGTCTATAATGAATAGTAATTTGTCCTATCAACCTAGAGAGAAACCATATTGAATGTGTAGTTAGGCGGTGGAAGTTAAACGTTCATCTTAGCATCATCCCTAGAGCTTAATGCGACTGGTTAATCATGTTTAATATGGATTTATTTGAGCATGTTCAACTAATTAAATAATTGAGACCATTAGTTAGGATTCTAACTAATTTACGCTAAACATAAACAAGGAGTTTAAGTCATATGTTATGGTTCAATGATCTTAATAGCATTGGGTGAATTCATTCTTCTGAACTAGGACATCTCGATTGATCACACTACTAAATTTAAGGAAAAAAATTCCTTTTATCTCATGGTCATCATAAAACTTCCAATAACCTCCCACTCAATCGGTTATTAGAGAAAAAGAAATAATTATCAAATAATTAATATATTATAAATAAATATGATAACCAACTTATCATATTATATTTATAACCTTTAGTTTTGATATCTCATCATATGAAACATATAAACAATAGTTCTTTTTCTATTTTATGGTACTTAATATTGTTGAAAAAAGAGGAAGAAAATAACCCAAGATTTACGTGGAAAACCCTAGATTAGGAAGAAAAAACCACGATAGAGACTGATTTTTATTATTAATTATGATACACAAAAATACAAGAGAATATGCCAAATAAATAGACTAGGGGAAGCCCTAGGGTACAAACAATTACTAAACTACCCCTAGGGTTACAAGCTGATTTTCGACACTCCCCCTCAAGTTGGGACGTAAATATCAATAAGGCCCAACTTCCTGACACAATAGTCAAAGCTTTGTCTCAGTAACCCTTTTGTGAGCACATTTGCAATTTGCTGATTTGAGGTAACATAAGGGATGTATATACTTCCATTGTCAAGTCTTTCCTTGATGAAGTGTCAGTCGATCTCAACGTGTTTTGTTCTGTCATGCTGAACAGGATTATTTGCAATACTTATTGCTGCCTTATTGTCACAAAACAGTTTTATTGGGAGCTCATTATCTTGATGAAGATCTGACAACACTTTCATCAACCAGATTTCTTCACATATCCCTAAACTCATGGCCCAATACTCAACTTCCGCACTACTTCTGGCCACAACTCCCTGTTTCTTGCTCCTCCAGGTCACTAGATTACCCCAAATAAATGTGCAATACCTAGAAGTTGATTTTCTATCAACAACAGACCCTACCCAATCAGAATCAATGTAGGCTTCAATTCAGCGTTTATCAGACTTCTTGAACATTAACCCCTTACCTGGTGTACCTTTCAGATATCGTAGGATGCGTTCAACGACTGTCATGTGTTCCTTATAAGAAGCCTGCATAAATTGACTGACAACACTCACTGCATATGAATATCAGGTCTCGTATGAGATAAGTATATCAATTTTCCAACTAACCATTGATACCTTCTTTATTGACTGGGACACTGTTACTGGTATTGCTAAGCTTTGAATTATATTCAACTGGGGTGTCAGCAGGTTTGCACCCATCATTCCTGTTTCCGTTAAAAGATCAATCATGTATTTCCGTTGGGATACTGAGATCCTGTCCCTTGACCGGGCTACTTCCATACCGAGAAAATATCTTAACTTCCCAAGGTCTTTAATTTCAAACTCTTTGGCCATCTTTGCTTTGAGGTTCACAATTTCATCATCATCATCACCGGAGAGTACAATATTGTCAACATACACAATGAGAATGGCAACCTTCCCTAAGGTTGACCTTTTTGTAAATAGTGTGTGGTCTGAGTGCCCTTAGGTATATCCTTGTCTTTTGACAAAGGTGGCAAATCTGTCAAATTAGGCTCTCAGATTGTTTCAACCCATATAGCGACTTTCTCAACCGGCAGACTCGCTGTTTGAACTGATCTTCAAATTTGGGGGGAGGATTCATGTAGACTTCCTCCTCAAGTTCTCCATTGAGAAAGACATTTTTTACATCCAATTGATGCAAAGGCCAATCTCTGTTAACTGCAACTTATAGCAAAACTCGAATAGTATTGAGTTTAGCTACGGGAGAGAATGTCTCGAAGTAATCTACCCCAAAGGTTTGGGTAAACCCTTTGGCAACTAGCCTGACCTTGTACCGATCAACAATCCCGTCTGACTTGTACTTTATAGTGAAAACCCATTTGCATCCAATTGTTTTGTGCCCTTTGGGTAGGTTCACCTGGTCCCATGTTCCATTTTTCTCAAGAGCCCTCATCTCCTCTATAACAGTAGCCTTCCAAACTTCAGTTTCCATTGCTTCCTGTATGTTACTCGGTATCACCACTGTATCTAAACTGGTGGTAAACGCCTTAAATTCAGGTGCAAGTTATTGTAGGTTATGTAACTATGCATAGGGTATTTTGTACATGATCGAATACCTTTCCTCAGGGCTATTGAAAGATCAAGAGAAACATCATACTCCTTCAGTCTGTCAGAATTTCCACTGTGATCACTAGTCTCCTCTGCTTGGGTTTCATCTTCAGACATCATCTTTTCACCATTATCTCTAGTATCACTCATATTTTCTAGAGCTGTGTCCGAATCATTATTTTTTGTAGTCTTCCCATCCGCTATAGTGATGTTGTCAGCACATTTTCCTCCTTTTTCCTCTCTGCATTCGTTAGTCTCAGTACAAGTATCAATCTTATTAGTTTCAGGAATACACATACCTTATGTCAGGTTTGACTCATGGACCGGAGCCGGAGGTGCAATAGGTGACGCTACTTTCTTCTTAAGATTCTTCCTATAGTATGTTATCCATGGGACTTGATTGGTAGGGAGGAAAGGACCGACATGTTCGGGAATGGGAGATGACTCCAAAGGAACTATATAAGTGGACCAGTTAGTCTCTTCACTAGATGTCTCCCCCTGAAGATGGCTAACAGGGAAGAAAGGTTGATCCTCAAGGAAGGTGATATCCATGGAAACAAAATATTTGCGAGAGGATGAGTGGTAACATTTATACCCACGCTGATGAAGTGGATACTCAACAAAAACGCATTTTTTAGCATGAGGGGTAAATTTCGTGCGGTTTGGACCATGGGAGTGAACAAAAGCAACACAGCCAAAGACTCGAAATGGTACATCGGAGATTAAACGAGTAGTGGAGTAGGACTCTTTCAAACAGTCTAATGGGTTTTGAAAGGTGGGGACTTAGGAAGGCATTCGGTTGATTAAGCGAGCAGTAGTAAAGATGGCATCACCCCATAGGTAAGACGGGAGTGATGTGGATAGCATCAAGGACCTGGCAATTTCCATCAAATGACGATTTTTTCTTTCAGCTACCCGTTTTGCTGGGGAGTATAGGCACACAAACTTTGGTGGACAATCCCTTTGGATGCAAGGAATTCTTAGAAGGAAGTGTTAAAGAATTCCCACCCATTGTCACTTCTCAAAATACCAATCCTGGCACTAAACTGGGTTTCCACGGTGACATAGAATTGCTGGAATACAGATAACACTTCGGAATTATCAGTGAGAAGAAATACCCAAGTAAGCCGAGTGTGGTCATCTATAAAGGTGACAAACTAGCATTTCCTTGTGGAAGTAGTGGTTGGTGAGGGACCCCAAACATCACTGTGGACTAAGATGAAGGGTTTGGATTGTTTATAGGGCTGGGAATAGAAAGAGACACGACTTTGTTTGGCACGAATACACACATCATAATTTAAAGAAGACATTAACATTGCGAAATAAATGCGGAAATAAGAATTTCATGTATTGAAAATTTGGATGTCCTAAGCGGTAATGCCATAACAAAAAATCATGATGTCCTAAGTGGTAATGCCATAACAGAAAATCATTCTCAGAATTAGAAAAATTTAAAGAGAAGAGGCTATTCCTATAATCATTCCTAGATGAAATATCATCAGTCAGGAAGTAGAGTTCTCTATCGTGCCGGGCAGTGTCAACCATCGTCTCCGAGCTTAGATCCTGAAATAAAACAGAGTCGAGTGAAAAAACTGCCTGACAATTCATATCTCTTGTAATCTTACTGATGGATAACAAATTATATGAAATTTTAGGAACATGCAAAACATCTCACAAAACCAAACACTCAAATAGAGATAAATGTCCTTTTCCTGCAATAGGTGCGAACGACCCATCTGCAATCATAATTTGTTCGTTACCGGCACTTGGACAATATGAGAGGAACTGATCAGAGGTACCAGTAAGATGATCTGCCGCCCCTGAGTCAACAATCTAAGGTTTTTCCCATTAATACTAATAAGACCAACAAACTGTATATTACCTGACTGGGCGATAGCACTGACTCCAATTGTACTTATGTTGGTCGTACTATCTGTTGAGGGTTGCTGAGGATTCTCATTTACCAGGTCACTCATAAGGGCACATCCAGACGACGATTACTGTTTGGGGGCCATCCATGTAGCTTCCAACACTGGTCCTTTGTATGCCACGACTTTTTACAATGCTCACAGACAGGAGTAGGTCTTTTATCGTCGTCAGTACTGGAGGACTTAGTAGCAAAAGCTGTAGCATCAGTAGAGGTAATGACAGGGTTATTCATTGCAGTTGATCTATCTTCCTCTAGACGTATTTCTGAGCATACTTCCATGAGAGAGGGAGTAGGGTGTTGCCCCAGAATCCGACTCCGAACGGCATCAAACTTTGAATTTAGACCGGCCAGGAAGTCATAGACACGATCTGCTTCTTCAATTTTTGCATACCGTGCTCCGTCATGAGCACATTTCCAGATTGTCTCCCTACAAAGATCCATCTCATGCCACAAAAGAGTCATTTTATTAAAATATGACGTTACGTCCATAGTGCCTTGCTTACATTCATGTGCCTGTTTTCGTAACGTATAGAGTCGGGATGCATTATGCCTTTGTGAATAAAGTTGTTGAACAACATCCCAAATATCCTTGGCAGTTGCAGCATAAAGTAACGGTCTACCAATCTGGGGTTCCATACTGTTAATCAAAACAGATCTCAACAACGAGTCTTCTCTTTTCCAGATCCACTCTCGAGGGTCTCCTTGAACGGGCTTAGGTATCTCTTCAGTCAAGTATCCAAACTTATGACGTTCTTCCAAGACCATTCTGATGGATTGAGATCAGGAAAAATAGTTCTGGCCATTCAATTTCTCTCCAGTAATAAACCCTCTAGTATTTCCCATAGATCCAGACAAGATATTTGTAGTGGGTAAAATAGGGAAAGAATTTACCAAGTTTTCAGGGTAAACTGGTATGTTGGCCGAAAAATCAGGTTGAGAGTTTGTCCCAAGAATCATCCCGAAATCTGCAATCTACTATTATAGATGGGCAAAACGCTGTTGGAGATCACTTGTAGACCCCAGGCAAAACTGATCTGCAGATCTGACCACCAGTGCCATCGACCCACTTGGGTAGAAGACCGACACATAAGGACTTACCAGCTTCTCCTGAAATGGATCGACCACAGTAGCTATCCGAAAACACGTCGAATCTGCTCGCTGATAAGAAGCTGCGATCGACAAGATCTGCTCCGGCTGGCTCGTCGCACCGGCGGGGTCGACCGACGAGGAGGTGCGGCTAGGGTCGAGTTGTGGCTGGAAGCGCTGCGATCTGATCGGCTGGGGAAGGATGGCTGAAATGTTGAACGGCTGGAGAACACTGGGATCGAGCGGCTGGAGTCGACCGACGAGGAGGTGCGGCTGGGGTCAAGGTGTGGCTGGAAGCGCTGCGATCTGGTCGGCTGGGCCATCAATAATTGCCAGATTATCAATGGATCCGGCTACCCTTTCAAGAGGTCTAGCTTTTCTTTCACACCCGCTTTCGACCATCCAATTCTTCTTCTAGTCATGGTCACCATTTTGTTATCGCCGCTACAGACTACTTCCCTATACAAGGGTTCAAGTTTCGATCGATATTTGCGGAGTTGATTATCCCTCTCGAAAACGAAGATTTGAAGTGGTCTATAATTTACTGAGTACCTGTCTCTTATACACATCTAGATGTGTATAAGAGACAGGGATCGAGCGACTGGGTTGTCTGCTGTTCGGCTGGGATCTGGTCGGCTAGGGAAGAGCGACTGGAACTTGGCCAATCAGGGTTTGGGTCTGAAACAGATTTAATTATTTTGGGTAGTGCGGCTTGGAGGTATTGTTCCACAGCTTTGGTAATGTCGGCTTCGCGACTAGTTTCAATGGAGGTTGCTGATGGAGAATCTGGTCTATTTTCATCAGTGATGGCTAGGGTTTCGTCACCATTCTCTGATACCATGTTGAAAAAAAAGGAAGAAAAGAATCCAAGATTTACGTGGAAAACCCTAGATCAGGGAGAAAAAACCACGATAGAGACTGATTTTTATTATTAATTCTGATACACAAAAATACAAGAGAATAGGCCAAATAAATAGACTAGGGGAAGCCCTAGGGTACAAATAATTACTAAACTACCTCTAAGATTACAAGCTGATTTTCGACAAATATAAATCATATTTATATTAATTCCTCCAAATAATATATCTAATATATCACACCAATTATATCACATATAATTGAATTTTCTCTTGTTAATTTGAACACTTTAAACTAACCCAAAATCTGATTCTCAACTTGAACCCATTGAGCTACTAAGGGGACCTTATGGACTTGTAGCTTGAAGTTCCAACGGTATGTGAACACAGGATCCACCATCTATTAACTGTGAGCACTCCACTAAATATCGATAGCTGCACTCTTCTCACTATAAATTATTTCTGTGTCCATATTAACCAATCAACAACACGATAACCCCTCACAAATTGCTCGTAAGTACAGCTAGACCAATTTACCGTTTCACCCCTATAATTACGTCTGACTTCTTAAGTACCACTGATTCCTCTAATGAACAATAAGTCATAGTTTTACTATGATAGGACTGAGTCCTCTCTTCCAATGAGAAGGTGCAGCCACTATGTTCAAGACCCCGAATCAGCCCTTAAGGGAACAATCTATCTACTTACCCCTGCTTCGGGGAAAGAGTGAATTTCGTCTTGTGTAACTGAATTCCCGACTCCTCGATCAGAAAAATACCAAAAAGGTAAGCTTGTTGAGTTGGTAATTTAGCCACTTTCACCTATACTAATCAAAGGACTGCCCTCATAAGCAGGAGTTCCCAGAACACTCAGGATTAAGGTCGTGTCATCTATGGTCGTTTTAGTGAAATGTAAGTCTCAATTATCAACGACGTTATATAAAGAGACTAATCATCTTGTGGTCCGGTCTTATACAAACCCTTTATATAGGACACCCCTGCTCGCATGTTCCACATGAATGGTCAGGATCAGACTATTTGTAGCACGTTACATCACTTGCAACTATCTACAAGCAGGCCGTATCCGTAGTGTCACCAGGATAAGGTATCCCTCCTTTATCCTTATACTATAGACCATTTAGGTTATTAATTAAGGCACGATCCACTTGTATGTCTCACATACATACTTAAGCTTACATAAAATAACCACGGATCTTAGTTTATTAGATATGAGTAAATGCAAATAAAATAAATCTTATTTTATTAATAACAATATGTGTACAATGTTTACAAACTACGAGCCTCTGGAAGAATTAGGGCACTAATCCCAATAGAGTCGTGAACATCTTTAAAAGAATCTTGTTTCGTTCATTTTAGATGTCTGGTACTAGTGTTAAAGGTCGAGCATCTGAATTTAAGCTTGGTACAAATTACATCTTGAAGTCTAAATTCTGGGGTCTGTGTTCTTCTGTGCCATTCATAGGCTCTTCTTCTCTATAGTTTTAGTTTTTTTTATTCAAACCTTTTGTATCATTTTGTGTTTGTATTGATACTGATAAAAGCTCTCAAAGCTCTGTATTCTTGTATTGGAACAGTCCCTTTATAGACTTTAAACTACTTACCTTTTTTTATCTCAAGCTTGTATAGGTCATTTTCTGTAATTACTAGCTCTTCTTCCTTGTGTTTTCATGTTTTGGAAATGCTTACATTCCAAAGTTCATATACTGACTATTATTACCTTTAATTCAATTCTAACTTGTTGTTTGTTATAGCTCTTTGAACTATGTCTTATTTATCAATAAATTTGATTAGCAAAGTTGTTGGATTGGAAGGTAAAACTTGATGTAACACCCTGCACATTTTTTTAGTAATAATGTAATTTCAGTAACTTTATTATTTGGAATTTCAATAATTGTTATGAGTAAGATTTCTGCCGTTTGGGTTTGTTTTCGATTGATTCTTGAATACTCATTTACTTTTGGCATCAATTGGTTAATACCCATTGTGTTTCAACTTTGGATTCAAGTTTGTGAAAGTATTGAGGTGTTGTTCAGTGAAGTTGGAGTTTGTTTTAGCGAGTTTTGGTAAGTTCTATGCTTTGATTACCCTCTTGCAGATTAATTTTGGGTTGTGAGAAATTTTGGTAAAGTCATTGGAAGTGATTTTTTGACGAAGCTACATATGGATAATTTATTTGAGACATTGGTATGAAGTATATATTTGCTTCAAGCTTTAGTCATGTAAGCCTAATTTCAAATTATGATTAGGGGTTGATTCAAGAATTTCATTCAAGATGAAGAAGAGTTTGGTTTGCTAATTATTGGGCTTAAAATTGGAGGTTTGGAAGGTGAATTCGAATTGGACCAACACCTTAGGTAAGGTTATCTGGAAAATATTTGTAATATTTGGGTGTTTGGAATTTGGCCTTAAACTATTAATTTTAAAGCTTGGTTTATGTTTAGGCTTGATTAAGGATTCAAGAATTTCACAAAGATTCAATTGCTTTTTTGGTTCGACCTAATATCAAAGTAAGTAATCTTACTATTGGAACTAACCCACGGACCAGGCATTAGATGTATGCTAGCATGTTAAATGAAGGTTATGGCAGAATGACAACATGAAAGATTGATAGTATAACATGATTAAAGTATGTTCTGTTACGAAATTCGAATATTTATTTATGCACATAGACACTTGAATGCTAGTATGAAATGGTATGTGCTTCCATGGTTGTATTTGATCTGATGATGTTGAGTATATATGTATGTGTAGAACCATGATGTTGAGTATATGTGTATGTTGTAGAGACCATGATGTTGAAGTTTATATGTATGTCATAGATTCGTACAATTGATTATATGATGTTGAGACTGTATAAATGTCCTTACTGATTAGTTAGATGCCATTAGATTTTGTGTTTTCCTTCGGATTCACCAGTTTGTGTTTCCTTCGGGATTCACCAGTTTGTGTCTCCTTCGGGATTCACCAGAGATAGTGGGCATACTTAACTACAGTAGGATAGGACTTAGTCTCCTTCTTGTTTCATGTGTATATGTGCCAGACGTGAGTATCTAGAGGATATAGATGCCCAGCCTAACCCCAATAGTGGGGTTACTTACTGAGTATTTTATATTCATTCTTTCTCATGTTGTTATTTCAGGTAAGGGTAGAGATGCACCGGCGAAGGACAAGCGGAATTCGTGATCGAGCCACTGGGACTAGTTTTTACGCTTCCACATCATGAGATTTAGAGTTCTTTTCATGTTACTCTTAATGTTTAGTTTTGATGTTTGAAACTTATTATTAAGAATTGTTTTTCATACTTATTTATTAACCTTTATGATTTATGGGTACCCTATTATTTTTTTTAATATTTACATTTAATAAAGGACTTTTGAACTCCCTTTATCTATTTAACATTTATTTCATCATAAAAGAATGTCGTTTTAAGTTCTATGCATGTATTTTAGTAACGGCCTAACTTAAGTCCTAGGAGGTCGGGTCGTTACACTTGAACTTCTCACTGTAGATTAGGCATGTGGGTTATATGTGAGTGTAGTAAAGAGATCTTATGTTGGATAGAATTCCTTTTAATAGTATGAATTATCAGTATGTATCTTCTCTCCCAAATCTTGTTTTGAACAAAACTCATCTTGTAATTGATTGAATTGCTATGTTGTGAATGGAGAAATCTCTTGTTCAAAGAACGAGGGAACGTGTTTTGTCGAACGGATGAGAAACTCAAGCTTAACAATTCCAGACTTAACAAACATCTTGAAACCGCGAATCAAAACAAACATGCCCTACATAAACTAAGAAGTTTTGCTTTGATTTTGTAAGAAGGAAAGTGACTAATGGAAGTTCTTTTTGGAATCTCGTGTTTGTTTGGTTCTGTTTACGAATAAGTTGCCTGCAATGTGGATGTTGGACAATTCACCAGCCTTGTCTTGCTGTAATATACCATTTTGTTGTGCTTTGCAACAATCAACAATCACAAACATTCAACTCCAAAGCATATGTATTTAATCCTGTTCTTTGGGCTTTATGTAAGTATGTCAAGAGTTTGCTAGCTTTGCAGTTTTTTTATATGATGAAAAAGAAAGGCATGACTCATAATGTATGCTCATATACTGCTTTGCATTGTGGATTTGGAAGGGAACGTCTGTGGGTAGATCTTTATGGTTGTTTAGATCAAATGAGAAGTGATGAATGTAAGCCCAATGTCATTACTTACACGGTTATTATTAAGTTTCTTTGTGATGATAGAAGGATTAGTGAAGCACTTTATTTCTTGAAACTCATGGAAGGGGAGGGATGTGATCCAGACTTGGTAACTTACAATATAATTATCCATGCTCTTTGCCTTCACGATAAAGCATATGATGCTGCTGAGATTTTGCAGGTGATTCATCACAGAGGTTTCTCTCCTGATGCATATACGTAGACTGCTTTGGCTGGAGGTATAATGAAAGTAGGAAAGGCGAACATTGCTTATGAGTTATTGCACAATGTGTTCTCAAGAAACTGTACACTTGACATTGTTGTGTACAATATATACTTACATTGTTTGTGTCAAAATACTAGATCAAGAGAAGCACTTTCTCTGTTGAAAAGTATGAAAGAAGGAGGTATTGCTCCAACTACTGCGTCATATAACACAGTTTTAAGGGGCTTTTGTAGAGATGATAAACTTCAACATGCATGCTTCGAGTGGCTTGAGAGCGACCCTGATGTGGTTTCATTCAATACAGTTCTCTCTGCAGCATGTAAACTTGGGAATTTAGTTCTAATTTGCAGGGTCTTGCATTGCATTGTATGGAATCTTGTTCATGTTGTAGTCCATTTTTTCTTTCTTTTGTAATACTTTTTATATTTGCAGGTAGCTTCTTGTTTCCATGTGATTGAACCTCGAACACGGATTTCCCATGGTTTTGCATTTGTTACGATGGACAGTGTTAATGATGCTAATCGGTGTGTTAAGCACCTCAACCAGTCAATTCTAGAAGGTCGATATATAACGGTGGAGAAGGTACTATGATTATTCTGTTTGGATAGCATTCAAGAAATTTGATTGTTTGCTCTTTTTTCCCTCAAACTTGGAGGTTTTCAGGTTATATTCAGAACAAGTTTGTGTCAGCCATGTTGGCAGCAATCAAAGATGATGAGTTCATCCATGTCAACTTTAGTGAAACAGCTTGGTCAGTGATAACCTTAAACAACAGAGATTTCAAATGTGCCTGATCAACTATATTTCCCAACAACTTTTCTTCATCAACATTCACTTTCAACACAACTAACCAACAGACATTATCAAGAACTTTCTAATCAGGCTTTATGGTATTTCATGCCTAGCATTCATTGGACACTAGTCAAGTTTTCCCGACTCCTGATATCAAGTGTATCTTTTTTTTTTAATTGTTGTTAAAGGAGATGGGTTGTTGATTGTACAATCGGAAACGTGTTGATATGGAGTTGATAGTTGTTATTCTTTTGAAATTGTTCATATGGGGTTGACTATAATGTTGGAATCGTTCATATGGAGTTTTCCATATTCTTTTAACTTAGAAATACTTTATGAGGTTGTAATATTGACAATGTTAAAGAAGTGATGTTTTTATAAAGAGATATTGGTGGAAATTTGGTTGATATATAAGATTGAAAATGCGTGTATTGTTTATTTGATTGATGAATGTATGTCATTTATATACTAAATTTGGTTGTTGAATCAAAATGCAAGAGTAATTATAGGTAAAAACGTTAACGTTACAGATTTTTCTTAAAAAAACACAAATAAATTTCTTGACCTTTTTTCCTTGTCAAGATTATAGATATTCTTGACATGTTTAACAGGTCAAGGACTCTCATATTCTTGACATTTCTAATATGTCAAGTAGGATATATCTTGACGTTTTTTCATTGTCAAGTTAAAAAATATCTTGACTTTTTTTCCTTGTCAAGAACGCTCATATTCTTAACATTTTAAGCATGTCAAGTGTCAATGTTTTTTTACTTTTTTTAATGTCAAGTGTCGCTTTTCTTAATATTTTTAAAATGTCAAGAAAATCGACATTCTTGACACTGACTTCCTTGACGGTTTTTAAAATGTCAAGAAAAGTGATTCTTGACATTTAAAAGATGTCAACACTGTTTTTGTAGTACTGACAAAATGGATTTCCAAAGTAAAAGCCTGTGTTGTATAAACATGCCACTCACTGGGCTTCCAGCACATGTTTTCAATGTTTTTGTTTTTCCCTCTCCAGGTAGTAGAAGAGTTCTAGGATTCCAGGGTCGTGGGTTGCTTGACAAAGAAGGTTCAATCTTCCACCATCATTAAACATTTGTTAGTTAGGTGTTAACCTGAGCTTGGTCTATAATGAGTTATTACCTAATGGTGATGTGGTAAATAGAGTAATGTGATAATGAGATAGGTTGAGTTCTGTGATAGATATGATTTATACAGGTTCACAGATTTAAGCATATGCAAAATAGGTCCTTAAGATGTCAACTTTAACAAGTTCAGTTGGCAGGAGATGTCATAAGAGGGTTGACATTTGTTGTCCCCACATCTTCCTCTTGGAGAACGAGGTGAATCTAGGAGGGGATGTGGCATAAATGGTTATCAAACATACCTTAAATATCTTAATTTAATTCTCTTTAAATGTCATTCATCTAAATTATATTTCGACCGACGTTTCAAATAATTTAATTAAGTCCCATGAGTTTAAAATAAAAACACTATCACATGAGTTTAGAAAATGGAAATGATTTAAAACTCCTAATGTTATTTGGAACAAAATGGATTTTCATAGGTTTAGTTTCGTTCAAAATTTCTCTTTTTTGTATGAATGTTTGTCAAAAATGAAAAGAAATAACAATCTTATCACCATACTCTTTTATATTTTAAAAGAAAGAAACCCAACCCTCATTTTCAAAACTATGTTTATACTAAAAAAAAATTCTAAGCACTGTCCCTCTTCCCCACATATTTATAAATATTAAAAAAAAAGAAAATATTAAAAAAAGAAAAAGATAAATATCAATTTATATATTTAACTTTTAGGAGGGTTATATCAATTTAAGTCTTAAATTTTGAAATTATAATAATTTAAACTTAAAACTAATAATTGTATCAAATTAAAATTTAAACTCTAATCTTTAATTTAAATCTAAATTTGATACACTTGAAAATTCAGAGTTTAAATTTTAAATTGGTATAATTATTAATTTGAAATTTAAATAGGTACGGTTTTTAAATATAGAAAAATAAATAAAAATATTTATATCTGTTAGAGGATAATAGACAACAATAAACTGGGTTTATAATTTTAAATTAATGCAATTTTGAGTTTTCGGTTTAAAATGATACATACACAAAGAAAGGAAGAACAAGGGAAAAAAAAAACCCCAAACCCTAGTTCTACTCTAGTTTAGCTCCCTTTCTCTGCTGCAAGTTTCGCCTTTCATGACTGCCGAGCTTCTTCTGCTCATCACCGACTGCCCACCACATTCTTCAGCTTGTCTTCAAAGTCCACAGGTTTGTAGTGATCGGAAAGATGTTTGACGAAAAAGGATGTTTTAAACCTCGCCAAGTTCTTCTCTCCCACCGCACTATGAAGCAAAGAAACAACGACAACCAAATTCCCAATTCTGCTGATGAAGCCACATCCTTACACCCCCACCAGAGGACTCTTCTTCTTCACGCTGTAGCCTTCTTTTTGGAGCGCAATAGCTTCTCCAAAACCCTCAAAAAGTTTCGTTCTGAAGCGCAGATTCAGGTCCCTACTTTAATATTTTCTCTCCCAATATGTAAATGCTCGGTTCCTAAATAAGACTTTTTCGTTGTAATGGTTAATTTTGTGCTTTGCAATTCAGTCTATTGCTAGATGAATCATTTAATTGGGGCTGAATCCTATTCATGGAGCTTCTCATTCTAAATGTTTGTGGTTTGTTCCAACTTTACTTGCCAACGACATTCTAGTTTAATCCTGCTTTCTTATTTTTATAGAACAAGATGACTAGTAGTTATTTATAATACCATTCCTCTTTTATCTAAAGTAATGCAAAATTTTGTACTCCCACACATTCTATTTGTTGCAATCAATTGAATGGTGATATGTGGTGTTCTCTAACTCTTAATTAATTTTTGCGAGTATCCATGCTGAAACAATTCATGTTTCTGTTGCTATTGGTGCAGAAGGATTCTTCAAAGGATTTATTGCTTAGTCTCGAAGAAATGTGCCACAAGCATTTAAAGAAATGGTAGGACCAGATATTCTTTCGATTATTGTCTGTTGAGCTTAAAAATGATTGCAAATAGTTTGTATTGTTTGATTGCCTTCTTATATTTCAATTTATTTTTAACATTAATTTTTCCTCTTCTTTTTTTTTTTTTTTGTTTTTAATATTTCTAAAGTATGTATTTATATGTTAATGCATGTGTAACTTATTTTTAATGCAATTGCTGGTTCTGCTGAGCATAAAAATCAAGGTTTTCATTGTGTTTCATCATGGATGTTCCTAAATCATTGTATTTATGTTGAAAGTGATAGTATTAGTGACCTTGGTAATTCTACAGACCTTTGACATTTTATCATCATGCTAATAGTGTCATGCTGCATCTTTCTTTTCTTTTATATTGATTTGTATAAATAAATTCATCTAACTTAAAATTCTAATATGCAGTAGTCAAACCATCACAACCCAAAATAAGCCAGGTATCGTCATATTGTCTCCGTTTATAAATTTATTAATCATGCTATGGTTTTTATTATTTTTTTAATACAACATAAAATGATTGATTTTAATTGCACATCTGCTCCCGTGTTGGATTTGATCTAGTAGATGAAGAAACAGTGAAAGAGGTTGCTGATGATAGGGTTCCTGAAGCACAAGACGAATCTACAAAAAAGTCCAAGGATAAAAAGAAAATAAAAAAGAATGCAGTTCCTGAAACAGATGCTGATGCTGCAGAAAAAGAGAAATCAGAACCTATCCATGTGGAGAGTTTGAAAAATAACAACGGCTCTACTGTCCACGAGGAGGCAGGAAAGAAATCTAAGGATAAAAAGAAAAAGAAGAACAAAGAGAAGTTAGAGACTGTTGCTACAATTTCTGTTAATGCAGCTGTAGATTCTATTGGTTTGAATGGTGATGTCGCCACTCTTGAAGAAAAGGTTGTCAAATCCAAAACTAGGAAGAAAAAGGATGGTCGACCAAGCGATGAAAATTCAAACCAGCTAAATGATGGTACCGACATGTTAAACGAAGAGGAACAGAACGACAATACTAAGAAAAGGAAAAGGTTGGCTCCTGAAGATAATGGCGATCATACTGTTGATGATAAAGAAACTGAAGATGTCAAACGTAGAAAATTAGAAGGTGGATGCAATGATGGTGTGCAGTCTACAAAGGTCGATGTAGATGCTGGAAGTAGGAGCACTATCAACGAGCTTTCTCAGCAGACAAATGAGTATGTTGAAAAAACTGCAGAGAAAACTTCCACAAAGAAAGCTTTGAAGAAACGCTCAAATGGTTCAACTGAGGTATGTTAATATTGTCATCACATATCTGTGCAAATGTTTTGATGATATAACTATTCTGAGACAATTTAAGATGCTATAGCAGAAGATGGTGGTGTTCTGTCTTCAATCCTTTCGATATTAAACTAGTCTTCTATCAATTTAATGGGGCTAAGGGGCAACTCAGAAACTACACTTAACAAGAAGAAGAACATGAAAAACATGGTGGCCGCCTACTTGAGAATTAATTTCCTACGTGTTTTCTTGACACCCAAATGTTGTAAGGTCAAGCGGGTTGTTTTGTGAGATTAGTCGAGATGCATGTAAGTTGATCCGGACACTCACGGATATAAAAAAAAATGAAAGAACATGAAAAAACATGATTAACTTGTCAACTCCACGAGTATGCCAAATATCCCACAACTAGCAGCAGCCCTTCTTCTCTTATTATTACTATTGTTATTTTGATTTTTTAATTTCATATCTAAAGTATCTTATGATTCTAGAAAGAGAATGAAAAACAGAAATGTTAATTTAAAAGAAAAAAAAAAAAGGACAGTTGATATGAAGATATATTTAAAAACCAGTGAAATCTACTAATTATAATCGTAACCAATGACCAGTGAACACAAGGGTAATGGGATATGTTTTAAATTTTAGTCATTCCCATAACTCAGTTGTTCATTCTACACTTGATACAAAATTGACTGTACTGATATATTATATAATTGCAGCCAAAGACCATCAATGCATTTCAAAGGGTAAAACTCGATGCTGTGACATTTGCTGATGAGAAACTTGCAGATAATTCTTACTGGGCCAAGGTGTGATTTGCTGCTTATTATTCAGGTCTTTGCGCCGCTGCCTTTTCAGTAGGATCTTTTGTTTCTTATTTGTAATCTATCATATCATACTGAGCAGGGTGGAGCCGAGACTGGGTATGGTGCAAAAGCTCAGGAAGTTCTTGGGCAGGTTAAAGGAAGGTAATTTTTCACGAGTTCTTTTTTCTCCCCATTTCTACTTAACTTTTATCATGTAACTTTTAGTTCTAGTTTCATTTCTACTGTCTAAACGCTAAAACTGACTTTGAGTGGTGTGGAGGGAATTTTGATATATTTTCTGGTTTAGTAAAAGGCTCTTGATTCAAATTTATTTATGTATTAGGGATTTTCGGCATGAAAAGACCAAGAAGAAGCGCGGGTCATACCGAGGCGGAGTGATTGATCTACAGTCTCACTCAGTAAAGTTCAATTATTCTGATGATGATTAACCATATGAATGAAGTTTGTAACGAAAAACAACAAACGAAAAGAACGAAGTTGAAAATAGGAGAGAAAATTTTGCACGGAGGATCAAATATTTCAATTGAGTTTTATGTTCATTGAGGTGGAAACAATTTATAAACAAATAATAAAACTAACCATTACTGTATTAATCTTAGAAATCTACCACTAACCTTGGATCATTAAATATATATAACATAATTATAATATATAAATTTTTAATTTTCATAAGTAAATCTCTCTCCTAAGTTTATATGATTAAAAAAAACAAATCAAAACAGTTGGGGTGCCGGGTGTGGATGATTTTTTTAAATTAAGTTTATTAATATGTTCATAAATGTTTAGGTTGATGTAATTATTAGTTTGGAGTTTTAATAGTTGTAGATTGTGTTTGGAATATATTTTTAAGTATTTAATTTAAAAAATAAGTTATTTTTGGAAGAAATTGAAGTATTTAGTAATTAATCAAAAATAAATTTTTAAATATATTTTAATAAAAAAAAATTTTAAATGTGATTTTTTAAAAGCAATTTTTTTCTCAAATTAATTTAATACGGGTCCATAATCTTTAAGTTTTAGGGCTATAGATTGATTTTCCTTTTCATTTTAGCATGTTCATATGATAACTGCATGATCAAATGTATCGTAAGTATTTGTTGAACTAAAAAACATAAGTGAAGTCCTAATTGAGTAAGTTTAAGATGATGGAATGAATTTGAAAACTTCAAAAGATTTAAGAACCAAGTTAAGAACAAATTGTAGATTAGGGACTATTGAATGTACTCTTTTATGTTACTACCATATACATATATAATCTATGGATGATCTTTTTCTTTTCTTTTTGCCTCTATAATTTTCTACAATTTCTATTTTATCCTTATTATTTTTCTTCAATCAAACCTCTTCAATCGAACCATAATAATAATAAAGAGGAGAATTTTCAAAAATAGAAAAGTAAGGGAACTATTTACACAAAATAGAAATTTTTTAATATCATTTGATAGGCTAATATAGGTCTATCAGTTTCTATTGGTATTTTTTTTATATATTTTTGTAAATAATTTGACATATTTTTATCTTTGAAAATTTTTATATTACTACTACTAATAATAATGCTATAAACTAAGAAGCACATATGTGGATATAGGATACGGAAACGATACAATGATAAGTCAATTTTTAAAAAACTTAGATATGGATATGTTGAATATACATTATTATATATATGTGTGTATATATATATATATATATATATATATGATAATACCCAATTAATTGTTATGATACTTATTTTAAATTAGATTAAAATAGATTCAAGAAACAAATGAAAAATTGAAAGAAAAAATCTAATAACATTGAATAACGGTGAGTGGTAGTTGAGCGACTAGAGCAGACGGTAGGAAAGAAGTAGAGAATGAAGATTGAAGAATGAAGTTGAGGATGAAGCGGGTGTGAATCATGATTTAGATAGTGAGAGAGACGAGAAAAAGGAAGATCTCATAACGTTTCAGGTTTTTTCTTTTAACTTTTTATTTTTTCATCATTTTTAATTTATTTTGTTTTGGATTGCTTGATTTAAGTGGACTTTTATGTTGAGAGTGATTTTAAAATGGTTAAAATTACTTTTGTCATTTTCAAAATAACCGTGAAGCATGTTTAATCCGTCAAAACTAATTTTGATGATATGAAAATTGCATTTAAAAGTTAAAATAAACTAAATTAATTTTGAGTAATTAAAAGTGTGTTTTCAAGTGATTTTAAAAATGAAAAAAAAAATGATTTTGATCATTTTAAAATCATTATGAAACATACACTTAAATAAAATGGATTATGGATTGGGTTTTTCGAGTGACTGGGCTTAAATTTGAAAAAAAAAAAAAAAAACCCTAGTATATACCTGGAAACAGATATGCATATCTGAAAATTAAGAAAATATTAAGAAATTAGATACTTTAAATCCTAGACATATATCTGCCACATATCTAGATGTATCCGTATTTGAACGTATTTGATGCTAATTTTCTACACAATTAGAAGCATCTGTGCTTCCTATAAAATAAACAATAAAAAAACCGTAAAGAAGTTGAAAATAACCGGAAAAAAAGTGTTATTTTGTTGAATTTATAATTCTGCGCGTATTTGTTTCTTAAAATTCATAATGAGTTGAATAAGCTTGTGAACTTTCAAATTTGTATACAATAAGTTCCTATACTTTAAAAAATATATAATATATTTTTTTTCCCAGATAGATCATTGGATTATTAGTCTTGTGTTACACGTCCTTTACGTTTAACATTAATAAATAAATAAATAATCTAGAAATATTTATACACAATTGAATGTATGAAATGTCAATAGATATAAAATTCCATGAGATTAATTGAGTTTATAAATTTATGAATATGTTAAAATATGAACACAAAATTAAGATTGAGAGATTTTGTTAAACACTTTTAAAGTTGTCTACTCTTTTAGACATTAAATTAAAATTTAAACAATCTACTAAGATATTACTTTTTTATTTTTTTATTTTTTTATTTTTGAAAAGTAATAAGACATTTTTTAATTATCAAAACAATAAGAAAAATTTTGGAAATTTTCTGCGGATGACCCTGGGTCCACTCAAAATTTGACCTCACTTTTATAAACAAATGAAAATTGACACTTTGCTGATGTCATTATCCTGTGAATTTACCCTGCGGATGACCCTGGAGTCCATCTTTTTAATCTTTGTTCTGCAGCTTTTCTTGAAAGAAGAAAGTTTGAAGTGTCACCGATAAAGAACAAGACGAAGGGAAGAGGAGCGGGAGCGAAGAATGGGGAGCGAGAACGGGGAACGAGGAGCGAGAGCAAGAAAATGAAAAGAATTATATATGAAGATCAAGACGATGAATGAGCGAGAAGTGGGAGCAAGGAGCTAGAAACAAATCATTATACACATTTGAGGTCGAATGGATACTTTCACATGTGGATGACATCAGCATAAAACCAAATTTCGAGTGACCCCTAAATAAAGACCATCTATACAAAGTCCCAAAAAATCTTGGAATTATTGTAGGGTTCAAATGAAAAATGAGCACATTTTTCTAAAACCAATGAATTTTATTATTTTGCTTATGTGATCACTGTTTAAAATTACCATTTAACTCTAAATGCATTATTCTTCTATTTTCTTCGTTTTACCTTGTTTATTTTCTTCGGTTTTTATGAGTCTTTTCTTCTTCCTTTTCTTCTTCCTCAAGTCTTTTTTTTTTTTTTGCCTTTTCCTTTTATGCATTTCTTCTTCTGTTTTTTATGAGTTATTTTATTTTCTTTTTTGTTTATTTGTTTCTTCTTCCATTTTTTTCTTGCGTTTCTTCACATCGAATATCGAGTGAACTTCTGAATCGAGCATAGACCGTACAACATAGAGCGTAGAGCATTGAGCATCAAGTGACGTTCTCAGTTGTTAGTGCATGGGTGGTTCTCAGGGTTGAATTGGTAAATTCACAGGGTATTGGTCCAAGAATAAGACTACTTTCCATTCAATTTAAAAAATAGACCAATTTTTCATTTGACCGGAAAAGAGGCCAACCGTAAAAAAAAAAAACCCAAACTATTTAGAAGTTAAAATTTAGTACAAAAATTTCTAATTTAACCTAGAAAAGTGAGTTAAGAACTAAAATGTATTCCGACGGCGCAGATTAATCGTAGATGGAGTAGTTGTTTTGGGCCGTCGATGATCAAGGCCCGTTAACAAAGGAAGCTTACAAAACCCTAAAAGCCAGTGTGTTATACCTCTCTTCTCTGCGCTAAGAACTCCGCAGCCGCTTCGAACATCTTAAGAAAAGGTATGCTTCCCCAACTCTTCTTTCGTCTTCATTCAATCTTCCATCTCGTGATTTCTCAGCATCAGTATCGAAGAATGGCAATGGTGTTTTTATCTTCTATTGTTATGCCATTTGTTTTGGATTTAATTTAAGTTTACTTTGGTTTCTTTAGAGAGATGAGTGGAGAAGGAGTCAAGGGAGGCCCGGTGGTTCCGGAGTCCGTGTTGAAGAAGAGGAAGAGGAACGAAGAATGGGCTTTGGCTGAGAAACAAGGTCTAGAGGCTGCGAAGAAGAAGAATGCCGAGAACAGGAAACTGATCTACAACAGGGCTAAACTCTATGCCAAAGAGTACGATGAGCAACAAAAGGAATTGATTCGCTTGAAGCGTGAGGCTAAACTTAAGGGCGGATTTTATGTCGACCCTGAAGCCAAACTTCTGTTTATTATCAGGATCCGAGGGTGAGTCATTTGGTATGGAAGTCTTTATTTTGGATTTGCTTGGATCGTTATTGTAAGCGTTTTTATTATGATTTTGGGTTTTCAGTATCAATGCCATTGACCCAAAGACCAAGAAGATTCTGCAGCTTCTGCGTTTGAGACAGGTAACAAGCTACTCCATCGATTTCATTATACAGTTGCTTCAATTTTATCACCAAAAATGAATATTTGATATAAGTATAATCTTCGATGTTGTTGCATCTACTTTTCATATATAATATATTCACGTCAATTAACTGAGTTGTAGAGTCGGTCTAGCCTTGGTTCTGGCCACTTTCCCTGACAGTGGTATTGGGATGTTTTTTAGTTCAATAAATGGTTCTCCCCAATTTTTGTAATTTCATACCTCTTCGAAGTATTTACTAATGTTATCGAAGCATTATTTTTGGTAGTTTACTTAATGACTTTGCCTTTGAATGTTTTTAATGGTAAAGAAGGTTGTGCCACTTCATTACTTTCTGGGTCTTGACGATTATATTCTTCCGGGCTGTTGATTTTGATAACTCGGCTTGTAGTATGGAAAAATGTACTTTTCGATTGTCAATTGTTCTTTCATCTTGGTTCAGTTATATGTCTGTAAAACAAAACCAATAGGTTGATTTTGTGGGAATGCATTCCTTGCAACTCCTTTGCCTTGGTTTTTTCTCACTCCTTGATACCAACTCTATAGATTTTCAATGGTGTCTTTTTGAAAGTGAACAAGGCAACATTGAATATGTTGCACAGGGTGGAGCCTTATGTTACATATGGGTATGTTTCTCTTGCATCTCTTTTCTGTTTCTTTTGATTTTCTAGTGATCAAAATTAACTCGTCCTGTTTTTCTGAACGAATGCTTTCAGCTATCCTAACTTGAAGAGTGTTAAAGAACTCATTTACAAGAGAGGCTTTGGAAAACTCAACAAGCGAAGAACTGCTTTGACTGATAACTCTATCATCGAGCAGGTTAAAATCTGCATTGTATATTGGACAAGTCGAACTTTGTTCACATCATACGCTCTTTTCTAACTGCTGTTGGGTTCGTTTTCTACAGGCCCTTGGGAAGTTTGGAATTATTTGCGCTGAAGATCTCATCCATGAGATTATGACAGTGGGACCCCATTTTAAGGAGGCAAACAATTTCCTCTGGCCCTTCAAGCTGAAAGCTCCTTTGGGTGGTTTGAAGAAGAAGAGAAATCACTATGTCGAAGGAGGTGATGCTGGAAACCGTGAAAACTACATCAATGAGCTAATCAGAAGGATGAATTAAGATCTTTTTTGTGTTGTTTCTCGAAGTATTCTGCTGGGTGCTGAAAAATTTCTCCTAATAGGTTTGTCATTTGAAGTATGGTTTTTTGGAATCAGAATGTTTTGCTATTTTCGTCATTAGTGTACTTCTATCCTCGGAATTTTTATCTTTGAGAATGGTTTAATTTTTGCTTATATTAATTAGAGAATCTTCTAAAATTTTGATCTTGCCTTTCATATTCAATGTCGTGACTTTCATGTTCTTGATTGGCCTTCTTCTGGGCCAGAGATTTTTCACTTACCTTCTGGTGAGTGGTAATTAGTAAATAATTGCAACTTTGCATATTGATGAAATCACATATGTTTTAACCTTGAGGAGGTTTTTATGTGCGTCGGATAATTAAATATAAAAAAGAGTATTTAAATGATGTGTTGCAAACTCTTTACTGAGTCCTCTATGGTAAGTATATGATTGGACATTTATGCCATATGTAGTCTTGCAGTCTAATTACGACTTTGGTCTCTTAGAAAAGTAGAATTTAATCCCTGGACTTAAACTATTTATTAGGTTAATCCAACCATGATAAAACTAAACTGTTAAAAATGGACTGATTTTGTAACTCTCTCTAAACTGTGAATATATTTTGAAGAATTTTTTTTTATTGTTTTTAATTTAATCCTTTTTCTCTCCCTAATTTTGCATTTTTGATTTGATTTTCTTACATGTATAAAACTTGAATTGAAGGATGAAAATTGAAAAATAGCAGCAGGGAACTTGTTCATTCCATTTAAAAAATGAAAGGAAAATATTTGGAATTACCAAACATGATACTGAGATATATCTATGATTATGAGTGTTGTTTGTATCAATGTATGTTCAGATGGGGAAAGTAGCACACTTCCAGTCACAATGGCAAACAATAAAAAACTTTCATAATTGAAAATTTGCGCCTCAATGAAATACTCGTTCATTGGAGTAACTAAATTCTTTTGTATATTAAGTTGGATAAGAAATATTTAGATGTGTTGTTTCGAGTTATATCTCATCTATTCTCAAATATTGTGATATAATATTAAAATGATAAAATTTAAACGACTAAATATAATATTTAATAATATTAAAATGATAAAACTTAAGGACTAAATATAATATTTAAAAGCGATGGGACTATAAAAATGATAAATATTATGGATTAAAATACAAGTATCTTAATCATTTTAAATTTCAATTCATTAAATTAAAATTAGGAGTGTGCATCAGTCGGTCGGTGTCGGTTTTAGGAGAAAATCGACACCAAAAATAGATAAAAAAGAGCATGAAATTCGATCGACGACGGTCGGTCAATTTTTGTTGAGATTTTTTATCCTTTCTTTTTATACAAACAAAATCAAAAGTGAATGAAAATAAAAGATGAATTGAAGATGGTTAACATAATTTTCAAGTTTTTAAAATTTCAATCATTTTTTATGAAAAGATTTAAATCAATCATGCAGTGAGTTTAGAATTTAGGTAAAAAATAATAAGTCCATACTAAGGTAATAGATTTGGGTTTGAATTAGTGATAGTGAGCTTTTGAAAAAAATATTAATATTTATATACAACGGTCACCTGATTATTTTATATGAATATCAAAACCGGCAAGTCTCAGACTTGATCAACCAACCTCAATTCGATAGGATTGAAGTTTTGAAGTTTGGAAGCATAAATATAAGCAACATCTCCACGTGTTACGGGAACAGTCACTGGGTTCTCCTGCGGGACACGTGTTTCCAATTTTCCCCTTAAATTGGCAGTGTGCAAAGAGAGGCGGTGAAATAGAGTAAAGGATGGATCCGAATGAGAATCATCATCAACAGGACCAACTCCAACAACCACAACGACAATATCCCAAATCCGAATCGAACAATGGCGGCCGAGAAAATAAAACCATGGATCCAACCACGAAGCTGTTGATTAGACAAGCAATCGTAGCTGACGACAACGGCGGCGGATCCGAGACTTTCGGCGCCTCTGACGTTCTGGCCTTTTCCAGATCAGTCAACAAAACTGACTCTTCTCTCGAATGATGTTCCATTCTGAATCAATGTAAATATATATTATGTCTCTCTCTTTTATTTCCGTTTAATCTTTTACCATCTGCTTTGATTTTGTGTTTTTAAAATATAGCTTAAAAATCATTTTTAGTCCCTTCCCTCCATTTTGAAATTTCGGTTTGTAACGATTGTGCACGTACAGGTTCAATTTTATAATAATTTAGTCTTTCATAAATTTTAATGGATAATAATTTAGGTTTCGTTTGATAATCACTTTGTTTTTGAAAATTAAGTGGATGAATACTACTTTTATCTCTAATTTTTTTTCTTTGTTATCTATTTTTCATCCCTAATCTAAAATTCAAGTTAAATTTTGAGAATTTTAAAAATAGTTTTTAAAACGTTGTTTTTGTTTTTAGAATTTGACTAAAAATTTAATATGGTATTTAATAGAGATGCAAATCATGGTAAGAAATATGGATAAAATAGACTTGATTTGATAAACAAAATAAAAAGAAATCAAATGATTATTAAAAGGCATCTTAATTTTTTTAATTTTAAATTTGTAACAATTTAATTCACACCATAAAAATTTCGGGTAGGTTTAATGAGATTTTTACTTAAATAATCCAATAAGTTAGATTTTTTTAAATTAAATATAAAGTCAAGTTGACATCAAATTTTGAGACATATATTGTCAAAATTGAAATAATCACATTTGAAGATAGGACATTTTGTGATGAATAGTCACATTTGAAGGTGGTATATGGTAGTGGGTGGTGGTAATGTGAAAGATGTGGTAGTGATGCATGGATGGCACGTGGTGTATGAAAATAAGTGGTAGTAGCGCATAGAAATGAGTGGTGTGGTGGGATAATGTTATGGAAAAGTTGATGTAATTTTTACATGGCAGTGTGTGGAAATGAAAATAATTTTCACATGCACATCAATTTTTTCATACCATCATTCTCATTATAGCACTCATTTTCACACAGTCACGTGTCATCTATGCATCACTACTATGTCTTTCATATTGTCACCCTACACCGCTATGTATCATCTTGGCCTATGCATTATAAAATGTCTACCTTGAAATGTATTATTTTAAATTTCATGACAAAATGGTATTAGAGTCTAGCATCACTAGTAGAGTGTATTAGAGTCTAGCATTAACTATTTATTAGTCTTTGCCTTAATATTATTTTATGCATCTTTTGAGATAATAATTAAGTTTTGATAATTAATTCTATTGAATAGTACTTAGAAGATTTTAAACTTTAAATCTTTAGGTCTAAGTTAGTCAATTGGTGTAATGTCTGGGTGCGTATGGCGGTACAAGAAAGTCCTTACTCCCAACAGTTGAATTAGGTTCAAGGGAAGGTCTTACTCGTCCCGTCGAACCAATAAAAAAACCACTTTCCTACTCGTCCTGGATGGGGGATCGCTTGTAGGAATGACATAATGCTAATCCATGTTCTTCTTTTAGGGAACAAAACAAGAGAACAGTAGCCTGACAAAAAGTTCGGTCCGAATCGAGTGTCCTATCCCGATAAGATCTCATAAAGGAAGTTGGAAAAATACTCTCTAAAGTCTATATTATAAAAGACTCAAACATAATTAAGGATTATACAAATAATTCTTAACTCTCTATAGTCAATAGTCAAGAGCTTCAAATAACAAAAATAGAAAAAAGTCTCCATAATTGGAATATACCAAAAGTAATATTAAAACTATTTATCAAATAAGAAAATTTGACTTTCTTCAAGATTATAGAACCAAGACTACAGAACAATTAGTCTCAATTAATAAACTCTTAGAAACTCTTAATTTATTCTCAAGACTATCAATTCTTCAATACCAAGAAAAATATAAATTTCTTTATATATGATTAGTTCAAATGGTTAGAAAACCTCTTTATAGGACATGATTAGATATTCCTATTCTATTACTATTATATGATAAAAGACATAGAAACTTTTCAAATTCAGTATTCTCTCTAGTTGAATCGAATCTAGAAAGAGAACCAGTTTACTTCAATTGTGCTCAAAATTATTCAATTTCATTAAGTGGTCCAAATATATTTGATATTCGGATCTTTAATGCTTGATATTAAAATTCTAAATATAAATCGGAACCATAAACTTAATCCATTGTAGGAATATTTTGAATATGTTACAAATTAATGCATACGAAATTATCCTCTAAAGCTCTCAAGACTTCTCCTAAAGATCAAACTCTTCTAATGGAAGTTGATACAAAATACTCAAAGACTTTTACTCTAAGGATGTTATCTTGGAATCAAATTACTCATAATCCTATATGGAATTTAGAAGACGCCATTAAACTATCGATTGATCCAAATTATTGAAAATGAAGATGGAAGTGTAGTTTCAATATTCAAGAATAAAATTTCCTAGATTTTCTACTACTTATGAACCTCCTCAACCAAGTATTTCTATAAACCTTCAAGGAGTGCGGTTTGATAATATAATACCATAAATTTTTTTATACAAAAGATAAGGATCCATCTTTAACTTCAACTCATTCTGATATGTAAAATGTTAATCAATTAAATATTATTTCCAACCCTTTATAATTAACAAAATTGAACTAGATAAAAAATTTTGGTCTGACCAAAATAAACTCAAGAAATATATTTTTTGAATCATTTGATAAAACTGAACAAAGTGAGATTCGTCTCAAAATAAATATATATTTCTTCCATGGGATGAAATTTAGGACATATTATCAAAACACATCTCCTTCATATCAAACTATTAACACAAATACCTCTTCTCCCACATGGGAGACCACAAATTCTAAAAAGATACATAACCTCTACGTATCCTAGAAATAAAGTTTAAAAATAATAATGATCAAGAAGTAATAGCTTCTCCTTTTAAAATGATTGACATACCTGAAAGTGAAACAAAAGTACTAACATTAAAAGATACTAACAATATATAATTACAGAATAATTATTCCAAAATTTTTTTACATACAATATCCAACCAAGTGGAAAGAATATAATCTAAAGCCGAACCCCAACATTGTCCTATAAAATCACAACTTCAACCAATGATAAAACAAAACTTTATTTAAACCTTTTGAAGTTTTGGATAAAGATTGAAAATTAATTAATTTTTCAAGTAAAGAATCTAATAATATTTTAGACAAAATTAACATTTAATGACAGAGCTTGAACTTTAATTCATCAAAAACATCAAATATATCAACATCAAAAGTTAATACCAATAAATGAAACTTCTGGTGAAAATCATTCTGATATACATAAACTAGAAGAGAATTTCGATAATAACCTGGAAGAATAATTTCATAACCTTACCCTTCAAAAGATAATAAATCCTAAATATCCAAAATTAAAAGAATTATTATTCTAGATGGTCTCTGCCCGACATGTAATATGAAAAAAGACATCAATTAACCTAGACTCAATATATAGGAAATGACATCTATGAATGAAATATAGATGACATAACTGAACATCAAATTCTAAATCTAATGCATGAGATGACCTTTGCTGCCACTGCTTATAAGATATATTAAAATACAGACCACCAAATTGCTCAAATGCTAATTTCCAGATTCACTAGAAATTTAAAAATATGGTGGGATAATTATGTGTATCTTCAAGTGACAAAACAAGAATTTTAATTGCCATTAAAGTTGAACAAAGTGGCTCAGGAATAAATCAAACACAAGATGATGTTGCAACTTTGATTTATATCATTACAAAAAACTTTATAGGAGAACCCATTCAATTCCAAGAACGAAGTTCTGAAAAACTTTCCAACCTTACTTATCCAAAACTTCAAGATTTCAGAGGGTATGATGTTTTCTTAAGTAAAGTTTACACTCAAGTAGATTGCAATAATCAATATTGGAAAGAAAATTTCCTCTTAGGATTACCGAAATTATTTGCTGAAAAGGTATGCCAAACAATAAGAGAAAATTATCAAGTTACAATTCCTTTTGGTAATCTAACCTACGATGAATTAATTAACTTTATCAACAATGAAGGATTAGACATTAAATTAAAAGCAAAAATGAAAAATGAATTTCGTAAGAAAAAACAGGAACTTGGATCTTTTTGTACTCAATATGGTTATGTGAAATTACAGACTTTATTAGCAAGAAAACAACGTAAGAAGTTTAGAAGAAAATTTCACAGAAAATCCTACAGAACCCAAGGATATTTTCAAAATAGCCAAAAAAAAAAAAAAAAAAAAAATAAATTAATAAATTAAAAAATTAAAATTTATAAAAGTACTAAGAAAAGAAAAGAAATTATTAGTTATAAAAGTAGGCAAAAAGGACACATAGCTCCCAACTGTCCTATGAAAGGGAAATTAATAGCTTAGAAATAGAAGAAGACTTAAAAATTCGACTATTAAATTATTAACACCTCCAGACCTTTCCACTTCGTCAGACAGCAATGAAGAACTCTTTTATGACAAAAATTTTGAAATCCAAGAAAATATCGATAATTCTAATTCCAAAATGTCATTATCCTCTAGTGACAATCAAATAGAAACATGTACATGTAATCAAACTATAAATGTCATTTCAAGAGACCAAGAAATTATTTTGAAGCCATGAGTCAAATTAAATATCCAGAAATTAAAAAAGAATACTTTGAAAAACTTAAAGAGCTTATTATTGAAGAACCTAAATAACAAAGTATCCAACATTACAATCTTAAAGATATACTTTCTCGCTTCGAACCTAAAATAAAGTCCGTAACTATTCCCAACCTTCAGAGAAAGAAATACAATAAAAGAAGAAATATGTAATGTTAAAAAAGAAAATTCTCAAATTAAATTCGAACTCTTATCACTCCAAACTCAACAAATGATTGACCAACCTTCCACTTCTGAAAACCTTGAAAACATTGAAATTGATAACAAAGCCAATGAAATTTCTCATGAATCTTTTATCAATCTTATAAATATAAGTCCAATAGCAAAAATGGTACTCTATTATTAATCTTGCAAAAACTAAGGAATACCATTTAACTTCTAAGGTTTTGATCGATTCGAGAGCTGATCAAAACTGTATATGAAAAGGATTAATATCTACCAAATATTTTAAAAAAACCTAAAAAAATTACATAATACTAATGGTCAAAGATTAAAAATTCGCTATAAACTCTCAAATGCACATATTTGTAATCAAAGATATTGTTTTAAAAACATCTTTATATTAGTTAAAGACTTAGATGAAGAAATAATTTTAGGAACTCCATTCCTATCCCAACTTTACCCATTCTCGATAAATGAGAAAGGAATAATCTAAAAAAATTCAAATCAAAATATTACCTTTAAATTTGTAAATTCCATATCTACTAAAACAATACCTTCTATTCAAGATTCCTCAATATTTAAAAATGTTAATTCTATTAAAAGAAAGACACAACAAATACAATTTCTAAAAGAAGAAATAAATCGTAAAAGAATTGAAAAACAATTAGATGATTCTTATATTCAAAACCAAATCAATCAATTCAAGGAATTAATTGAAAAAGAAATGTGTGCTCCTATTCCTAATGCCTTCTAGGAAAGAAAGCAACACATTGTTAGCCTACTATACATTAAAAGTTTTCATAAATAAAAAAATTTCTACCAAATCAAGACCTATACAAATGAATGCTAAACTAAAACACTATCATAAAGGAATTCAAGAACTTTTAGAAAAAGGACTCATACAACCTAGTAAATCACTCTAGAGTTGTATAGCTTTTTATGTTAATAATCAAACATACATTGAACGAGGAGTGCCTCATCTTGTAATAAATTACAAACCTTTAGGGGGCGTGTGGGCTATAATAGCCCACCCAACGTTTGAGGCTCTACTAAAATAGTTGGAGCCTAAATCTCACTTAGCGCTCGATTATTTTGTTCCGTTTCCTTACTCTCCCTCGTTTTCCCTACTTCGATTAACGCTCGATTATTTTATCCATTTCCTTCCATCTCTTCTCCTTAGGATTTTGCCATTATTCTTGATCGACGTCGTTCTTGGTGGGTTTTGGAGCTTCCTCTTCTTCGTTCCTGCCGATCGACTGCCATTGTGGTTCTTTTTGGTCGGATTTGAAGAAATCCTTCGCAAATCTAGACTACGGTATGTTTGGTAGTCTAGATCTGTGTTTTTCTCTAGATCCGTAACCCGTCCTCTTTCATCTTGCTATTCCAAACGCCACTCTCGTTCCTTTATCTTGCCACTTCTTTCGATTCTCTTTGCTTTAAACGAGGGTTTCCCCTTGCCGCTTCTTTTGATTTTCCAATCTTTTGTGTTGTCCTTCCTATTTATCCAAGTCCGAATTGTACAACCATGTTGGAGCTCAGATCTTGCTTGGTAGAGGATGGAGATCCTCGTTTGGAGCATGGTAGGGGATGGTGGATGGTGTTTGGATCTTGGTAGGGTTACCAGATCCAATGGTAAGTCTTCTTTCTCTTCACCAGTTGATGATGAGCCACTGTATATTTTTTTCCTTTTTTTCCTTTTTTTTATTTTTTTTGACAAATGTAAGCTCATTTTGATCTATGTTCAGTTCAATGTTTTCATCTTGGTTTTAATTATCATTCTATGCTTGATTTCAATGTTCTGTTCTTGGTCTTTGATTATCGGTCTCTAATGATCAATGTATCTGTTCTGTTTAATGACTGTTTTTGTCTGATTATTGGTCTTTATGCTTGATTTCAATGTTTTGTTCTGTTCTATCTTTGATTATTGGTCTTTGATTATCGATCTTTGATTATTTTGCCCCTATTTCGATGACTATTTTTGTATTTCTATTGATTTTGGTATTTGGTTATTTGTCTTTAATTATCGTTCTTTGATTATTTTGTCCCTATTTCAATGACTCTTTTTGCATTACTACTATTCTTGGTCATTGATTATTTTGCCCCTATTTCGATGACTCTTTTTGCTTTGCTACTGTTCTTGGTCTTTGATTATTGGTCTTTGATTATCGGTCTTTGATTACTTTGATTATTTTGCTACTATTTCAATGACTCTTTTTGCATTGCTTCTGTTCTTGGTGTTTGATTATTTTGCTACTATTTCAACGACTCTTTTTGCATTTCTTCTACTATTGGTCTTTGATTATTAGTCTTTGATTATCGGTCTTTGATTATTTTGCCCCTATTTCAATGACTCTTTTTGCATTGCTACTGTTCTTGGTCTTTGATTATTTTGCTACTATTTCAATGACTCTTTTTGAATTGCTTCTATTTTTGGTCTTTGATTATTTTGCTACTATTTCAATGACTCATTTTGCATTGACTCTAATGATCAATGTATCTGATTTACCATGATACATCATATTATCTGAATTTTGGAACGACTTAAGAAAGAATTTCGTTGTTCTGAGGTTGGTTCTTACTGTCTAAGCATAATACTAGGATAGTTTATTGTTTGTTGGCTTCCTTTTTTTTTCTTTTTCTTTTTTTTTTTACAATCTCATTGCAACTATGTCATAACTCTTGTTTGGTTCTTAAGTTGTTCTTGTTTGGTTTACTCTAGTTTGATTGCAATCAGTGGTTCTTAAAGTAGTGGTTTGCAAATACCCTATTGATGTGATTGACAGTAGTGAAATTGATTGACATAGTGAAATTGATGTGTTTGGTTTCCAATCTCAATGGTATACTATTCACTTTATTTTACTAGGTAGGGTTTTCAAGGTGTACTTATTATCATAGGTACACCTAAACTTGACCTACCCATGAATGAGACCTAAACTTTGACCTACCCATGAATGAGACCTACCTATTTCCAAGATGTACGTTATTTCTCCTCTATAAATGAGACCTCTTTTCTTTACAACTATGAGGACAACCCCATCTTCACCATACCATTGTTGATAAGTCCCTTCCCCCTCCCTCTCTTTTGTGTTGCTTATCACATCTCCTGTAAAGTCACTTTCATTTTTTTTTTTCTTTATATTATTACTAAAGCATCTATTTATTGATTGTCAAAGTGTTCAACTTATTAGAGAACAAGCAAAGCTTCACATTTCCTCCTTCTATTGTATGTAAGGTGGTACTCTTCTTTGTCTCAATTTTATTTTCTTTTGTGCCCTTCTTGTTTATTTCTATAGTAGATTTAAAATCTTTTCTTTCATGTGTTGTAGGTCGAGTGGAAACTAATTCTACTTCTTTTCTCAAATTTAATCTTGTATATTTGAAGTGTTTGTTGATACATGACTTTCATTTTTCATTTAAATTTTTTATCATGTATATTTATAAACATAAAATAATTTAGTTATATATTAATTATGCTTTTGATGTTGATTTTCTTTCAATTATATATTAATCTTTGCTTTCACTTGTTTGTTGATTTTCTTCCTAAATACTTGCTAGGCTTCATCACATTTTTCTTTTTATTGATTTATTTTTCATTTAAAACTTAAGATTTGATCATGAGCCTAAAAGGAAACCTACTAAAATCAAGACTATTTTATCAATGAGAATTTTAACTTCCGTGTTCATATTCAAAATTGAAATTCTTCGACAACATTGCGTGAAATTGAATATGGTTATTGTTGTTGATTAAAAAAAAAAGTTGAACATATTTGATAAAAATGCAAACAAAATTTTATAGTTTCATTTGGTAGGGTTGAATATATTTGATAAAAACGCAAACAAACTTTTTAATTGATAAATTATTAGTAAAGTAACAGCTACGAATAACTGTCTTTAAGGTTTAAGGTGAACAAACTTAAAACTCCGTATATAACGATTTAAACTTATTTGTTAAAGAAGTAGAAAAGAGAGAGAAGAAAAAAAATATGCATTTTTACTTTAAACTTTCAATTTCATCCAATTGCACACTAAATTTAGATAAAAGTTTCAATCTTAACGTTAAACATTAAAAAGTATTGCAAGCTACCATTACTACTATTACTACTATTACTAAGCTATATCATACAATTTTGCATGCATTTAAAATTCCTTGATAAGTATATTCTTGATTAGATTAAAAGTACATTAGTTTGGAACTAAAATTAAATTTTGCATAAATTTGAAAAATCACTCATGAATAAATGTTTCAGGAGCCAACTTTCATAATCTACAATATAATGGACCCCCAAGAAGTAGTAACCATACTAATAGTGTTCACAACTACCCAACGTCAATTACTGCTAATACTAGAGCTGTTATAGTTGTTATTCAACGATCGTAAGAGGATAGAATGCCTGCCACATCACATTAGACATCATATTAGCAATTAGCATACTTTCGGCTAATCCATGAGTCTGATTTAAGTTGTCGTGAAAGCATGTGAATGGGTAGAAGATGTTTTGCCATTTTATGTACTTTACTAAGGACAACTGGCAGATTGGTGGGAACAAAAGTTGTAGATGTTGAGGAGATGGTCACCATGTTCCTGCATATATTAGCCCACGATGTTAAGAATAGAGTAGTTCGTAGGCAGTTCGTTAGGTCGGGTGAAACAGTTTCTAGGCATTTCAACTCTGTTCTCAACGTCGTTTTACGACTACCTGAAGTACTGTTGAAAAAACCTTTGTCAATCATAACCTCCTGTACAGATCTGAGATGGAGATGGTTTAAGGTATAGTGAAACTAAACAAATGTTAGTGCGTTATTAGTGTCTAGTTTAGATAACTTATATATATATATATATATATGAATATTTCATACATTGTGTTCGCACAGGATTTTCTAGGTGCGTTAGATGGTACGTACATAAAGGTCAACGTAAGTGCCACTAATCGACCAAGGTACGGGACGAGGAAGGTGAAATTTCCACGAATATTCTTGGTGTTTGCGACACGAATGCCAATTTCATGTTTGTCTTACCTGGGTAGGAAGGTTCTGTAGCTGATTCTCGTGTTCTTAGAGATGCAATATCACGACCTAATAAATTGAAGGTTCCGAAGGGTAACAACTTACATGCACAACTTCTTGTCGTACATCGTATTACTCAATGATTATGATTTCATACAATTGAACATTGTATAGGGTATTATTATCTATGTGATGTTGAGTACCCAAATGCGGAGAGCTTCTTGGCACCATATAGAGGAGAACGATATCATCTTTCGGTATGGCGTGGAGGAGGGAATGCACCAACAACTGCAAGAGACTTTTTTAACATGGAACACTTTTCTGCAAGGAATGTCATCAAGAGGACATTCGAGCTGTTGAAAGGGAGATGCGCAATACTCCAGGAAAAATCATACTACCCCATGCAAGTCTAAACTCGGATGTTCACGACATGTTTTCTTCTTCATAATCTTATTAATAAGGAGATGAATACTGCTGAAATGCCCGAGGATCTAAATGAGGTGGACTCAAATTCTGCTACCATTGGTGGGGACGAGATCAATTATATTGAGAGTTCAAACAAAGGATACAATGGAAAGATGAACTGGCACATAATATGTTTTCTGACTGGTTAGTTTGTGGCTTTTACAATGTATTTTTTTTTTTAATTTCGTGTTTGCACTTTTGGAAATCATTTTCCAAAATTCTCAATATAATTAGATTTACTACCTTATCCATTGTAAATAACACATCACATAACAATTTCTTTCTTTACTACTTAAATTGTACTACGATGTACATGTAGTAGGATGACAAGTTCTTTTAGTGCTCCAACGCACACTTGGACAAGGGAGGAAGAGTCGAAGCTGGTGGAATGTTTGGTGACTTTGGTTGAATCTAGTGGATGGAGATCAGACAACGGGACCTTTCGCCCTGGGTACTTGGCACAATTACAACGTATGATGGTTGATAAGATACCTGACTGTAGAATACAAGGGACCCCCACCATAGATTGTAGGGTAAGAAGCCTTAAAAGAACGTACCAAGCTATAACAGAAATGAAAGGACCGACATGCAGCAGGTTCTGTTGGAATGAAGAATTCCAATGCATCACTACAGAGAAAGAGACCTTCGATGGTTGGGTGAAGGTAAAATTTCATAAACATATTTTTTTTTTCATTCATTGTCACCCGTTATATTGACCAGCCATACTCTCCATGTAGAGCCATCTTGCAGCAAAAAGGCTCCTGAGAAGTCATTCCCATATTTTGATGACTTAGCCTACGTCTTCAACAAGGACCCCGCAATTGGGGAAAGGGCAGAGACACCTGGTGACATCGCCTCAAATGTGCCAGGGCGTATGCATGAAGGTGCTCCTATTGGCGATTCACAGGAACATGACCTGTCACAGGATGAGTTTGATGGAATCTCAACTGCATTGGGTTCTGAAAGAGGCAATACATCAATGGGTAGTAAGAGAAAGCGTTATGGATATCAGTCTGAGTTGGTTGAGGTTTTTAAGAATGCAATGGACTTTGCAGATGACCAACTGAAGTCCATTGCTGAATGGCCGAAAGAGCAGTGTGTAACAGAGGTTGAGCTATGTGTCAAGGTTGTGAATGAACTTAACGCTATTCCAGAATTGCAAACCCGACAGAAGGTGAAGCTTATGAATATCATATTTCACAATGTGCATAATACGGAGAGTTTTTTGTCTGTTCCAGTAGATATGAAATTGGAGTATTGCGAGCTTCTTCTTCTAGACAACGCCTGACCAACTATTTTCATCACCTAATTTTCCATTTAATTTGAACATATCTAAATTATGGCTTGTACTTTCTAATATTTTTTATGTTTCACTTCGAACTATTTCATGGACATGAATGGAATTGTATTTACTGCATACTCACGAAGTTTGATACGTCAAACAAAGTTAAAATTGGTGGAATGAGGACAATGCAACGTTCAATACATTTTAAATAAATTAGTGGAACAAACAATTTTATTTAGGTTCGTGAAAATTGTTGGGTTCTATGTCCTAAAACTCGTAGTTTGTAAACAATTAAACTTATTCTGAAAATTCAATAAGTTGTTATTGAATATATGAATTGCTTATTTCGTTTTAGAAATAATCCAATAAACTAAAAGATCCATGGCTATTACATGAATACTTGAACTTTATGTGGAGACATAAAAGTGGATCAGGTTCGAGTAAATAGCCAAAAAGATCTATTGTATATGAATAAGGTTGAGTACCTTATTCTGGTAACACTATGAGATGCAACCCACTCTGTAGTTGTTACAAGGAGTTGTAAAGTGCTACAGACGAAGTGATCCTGATTCGTACATGTCATGGCATGAGAAGTGGGGGTGTCTTGTGCAATAGGTTTGTACAAGATCAGACCACGAAATAAGTCACTCTTACTTTATAATGTTGTTTACTGTTTAAGACTGACTATTTCAAAACGACGACCTAGGTAACTTGACCTTAATCCTGAGCTAACTATGATCTTCTATTTATTCGAGATTATCCTTAGATTTTCATAGGTGAGAGTTGGCTCATCAACGCCAGCTCAATAAACCTCCATTTCAGGGCTAAGACCGAGATCGGTAGATAGAGTAGGACATAGGGTGCAAGATGGAATTCGCTCCTACCCGTTTTTAGGGATAGTAGAAAGGTTGTTCCTTTAAGAGCTGACTCCGGGTCTTGAACAAGGGCCCCATTCTCTCATTGGCTCGAGAGGAACTCAATTTGATGATTGGATCCTAAACCAATTATTCATAAAAGTTATGTATAGTAATGACCTGACATTGCATGAAGCATGACACATAGGTTACTTTATAAGCGTTATAGATACCTTGTTGTGTGGCAATGTGTTTTAGTTGTTTCTTTTTAAAGGTTAAAGAGAAATTAGAACTAAAAGCAATAAGAAAGACATGCATGCTCACTTAGGTTTAATTCATGGTTTTAAAATGTTTAAAACTTGGATGACATAGACCTAAGATCCCTGTTCTAATATGATTAGCAACCCTTAGGCTTTAATCTTTTAATCAATTTAATAAGATTAAATTGCCTATTAAAAGGTTAAAGTGTAGCAAACCTATCTATAAGGAACCTTTTGTCTAAGGCAGGTTTTGTCTAGGCTGGGGTATTTAAGTTGATGGAAACGTAACACCCCTACTTGGGAACCTACTTGGAAAGGTGAATTAGATAGTTTTGATGCATGCATACAAGTTAAGGACAATCCATTAAAGTGTTTAAATGGGACTATTTGAACTTGTTCTATTTCAAAGACAAAAAGTTGTTTTTGAGCAGACTAAATAAATGACTTAGACTAAAATCAGTAGTCGGATTGTCTAGGTTAAAGAACCCCTAGGTAGAATATTCAGTGGGAGGTACTTGGAGCATATGATGCTTCATTTAAACCTTTCATTTTTCTCCCTTATAGTCTATACCGTGAGATCTACCCTCGGCCTCGTGGCACCCTAGAAGTGTCCCCCTAAAGAATGGTGTTTGGGTAGGTCAATATCAAGGTAGATGGAGAAAATGTTCATAATAAGTGGGAGCGGGAAGTGCGACAACATATCCCACGATCTCCCTCGTTGGATTGAATAAAGTTTCTGCACATCGCCTCGAGGCACCCTAGGAGTGTCCCCTTATAGGATGGCAGTTTTGTGTGTTTCTTTATTTGATCTCCTGTAAGAGGATAAGGTTACTTAGTCTCTTGTCCTAATCTGCTTCTTCTCTACAGTGGGCTCATTAGGGCGAGACTCTAGTGCCGAAAACGAGGGGTCACACTTACGCGAAATTGTTAAGGGTTAACAATTCTGAACCAAATAAATGGTGGCTATTAGGTTCAGTTCCAAGAGTTGGTTCTTTCTGATGGTTGAGAATGTCTCATCCCAGTGAAGGGGCATCTAATCATCCCACCGGTAACGTTTGTCCTGCCTTACTGGGGCATCATTGCAAAATAGAAGTCTTAATCACTTACGATACTTGGAAACTCTTTTGTTAAATCTAATTGGTTAAAATGTGGTTTAGCAAAGTCTTATAAAAGTTTGTTCGTTTTTTAGCAACAACTTTTTAAAATGGCTACAGCCACAATCGCTTCGCTAAGCGCCGAAAAACTTACTGGCGACAACTATTCTATTTGGAAACATATGATCACGACGATACTCATCATCAAGGATCTCATGTTTGCCCTTATGGAGGTCTGTCTTCCTATTCTAGCTCCAAACACCGATCGAAATGTTCGGGAGGCGTACGAGCGATGGACACAGACAAACGAGAAGGCCCAAGCCTATATCTTGGCCAATCTTAGTGACGTGTTGGCCAAGAAGCATGAGCCCATGGTCTCAGTGAGTGAGATTAGGGAGTCCCTGCAGGGATGTCTTATATCTGTCTCTTATACACATCTAGATGTGTATAAGAGACAGGTGAAATATAACCTTACAACTCTCCTCAACGAGTTGCAGACATACCAATCTTTACTTAAAAGTAAGGGGAGGAAAAGGGGTGAGGAAAATGTTGCTTCATCTTTTAGGACGTTCCATCAAGGTTCGACCTCAGGAACGAAGTTTGCACCTTCTACTTCTAACTCTGCAAAGGGGAAGAAGAAGAAGGATGGTAAGGGGAAATGGAAAGAGCCTGCTACCCCGCCACCTATCGCTCCAAGGAGGCGTCCATCGCCAATTGAAAAAGGAAAATGTTTTCACTGCAACCAGGACGGACACTGGAAGATGAATTGTCCTCACTCTCTTCTTTATTGTATTTTTCAGTGATGGTTGATTGCTTCAGCTTCTTTAATCTATTTCGATCATCAACGACCTTGGCTGGATTTGGATATACAAATTTATCGATTTCTCCCTTAGTTCGTGGTGGATGTGCTTGCGGTTGTGATTGAATTGCTCATCTTTTAGATGTTTCGGTACTTGATCCACATCCACAAACTTCCATCTCATCCTCCATCTCATCTCTATCAATTATATTCAAATCATAAGTACCACCATAGTTGGGGAGGACATTGCTTTCCTCCCTCTTTGCTTTTATCTTCATTTGGTACTCCTTTAATTCCTCTCTTACATTGGTAGGACACTTCAAGCATGCTTTAACATTTCGATTTCTACCCACTAAGTGTTGTGTTGCCCGAAAAATGCCACCCTTTGTGATTTTTTCGCAAAACATACATTTACATGTGTTCGTATTTTTTCATTTTCTAATATGATATATTGCCAACCAGGAAGTTTCCGTTTTTGTTCTCCTTCTCCCATCCTATTATAAAATAATGAAAATAAACCAAAAAACTTTTTTTTTTATTTAAAAAAAGCCTATTTTAGAAATGTTTCCACTCAAAATTAAATAAAAACTTTAAAAGTATACAAAAAAAAATAATCTTTTTAAAAACAAGTTGAATATGAAAAACAACAACTAGTATACTGAAAAAACGAAAAAAAAAATCGGAAAAAAAAAAGTTGAAAGAAAAAGTATATCGAAAAAAACTAATCTTCTTCAAAAGAAAGTTGAATATGAAAAAAAAAAAGTATACTAAAAAAACCTAATCTTTTTCAAAAACAAAGTTGAATATGAAAAACAGTATATTTAACCAAAAAAACAAAAAAAAAAAAAAAACAAAACCAACCTTTTTGGTTGAACTTTGAAGAAACAATATACTGAAATCTGAAAAAAAAAAAAAAAAAAAACTAATCTTTTTTAAAAAACAAGTTGAACATGAAAAATAACTAGTATGCTGAAAACAAAAATAATAAATAAATAAATAAAATCAACCTTTTTGGGAATACAAGGAAGATATGCTGATGAAGTTGAATGAAAACTGAATAAAAATGCTTTTTTTTATATGAACCCACAGAATTTGAAAAGAACAACTACAATAAAACAAAAAAAAAGAACTAAAAAACCTTCAGAATCTACCGAGAAGATCTATAATGAGGAAAGAAAAAAAAAACTGGGAAATAAAAAAACTAACATTTTTTATTGCTTTTTCTACCCTTCAAAATTGCAGCCGAAGAACTTGAATGGGAAAAGTTGTAGAAAACTTCTTCCCTTTTTTTTTTGGAAGAATTTCAGAATATTAGGAGAAGGAGAACTTCAAACTTGGAAGATAAAAAAAACTAACCCAAACGTGGAGAATAGGACAGACCATCACGTTTTCCTATAATATTTTTTGCTTTTTCATGGTATAGATGGCTGTATATTTTAATATTAGGTTGCATGGATTTTGTGGGCCTATTTTACGTGGGTTTAGGTTTATAAATAAAAAAAAGAAAAAGAAACAAAGACATGAATTTCAACCAGGTGTATGCCTTGGCCAAGGCGCAAGGTGTCACAATCACACTTTTAGAAGCTTCACTTAGCGATTGTGCGACATTTGTTTCCGCTCACAAAGAAATCAGCCAATTCAAATACGGAATGTCGATGGCACACCGGTGCCTCTTGCAACCTCTACCCCCGTTTTAGAGAAAAAGGTTTTAGAAAACGGGTTCGGAGAAAAAGGTTTTCACAAACGTTTTGAATGTATGAATAGAGAAGAGAAAGATTATAGTAGGCTAGAAAACAATAAGCAACAACAATGGCTTTATAGCATACCACTCCGGATATGGAGAAGTGATGGTTAGTCTTATCCCCATATAGTGCATTCTGAATAAAAACACATCTATCACCCTTGCATATGGAAATGGGCGAGTGGTCACTCACTAAGAAAAGTATATAGAAAGCAAACTACCTGTTGGCTTTTTGGCCCTTAATCTCAAATTAATTAATTTTAATTAATTAATTAATCAATGTTTTGATAATAACAAGCTCAATTTTTAATTACTGAAAACTTTAGTGTTTTAATATGTTCATAGCGTAGAGCTCGAAACAACGATTCAAACACCTCTTGAATCAATCAAATCGGAGCTAAAACGAAGACGATATGACCGAAACAAGTCTATAAAGAAAATACCGTGGTGGATGACGTGACATAACCAAACCATTTGTATGTAGACATGTGGTAGTATATTGGTTGAATGGTGGATCATTAAGAGATTAACATATGATGAACTTTTGATTTTTGGATTGATTTAAAAAAATGAAATTTAAAAGAAATTTAAAAGGAAAAGAAATTTAATATTATTTTATGTTTGTGTCTAACGACTAGTTTTTTACGCATAGTATTTTTTTTTTTTTTAATTTTTGGATTGACTTTAAAAAGAATGAATTTAAAAAGAAAATGAATTAAAATGAAAATGAATTTAATATTATTTTATGTTTGTGTCTAAAGGCTAGTTTTTGACACATGGTATGTTTTTTTTTAATTTTTGGGATTAATTTTAAAAAGAAAATGAATTTCAAAAGAAAATGAATTTAATATTATATTTTGTTTGTATCTAACGACTAGTTTAGTTTAAAATCTTCACCATTGATTTTTCTTTTCCAAATCTAATGGTCCAATTTAAATTCAATTTTTTCCTTTCCATCTCTATATAAACCATC
>NC_052350.1:4699001-4726525 GCF_009727055.1 Benincasa hispida
GACGTTCTCTTTGCCCTCGACTTCGAAACTATCCCAGGCACAAATTTACTCAAACCCTGTCCCCTTGTAGGAACTCTCGGTGTTTGGACTTCTTTCCTCTCATTCTCCTCCTCTTTGGAGGCAGAGACTTGTGTAAAATGTCCAGCTCAACAACATGACACTGTTCCAAGACATACAGAATGTCTTGGGGGGCCTTCTCTTTCATGGTTTCGACTGACTCGTGAGTAAAGTCCTTCTCCAACTGGAGGGTCGAGATCATCATCCCATTTGGCTGTTTGATCTCGGCATGCACAACGGTGGGCATAGACCCTGTGATCACTAAATACTTGGTGAAGGCTATCGGTATTACCTTGTGCTCAAGCAAGAACTCCATTCCCAACACCACTCAAAGTCACCCATCTTGACGATCACGAAATCGATAGGGCCGCTCCAGTCCCCCAACTTTACGACTGTTCTCTTTGCCATTCCTGTAATCGACAAGGCCGCAGAGTTCATTACTTTCATTTTACTTGCGCCTCCTTCCCAACGAAGATTCAGCCGTTTAGCTTCTGTTTCGGACATAAAATTATGGGTGACCCTCGAGTCGACCATGGTACTTTTGGCCGATCTATGGTCGACCCAAGCAACAACATACATCAGTCTGCCTCTTTGGGATCCTTTTGTTTCTCCTACATCCTTCTGGAGGGTAGCTAAAAATCTTAGGGGGACTCGTGGGGTTCTATCTTCCTTTGCTTGTATATTCCCGTCCTCTACCTAAACAGCTTTGTCTTTCTAGTCCGAAGCTAACGAGGCCTAAGCATTAAAGGCTACTCGTTCCAGACGTTCGCTCGCCTTGTATTGTCCTTTGCATATATAACAGAATAAAGGTCGATAAAAATTCTTCTGATTCTACCCCTACTACGTATTTCCAATCGTCTGCTGAGGTGATTTACTATCCCCACTAGTGTCTTTATCTCCCTCACTATTTCTCGATGGCCTCGAACCATTGCTCTTTCTCCCTCTATTAGGAGATCTCGAGTGCTATCTCATCTCTTGAGATTCATCAATCAAGTCAAACAACTGTTCGGCCGCTGCGTATGCGGCTGGGAGATCCTGTAATCTCTATTCATACAGTTTTTTTTTTGCCTACGGTTTCAGGACTTCGACAAAACATAAAACTTTATTTTTTTCAAACATATCTCTTATGTCCAACATCAACCCGACAAATTGATTCACGTAGTCCCTAATAGTACCAGTATGTTTCAATTCCCATAGCTTATGTCTTGCCAAAATCTCAATATTTTTTGGGAAGAATTGAGAATGCAACTCTTGTTTCAGTCTCTCCCACGTGTCGATGGTACTGACCCTCCTTGAATGTCATGAAAAGGGAACCTCCACCATAACTTGGCACCTCTGCTAGGTGCATATCGTCGCTAGGGTAATCTTCGACTCTTCAATCGCTGTGTTCGTAGCTCTGAAGTACTGTTCCATGTCAAAAATAAAATTTTCTAGCGCTTTCGCGTCGCGAGCCCCACAGAAGGGCTTAGGCTCAGGTACTTTTACCCTGTTGAATTGGACTGCACCCCCGACTGGGGCTTGATTTCCCACCACTCTCATGGTGAAGTTAACTCTTACACTAATGTCCGCAATCTCTGCTCGGATGATATCAATGGTGGCTTAAAAGTCCTCAGACAATTCAGTCACCATCTGAATTATTGCTCTCTGTGAGTTGTCTAGTTCTTTGACACGCTCTTCTATAAAGGCAACAGAGCCCGACAAACCATCATCATGCTCGAGAGGCCCACTTTTCGTAGCTTTTGCCTATAGGGTCTCAACCCTTGTCAACAATTCCCTGATAGGCATCCCGTCTAAACGGCCAACCACTGCTTCAATTTCATTGACCATGTCAGCGACTTCTTATAATCGAGTTTCTAGGAATCGAACCTGATCAGGGACTTCTATTAGATAGACCATTTGCTCTTCTATCTCGACCAATCGGTCAACATGAGACTTGCCCAACTACTCTGTAGCAGACATGATCACAGCTTCTAACTTCGCAAGCCAACCTAACTCTGATACCGCCATAATCGCACTTTCAGAAGCTTCACTTAGCGATTGTGCAGCACTTGTTTCCTCTCACAAACAAATCAGCCAATTCAAATACGAAACGCCAATGGTACACCGGGTGCCTCTCGCAACCTCCACCCCCGTTTTAGAGAAAACAGTTTTAGAAAATGGATTTGGAGAAAAAGGTTTTCGCAAACGATTTGAATGTATGAATAGAGAAGAGAAAGATTGTAGTAGGCTAGAAAACAAGAAGCAACAACAACCGCTTTATAACATACCACTGTGGGTGTGGGGAAGTAATGGTTAGTCTTATCTCCATATAGTGCATTCTAAACAAAAATACATCTGTCACCCTTGCATATGGAAATAGGCGAGCGGTCACTCACTAAGAAAAATACATAGAAAACAAACTACATTGCAAAAGAAAATACATAGAATGAAAGCATAGTAAAAAGAGGTGGAGGCAGACATGCGACCATGCGGCTATGGACAACACGCCCTAGACAAGCATGACCGTGACACAAGGCGCTGCAAGGCGTGCACAAGTGCAACAAGGCAAGCGCCTCATTGGATCTGCACGCCTTAGCACCACAGGAGGCGCAGAGGCCTCCGATCACCTTGCCTCTCGCCTCAGGCGCGCGCCCGAAGTCGCCTCAATAACATTGCTTCTCCTCAAAATTGACCCTTTCATTTTACTCATTTAATTAATTAAAATTTTCATATTCCAATGTCTCCAACGATTGCCTCTTTGTTTTCATATTTCAATGTCTGCCTCTACATAAAATTGACCCTTCATTTTCCCCAATTAATTACAAATTTCATATCCCATATTTCACATTTTCTCTTCCTTTATTTTCATATTCCAATCCCTTCACCAAAGAAAGAGATGGAGGCCACGTAACAAAGACAATTGGAGGAAAAAAAAAAAAAAAACTCCATCCATGATTTTAGACTCATGCCAACCACATTGGTGGATTAACGAGTACACAATTTTTATCACAACCAAATCCACCCTATTTTTGTCACTAGGTCCTTAACCTTATTTCTAAAACCTATTTCTTCAACCACTATTTTTTAAAAAAATTTCTTCGATACTCTATTTTTATCATTATTTTGAAAAACTACATTATTCTTGAACTAGTCCGTACTTACGTTGCAGCCTAATTCTCAGACCTTGAGAGTGCTAGAAATTTAAATGTATGAGAACATTTCATATAATTTTTCGATCCAAATAAATATTTAACATCAACATTATTTCACATAACCACGAGTATCTTGACCTACAGGTTTGCAGAGAATTAGTATAAAACCATGACCTAATACATTTTTGAACTAGATAGAATGACCAAGTCCACATTCCCAATTTGGTCTTAGTTAGGCTCAAGCTCGACTTCTAACGAACGAGTTGATGCCAATCAACAATGTTTCACCAGCTGAATTCCATGTTAAGTTACAGACAAAGCCAAGTCCTACCCAAAGATGAGTAAAATGAACGTGTGGTGAATTATTAATACTGTAATAAAACACAAATCATTAGAACGCATCGGGAAATAGGGAGAGACTCCAATCTAAACCTCACATGAAATGAAGAAATTCTGATTCCACACTTCCCGCAAAGTAGATATCTGTAATGTTGTAACGTCGCATGGCATAATAACCGCACAACTAGTTAATTCTTTTGAGTGTGTTGACAAAGGTATAACTGGAAAAAGTAACAAAGAGTTTCCGAAACCTGCCAAATAAAAAAGTAGGGCAATTAAAACAACAGGTTTTTGTGTTGTCCAGCGAACCAAATCCAAATTTCCTTATGAATGGAATGGGAATGGGATAATGAAATAAGTGTAACATGGGAAGCTCTCAAATAACGCTCAACTATGATAGTAGAGTTTATGCTCTAATCTGACTCAAATAAAATTCACAAAACAAACATACCAAACCCATTGGCTTGCGTGCTGTGCCATTGCAAGGAAGCTTTGTCGTGGGCATTCATTTAACAAGCAATGAGTTATTCCACGTGTGTGCTCTTCGGAAAACAAAATAGATAACCAGATATCAAATGGTCCGCTATACTTCCGCAGTATGTTGGTACTGACCTGAGAATAATCAAGCAAAATTACACATAAACTCCTGGAAAGGGAACTCAGAAGTTGATTACGCAAACGTGGCTAGGCTACGATTGACCTGAAAAGGTTTAGGTTTACTTTTGTGTGAGATGTCAACGGAAAATAGAGAGGCTTTCTTCTTAATCTAGTAGAAAAAGAATTGGACACAGGAAAGGAGAGATTTTGAATTTTGTACTCTGGAACAAATCTTAACAGGACAGAGGGTAACTTGGAAGTTCACATTCACTTAACATGTCATATCAACAAACCTAAAGTCATTTATGAATTTAATCAATTTTAATCATTCATTGAGCCATAACTTGGCTCCCATCTCATTGGTAGCCTCATCACAGAAAAGGAACGAATTACTTAAACATCCTTAAAAGATATTACAGAACCCTCAACTTCAAAGCATTCACCAATCGAAAAGGAAACTCAACTTATGAAGTGCAGGAATTCTGCAAGTGAGGGATCGTAAGTCATGAGTTAACCATCGTAGAAATGTGATTAAATGAGAATCAAATATGTCAAAAAGGAAAACTTACTAGTTCCCATGCCTCGAAATTTTCTGGAGCCTTATTGTGTAAGAAACCTCTGTTTACAGCATTGGAAAAAAGGTAAATTTTCTTTTTTTATTAGAATGGAGAAGCAATGCATCATTGATTATACTACCCATAGAACTGATAGTGAGAATTCTCTTTTAATTAATAATAAATAACAAATAGAAAGAAAGAACCAGTGCAGACGTCTACAACTCACTCATTTTTTAAATATGTCATTACCTTTAATGAATTATTCCTCATTATAGTACTCAAGCAGAGCCCCATGACATTATCTTTTGTTTACAAATGGGTAAAGATAAATTATTTGAGCAACATAAACACTTAAATTCCAAGATTTCAGCAATAAATGTTGCTTCCTTTAAAGCCCAGCTACAATGGAGACAATTTACATCTCAGGAAATAATTTTTGAGAAAACAAGAAATGCTGAAGGAGGCAGTAAGAAGAATAAAAGTAATATAAGTTTATAAGCCAGCTTACCGCACCCCGTTGTGCACATCACGATGATTACAGTGACCGGAAACTCCATAGCTGTCGAAAGTAATAATCTGTAAAAGTCATAAAAAATGAAAGAACAGAACGTCAGACATGTCAGATAGAAACCAAAAAAGTTATGCATAACCAAAAGTGAGCATAGATATGATTTCAACATTGTACCAGTAACCAGTTTAATAGATCCAATATATTACCAAGTCAATCTCATGGCTTGATATTTCCTGTTCAATAATCTCTGCCAGCAGTTTATGATCCCACACTTTGCCAAAACCATCCTGACGGCATTATTATATTGGATTACAATCTTCCCATAATATGTCAAGTAGTGACAGTATAATCAAATTCAGCCAGACAATTTTGAAGTCACACCTGCAAATCTGGATGGTCCAAGATCTTCACTTGACCGAGGGGAACCTAGATTTCATAACAACAAAAACAGACTTTGATACATGAAAATTAAAAAGGAAAAAAAAAAGTAACAAAATATTGAATAAAAAATTCATGCGTGCAAAGAGGATTGAGGATTTATGACAGGCAACTTTTAACCTCATAGGTTCAATATTCTAGGCCAAACTTAACATCAGAGAAGCTAATTTTATTTTATTTTTCTTCTTTTCTTTTAATTTATTTTTTCTTTTTGTAAAAAATACCTGCTTTCATTGAGAAGAAAGAAAATGTTTAAGATACTAGAAAATTATGTAAAAAGTTTATTTTATTTTAGGCTCAAACACCTTAAGAACTAAGGAAGCTTTGTATAGCTCTTCTCTTCTCACGGTTCCTATGCCATCTGCATTACCTACATAATAAACGAAGAACATAAAAATAAAAAATAAGTGGTTGTCTGGAAGCTATTCCAAGAAAAATATGTTTGAATAATTGGTTGTCAAAATTCTCTCCCTGGTTTTTAGAAGTCTGTTGTTATGGTTATGGATGACTTGTTCTTCTAAAGCAACCAGAGTTGATCTTTCTACAAAAAAAAAAATCATGTGTTTATGGATAGTGATCTTAAACGTACAAATCATTTTATCATTTATAAGTCGCCCTCTCAAAACTTTTGAAAATAATCCTGATAACAAAATAAAAAAAAAGTTTTGAAAGCAATCCTCTTAACAATCCCAAAGGTATGAAGTTGGGATTTCGCATGATGCAAGTTAAGATTTTGCTACATGAGTAAATAAAGAAAGAAGGTCAGCTAGTGAATTTTTGAAGTGCAATACCAATCGACATGCATAAAATATGAAGCTTATGCCCCCTTGATGTAAGGAAGTTTATTGTTGGAGAAAAAAACCTGCAGGTGTTTAGAAAGCACAATAGCATCAGGAGTCATAAATAAAAAGTAAACTAAATATTGAATAAAAAATCCAAGCGTGCAAAGAAGACAGAATTTATGACAGGCAACTTTTTATATCAAGCCCAAAATTGACGGCTGAACTGCAGAAACTTTTAATCCAGGAACTAATTACACATAATACATAATGAGAACATCAACAACATTGTTACATCAAATTGGAAAGAAGGAAGGAGGAATTGATACAGGAAAAATGGGGCCAATTCCAATGATATAATACATTATAACAAAATTTAATAATCTCTAAAACTTTCTGCTTGTAGATAGTATTTTGTTTTTAAACAAATGTTCACATATTAATTTTTTGAAGTCCTAGTTAAATAGTTGGTCTATTAATCTGAACAAATATAAATGGAAGTAGTTACAGTTCAATTTTGAGCAAGGAAAACAAAGTAACCGATTTTCTTTAATAAACAATGGGCAATAAGATAGAACTTATGACAAAATTTCCTGTCATTGGAGAAAGATATAAACCCAGCAAGAAAAATGAAGAATGGAGACATCTAAAGTGCTTACATAGACTCATCATCTGGATGGGCAATGACCAGCAAGATATTTCTCTTTTGAGGAGTGACATCTAAATGTTACAGGACAACAGATAAGAGTATTTTAATGTAAAAGAAGAGATAAAATGTAGAACACAATAGTCCATGAGTATCACCATTTAAGAAAGCACTCCTAGAAGATGAAAAAATTTTGCATAATGAAGCAATCCAAATAACAACGAAGGCAGAAATAACCAAGAGCCAAGCCATCAAATAACTCTCCTGAAAACAACATTTACAAAGAAATATATATGTATTAGTATTAACACGAGAAAAAGGAAAGATAACATACAACAAGCAATAAATTCTCAGCACCTAGGACTCAAACTAGGCCGTTACTAAGATCCAAAATCTATGGGTAAAGCTAAAATCCAACTAAAATTGAATGAGTAACCAAAGGTTCACAAGAAACTCACCAAAAATTTACCAAAATCTAACAATGGTCTTAAACTTGATGGGCCACCTCAAAATCCCCTCAAATCTTGAACCTAAACCTCCAAACATAGAGAGTTTCAACAAAAAAAAAATTAATAAACCAAAGCAGCTCCAAACTCACATAAAATTGCTTACCCAGAATCTAACAAAAAATTTGGCGAAATCTACCAGCAATGGTGGTTCAACTCGTCGGTATTGCTGGACGACGCGCGGGCGGCTTGAGCCGGCTGGAGTAGGAGCAGCGGTGAGCGGCGGCTGCGATCGTGGCGGTGAGCAGCTGGAGATCCGGCTAGGCTGGAAGACGGCGCTGGTCGGAGGCTTCGATGGAGGAGCGGCGGGGTCCGACGTCGACGGCGGCTGTGCGACGGGTGAAGGGAGCGGACGGCGGGAGAATGGGAACGAGCGTTTTCGTTCCTTTTTTTCTTTTTCTTCGCGTCCGTTCGACGAAGAGGAAAAGAATTTTCCTTTTTTTTTTTTTTTTTTTTTTTTTTTTTTTTTTTTTTTAATTTCATCCCTTATTTCCAATATATATATAATTATAATATTTAATTGATGTTTTTTAAATATAAAAAATAAATTCAAAAATATTTACAAAATATGACAAAATTTTAGAACATAGAAGTTATAGACACGGATAGAAGTGTCTACCATCCTAATTATGGAGACCTTTATTGTTCATGACAATCCATGATAAAGTCCACACACACATTCTCCTACTCCCATTCTGGTACGTTCAAGGGTTGCAACAAGCCAAGTCTGCGGGTCACTGGCTGACACACTAAGCACTTGCTAATGAACTCTGGTATCTCCCTTTTATCGTTCCACCAGTAACAAAAGATGTATCGAACATATATATATATATATATATATATATATTATATATATTATATATTCAGGGCCATCTGGTGCAAATATTCAATTTATCTTCTCTCATTTTTGTATTGGGCCTCAAATGTTTCTCCCTCTTTCCTATTTCTTTTTTCATTCTAGGGCTTTAGCTTGTCCTTGAGTATAAATAGCTATGTATATCATTAAATTCAATAAAAAAGAGAATGTACAAAAAGAAACCCTATCGACTTCTATCCTTTAGGGTGAAGAAAGGTTTCTATCTTTATTCAAAATTCTGCTTTTAAAATTTGTATTTTAATTGTATGCAGAATTAAAGATTTTGGATGCAAAATTGTTTACACTATATCATCTAAATGAATGTCGTCTCCTTCACGATCTCATATCATACTAGCTCGATAAATTCTCATAAAAAATCTCAGAAGCCACTGAAAGTTCGTTATTTTCTCGAGAAAGAAACGAGAAAAGAGTGAGTATCTTTATAACAAAAACATAGAGTAGTTTAACAGATTTTTCTAACATTGGAGTGAATTTTCAATTTTTCTGTAGGGCATTAATCCGAGTTTCTATCCATTGCGTTTAAAACTTTCCTTTTCTTAAGCTCTTTTCGGATGACTTCTTAGAATTAGGAAATGAATTTGTTGTTAATCAGCCATGGGCGGGTTATCAAGTTTAAAACTTGAGCAAATTCATTGCTTATTGTTTGTTCTCTTTCCTTATTCTCTTGTTATTTCTGCCTTCGTTGTAATTTGGATTGCTTCATGCGAAATCCCAACTTCATACCTTAGGGATCGTTAAGAGGATTGCTTTCAAAGTTAACAGAATTGTTTTCAAAAGTTTTGAGAGACATAAATGATAAAATCTCTAGTTGTAGATGTCTACGCTGTTTCTTTAGTGACTCTAATTACATACAGTGGCTCTAATAAAAAAAATTCGTTTACCTTTTTTCCAATGCTGTAAATAGAGGTTTATTACACAATAAGGCTCCAAAAAATTTCGAGGCATGGGAACTAGTAATTTTTCCTTTTCGACATATTTGATTCTCATTTAATCAAATTAATTTAATTTATCAGTTATTCAATTCTTTGCAAGTTTTCAAATTAATTCCTTCTCTGATTTGAATGATGGCACGTAAAAAAGAAATTGAATATTCTTCTTTAATTTGAAAACAATCTAATGTAGATATTTGGTAATAAAATATCTGGTAATCAAAGATGATTGTATTTGATTGTGCATGGAAATACTATTACAATTGTGTGAACAAAAATAGTGTTTGTGTTTAATTTATGGAATTAAACATGAAAATTTTATTATAATTGCAATACATTAATAATTTAAATAATAAATGATATTCGATATATCAATAAAAAGTTAATTAATTATGAGTCAATAATAGTTTTAATTATAAATATTTGAAGATCGAGTAATTTATAATTAAAATTAACCAATTATGCATTTAATGAACATCATACTAATTATAATCTAACATTTAATCATCTTTATTATTAATTAAGTTCAACATTAGTAATTTTACTTTTAATTAAACAATATAAGAAAATATATTTTAATGAATAATATATTATATAAAATGTGAAGAAAATGAGATAAAAACATGATATATTAATAAAGAATACTAAAAAATATTTTGTAAATATGTAGGTTAATAATGAATGGAGTAATAAAAATTAATCACAATAAATGATTAACTTTTTATAAATAATCAGTGATGATTATATGCTCATAATGAATGATTAAATTAAAATTAATCTCCATAAATTACTTGATTATTAAAAAATAATAAAGTAATAAATTATTATTATTGAAAAATGAAGTTTAATACTAAATAAATTTAATGAACTCCAGTTTACTAATTAAATATATTTAAGATATTATTAGTTAATAAATTAATAATTTATGTAAAAAAATAATTCCATTCATTTAATAATTATTTATTATAAAAATAAGTTAAGTAAATATTTTAATAGATTATTATTGATTTTTTAAAATNATTTATGTTAAAAAAAATAATTCAATTCATTTAATAAATTTTTATTATAAAAATAAGTTAAGTAAATATTTAAATAGATTATTATTGATTTTTTAAAATAAATATTTATATTATTTTTATTAAATTAATGTTAATTAACTAATTAGTTAACTATATTCAAAATGAAATTATATGTAAAATGAAAAACAGATAGATAGGAGAAAAGAGAAAACTCATAATTTTGGAGGGGAATAGAAAACTCTTATATGTGAGAAATGAGGAATGTCTGGGAATAGTTTATTCTCAAGCAAAGAGTTGAAAACTGTGAAACAAACATGAAAATTGGATACCTGTGCCAATTCCGAAAACCTATAAATCAAACGGCCCCTAAATGCAATGAAGAAGAAATATACAAAAAGAAATCCTAGCGACTCAGTACTATCCTTTAAGCGTGAAAAAAGGTTTCCATCTCTATTAAAAATTCTACTGCGAAGTCTGCATCTTAACTTGGTATCAAAGCCGTGAAATGGCCAACGCCTCGATCAACTTCAATGGGACCTTTGGGAATGCAATCTACAGAAATCCTACTTTGAACCAGCTGCTAGATCAAATAACCACAATCAAACTTGGCAGAAACAACATCTTATTATGGTAGAATTTGACACTTCCGATTTAGAGTTACCGACTGTTTGATCATCTGATCGGGGAGAGAAAATGCTCATCAATGTTTTTGTAGCCTGAAGAAATCGTGTCCCAAATTGTAGCTCAGCCTACAACTTCGACAACCCCTTCGTATGTAGCTATCGCCTCCTTATCCGAAGGTGTCATCACTGGCACTTACCGTTCAACGGTCCAAACACAAGTAACCATAAATCCTCAATATGAAGCTTTGGTAGCCACAAACCAACTTTTTTTTTGGGCTGGCTCTACAATTCCATGGCATCGGATGTTGCAAACCAAGGTTATGAAAATGCAAAAGATCTTTGGGATGCAATACAATAGTTGTTCGGAGTTTAATCTCGAGATGAAGAAGACTACTTAAGCCAGGTATTTCAGTCAACTCGAAAGGGTTCTTTTACTATGAATGATTATTCACGAGTTATGAAAAATCATGCTGACAATTTAGAACAAGCTGGGAGCCATGTTCCTATTCGTTCTTTGGTTTCTCAAATTCTCTTAGGTTTGGATGAAGAATACAATCCAATTATGGCTACATTCCAAAGTAGAACGGATGTCAAGTGGCCAACATTGCAATCTTGAACTATTGCTTTACAAAAAGCGACTTGATCATCAGGATACTCACAAAAACAACTCATTCAGTGGATTTACATCAGGGGCCCAACATGGGAAGTCAAAGACGACAATAAAATGGACATAGAGGCAGAGATGGAGATGGTTGTTGTGCGTTTGAATGCCACCACAGAATTGATAATATGCGATGTCTTAATCACACTACCAGATAATGTATACGATGCCACAAAATTCACTATAGAATGCGTTCATATAGCTTATGCATGTCACAGGTTTTCTTGCGATGAAACCAAGCATAATTCCATCACAAATTTCTCGAAATGATCTGAGGTCGAACACGGGGATTTGCGATGCTAATGCGACAATGATGTGATATATACGACCGTAATCAAATTAAGATTGTGAGGTGATGAAGAGTAAAATGCAATGATAAATGAACAAATAGGTAAATAAATCTAAAGTTGTGCAAAGTGTGTGTGAAAGAATGTGATGACAAGTCTTGTGGATTGAATTAGAATGAGAACGGGTTTGGGGAAAAAAACATCGCAAGTTTGTCAATCTTGTTAAGGCCGCAACTAAGGTTCCGTCTTCCCTTAGCTTACACCTCTCGGTGATCACCTGTGTCACCATATCTCTATGATGATCAGGGACAAACGTTTCCGAATGCAAAATTGTTTCCATCTCTAGAAATACTTCTTGTTTTAGTTAACGCATTCTATCAACCTTCTTTCGAGAGGTTGATTAGCATCTTCACTTCTGCTCTCGCAGGTGAGATGCCATTGAACATGCGTCAAATAAACTTAGCTGACTTCTTCAACATGGATTGACTTACTCCACTCAATCCTTCCCCCCCACCCTGGAGTTCAGTGACTCATGGGGAGAAATTGAAAATGAATGCGTTATTAGTGAACAGAGAGATGAAGATGAACATGATAATGTATTAACTGGTAAAGATAAAGCGTTTGTTACAGAGATATGAATTGAAAGATAGGAAATGAACAACAACGATGAACAGAAAGTAAGAACAATTGAGAGCAGCGTGTCAATGTCTTAGCACGGATCTCGATCGGAGCTATTTGCTTGCCGACGTGATGGAGGAATGAGATGGAGAACTTCATTCTCAAGAGAGTTCTCGAGGGAAGAATGTCCCTTGCACAGAACTTCTTTTCGTCTCTTTTTCCGTGTGTTTCTCCTTTTTTGTGTGCTGAGTGTTGATGTTGCTATTTATAGCCTTTAGCACCTCTTGCGTCAGTGGTCCCACTCTGAAAGGTTACTTTTTTCCTATCAAGGCTGGGTGGGAATGTCCGCTCTGCTCCACGTTCAATTTGTCAGGTCGTACATCAGAAAAGCTATACAATTTTAGAAATCCCTGAGAATGCGTTCCTCTTTTTGTCCACGAGCAATCGTCGCATGCGGTGATTCCTATTACCTGCAAAACAAAGATTTGGACATCCTTTTTGCCATCGCAATGCGGTCAGCGGATGTGTTTCTGATACTTCTACAATCTTTGCGTTTCTAAGCCAATTTTAATATGTTTGACGCAACTTTTCCTTCCTATAGCCACATATTCTAAGTAAGATGATATAAATAACTTGTATTTCTACCAGGTATCACACCCTCAAATTTAGATATATGCTTGTCCTCAAGCATATCCTCTACTAAGGCAATTCAACTCAAGTCTCGTACTTGCTTTGCGCCGATCAACTACTCAGAATGCTATTCCTCTATATAATTTCTCAAAATCATTAGTTCCTTCCATCCTTTGAACATTTCTTCAGCATGCTCTACTTTAGTCTTACCTTAGACAAACTTCTACTCAAAGTTCCCTTCTTGTTTTGAAAAGATGTTTTTTTTTCTTTTTCTTGTAAAAGAAACGAAATGTGCCTTTTATGTTATAGCCTGGTTTGCATCTTACCATAAAGATCGTTATCATGGTTACACTATTCGTTTTGGCTTGCTCCCACGGGTGTCATGCGAACATCCAACTTCCATTGTGTACCAAGCTCAACTTCAACTCTTGTCCCTTGGCCAAGTTTTTACTTTAGCTGGTCAGTGGAGTTGTCTCTTTCTTTTTTTCCTTTTTTTTTGTATTGCGTCGATCCTGGTAACCTACCTTCGTTTTGGCTTGCTCCCACGGGTGTCATGCGAACATCCAACTACGAGTAGGTTCCTTTCACGACTCAACTCTTATCAGGTTGGGATTTTTCCTTGCGCTGACAATGGAGTTTTTTTATTTTTATTTTATTTTATTATCTTTTTTTGAAGATGAACGCATTTGCTCAGACCCTTCCCACCCCCAAATTTAGAGGGTCGCGAGGTCCTCATTGCATTGTTTTGGACAGAAAAGATAAAACACTTAGTCAAAAGTTTGAAAAGAAGGTTTGAATAGAGTCTTGTGCTAAAGAAGATAAAGTTGAAACTATTGCGATGAATTGTCTAAGTGTTAGGCAGAAAATATATATAAAGAAATTGCGTTAAGGTTACACATAATACTCATCATAGCAGCGCAAATAAACGATGCAAAAGAAAAAAAAAAAGGAAATACCGCATTGAATTGAAAAAGAATGATATAAATGAAGAGGCCAAGAAATAAGGAAAGGTAGTCATTCAATATATATAAATTGACCAAGTACAAAAGATTGTAATGACCGTAAATACAAAAATTTCAAAAAAAAAAAAAATGAAGAAAGAAAATAGAAAGGTAGGGAAGAAAGTGATACACCCCCAAATTCAAACTTGAGGCGGGGGCTCATTGTGGGGTGGACGTTGCGGAAGAGCTTTAGGCGGCGCTTCTTGAAAGAAAATAGGCTGTTGCAGATGTTGAAGAACCGTGGGACCATGTAAATATGCGGTTAAGAAGTTGAAGTACTCGTGGTTGCGTTCTGCTAACTGCCTCTGATTCAAGCGATAAAGATATTGTGTTGTATGTTGATCATCGGCTGGCGCAACTCTGCATTGCTTTATTGCAACTCCATCAGGGTTTGGTGGAAGGAGGAGAGTTCTTGGGTTATGAGGCCTCATATATCCTCAAGGGCAGCAACAATGGATGTGGTGGGGGGTGGTGTCGTCGATGTCTCACCTGCATCGGTTTAGGGCTAGCGAAAGGGCCCGCACCCAAACTGTGTGGGTCATCAACATGTGGTGATGCTCTAGGGGATAGGTGAAGTGGCGATGGATGGCTAATGGATGCTACGGGGGATGTGGGGTTGGAGTTGGGAGTAAGAAGAAGGTTTGTAAAATGATCGGGAAGAGGGGAAAGGTGCTCAGTGGTAGGGCTTGGTGGTCGGATGACTAAAGGTAAAGGATCTTCCAAGGGAAAATTGGGTGGTTGATGTGATGCACTGCCTTGGATCATTTCCTTGCCTTTGTCATTGCGTCGCTGTCTTTTGGGTCTAGGCGGTTGTGGCACATTCAGATTGATAAGGGGCCGCTTTGGTGGAGGCTCAAGGTAATGCGGCGAATCCTTGAGAAGAACTCTCAGGATTTTTGTGCTAATAAGGCCATGGACTTCTGTCATCCGCTCTTCTTCAATGCCAATGCCCACAGATAGGCATAGGCTGGAGATAGTCCACAGAAAGAAGTATTGGCCCCTGATACGACCTATATAATCTCTAATTTTCCTCGTAGGAAGTTTGCCCACATCGATCGGAATGCCACGCACAATGCAATATGCGACCATGACTCGATCCCTTGAAATTGTCTTATCATGAGAGGTTGGGATGAGCTGTCTCTTCACCAAATAGACCCATAGGCGTGCTTCTGGCAGTAGACGGTTGGATGCGAGGGTCCTAATGCTAGTTAAGGACACCGTCCAATTGGTGCCTGGTTGCGCCAATATTCTCAATGTGTCCTCCATATGTTCTTCATCAGGATCATCAATCATTTTGGTGCTAGGTGCTTCCGAGAAATTCTTTAACTGATAGAGTTGATTGATGTCCTTGGTGTTAAATGGCATTACCCTCCCGTCAACTACCACCACATCTTCGGTGTCGTGGAGCCGGCCATGATAATAGGCCCACACTACTGTAGGGATGACTATGGATGGGCATCGATAGAAAGTTTCCCATCTATGCTCCACTATGATGCTGATGATAAGGTCTAGTAGTAGGGCCGGCGCAGGGAAGAAACCCATTTCCATTAATAAATCATCATTTTCCTTCCGGACTTTTGAGCGCTTCCTGGCCGGCGAAGGTTCACTGCCTTCCACCTTTGTTTTTCCCTTTTCTTGAGCGGACGCAAGACGGATATTTTGTCTTTGAATGTGTTCCCGTTCCTTGCCCAGCTCTTGTTTTTCCTTTTCCCATTCTTCTCTCTCTTTACTTTTTAACTCAATGTTGCGCTGAACTTTGGCTTTACGACGCAACTCCTTTTTCTTCTTCTCCTTCCTCTTAGCTTTTTCCTCTTCTTGCATTTCTTTTTCGAATTGCTCGGAGGCAAGCGCAATGCGCTACTCATCCTCCAGCCTTTTCTTCTCTTCCTTTTTCGACCTTGTGTTGGCAAGGCGAACCTCCTCGTCATGAAGCCGTCTAGCCAAATCGGCTGAGGCGATGATTTGGCGCGCCTTTGCCATCTTTTCTTCCTTCTTCTTCAATTCCCTCCTCCATTCTTCTCTCTCTTTTCTTATGCATTCATTTATTTCTGGGTCTTCTGCGGACCCTTGCGGTGCATTCCCCTTGCGATGCTGCATAACTTTGTCGTCCAAACCATAGATTTGAGCCTCCGTCGCAACTAATCTTGGATGTGGCCATGAGGTTTGTTGTTGCGATATGTTCAAGTTGCACTGACATCCCCGTATCCACCTTGCGGTGGATGGATTTTCTTCGAGTTAGGCTTTTTCTGCGCTGCTACCTTCCGTTTCTTTCTTTTTTCAGGTGCCTCTCTTCACGCCTGTGTTGCTTCTCTCGATTTTCCTTTTTATCTCCTTCATTTTCTTTTCCTTCCAGGCCTTTCATCTTTTTCTGCTCGTGATCTTTAACTCTTCGCTCCTTTGCGAGCTGCTCATGCTCCCACCTTCTGCACTCCACCGTCCTCCACAACGGCCTAATTGGTCCTCAATTGGAGTCTGTTGGCGGCATTCTTCTTAGGATCCAGATTGTGAGCGGCCATCCTCGCCTGATGCCCAAAATAATCCTCCTCTTCGACGGGGCTGGTCACTACTCCCTGCTTCCGGGCAGCCCACCTGGTCCTTCTCTAAATAACTTAAATGCTCCAAATACCTCATTGTCATCTTTTCTATGTGTTGCACTTTCAGTTGGTAGGTAATTGGGGCCGCCACCTCAGGACTGGTGGAGGGGCACTCTCCGTGCCATGGCCCCTCTTTCAAATGTAGATGGAAACGCAGACACTGAGATTTTCGCCTGGGTTCGTCTGTTCCTGTTTTCTAGGACTGTCTGGGCTGGGCGACGACCGACGCGAGAAGGCGTCTTCTCGCACGGAAGACTAGGGCTTTGGGGGGGGGGCGGGCATGATGCGTTGGAAAGAGAGTGCGATGATGTCCGGCCATGGATTCTAGGTGAAGGAAAGAAGAGAGTGGTGCTTTTGGGTAGAAGAATGGACGGTAGGGTTTTGGTGAGTTTGCGTGAAATTACGGATGTAATCTCTCGATGAGCGTGCGAGAAGGTTGGGATTTTAATAGGCATAAGGCCCAACAACACACCGATAATGCGCTTGGCAGGGCCTTGGTTATCTAAAAGCCTGCAGCACCCCTGATGACGGGCAAAATGTATGTTATTATAAGCATTTATTTAAGAATTTATGTAGGGCTTGTAAGTAGAATATGCGGCGATATACTAAGAATCATGGAAAATGAGCTAGGTCGATGGCATTGAAAGTCTCGGCTAACCAATTATGCGTTATTTTGCGTCATGTCTATTTTGTAATACTAACGCAGGAATCGATCGCAGCAGTGAATCAACCATCGCCAAGCGATTTATACATTTGACGCATGGATGTTTTTGCTCGTGCCATTAACACATGCGCTCCATGCATAGAGGTTGCAGGCTACAAGTAATAGCCCATAATAGAGAGATGACGCAAGGGTGGTGAAATGTGATGATACTTCAGAAAACAGCATGAACGCATACCTCGAGAGTATCAAAGATGACGTTGAAATTTCACCTACCATGCCGTTCAGTAGCGAGTTAGAACGAGGTCCATTACGCGTTAGCTTAAGAAATTCATGAGAAGGTACCATTTAATTGTTGTCGGCGATCAACTCTATAATAGATCCTTAGAGCCAACTTTAAAATCATCCGAGCTTCTGCCTTTATGCAGATCCTTGTGATCTAGATGAAAGCGTGAGAAGATATTCTTGAGAGTTCTTCATTCCTTCAACCATTCCGAGTGACGATTGGAGCTTCGTCGGAGATAGATCTCGAGAAAGACTACTCCATTGCCCATCCATGGCACCACCAGCAGTCTTGACACACATCTGATGGAAGCAAGACATTGCCCATCTGGCCCTCCATATCTCTTCTATCTCTGTATTGTATTACATTGTGGCTTAAGAGATTAATACATTTTGTGATCAATGCATTTCTCTACTTCCTTCGATTCCATCTTCATTTACCTCTTCTTATCATCCTTTACTTTCATTGCAACAACTAAGTAAGATTGCTAGAGTATCGTATACTTAATCATGCGACATAGACATATGAAGCATGTAGCAAACCACCGAGAGGTGTGCGTTGCGCGAGTGTTGTGAGAAAATCCTCTTTGCTTAGTGTGAGGCTAAAGCAATGCTTGTCTATGAGCAGTCGCAATGCTTGTCTATGAGCAGAATCAGCAGCGACTAACTACCCGAGAGGGTAAGTAGTTGAACTCACTAAGCGAAGTAAGTAGTGTTCCTAGGGATAGGAATAATCTTATGTCAACCATGCTTTATGCGATTACCTTGTCTTATGAGCGCATCATTTATCATTTAGGCATACTTGGGAGAGTAGTCTAAAAACCAAATCTAGGCTTGGGAGAGTCAGATTGGATCGCCTAATCAAGAATAGAGGCTTAGGAATAAGCTCTGTTTGCTATTACACAGCATGTGCGATCACATCGCATGCGTCCAGAAGTAGGATATGTGGTATGCGGTCACCTTGTTTATGTGTGGGAGCACGTGAGCAAGAATAGAGACTTAGATATAAGTTCTATCGACACTATCGCATATGCATCACATGCGTCTTCGTCAAGTGTGTATAGCATAATCGCATAGCTTGCGTTGGCTGGGGTTACCCTTGCGATCAAGCTTATTGATGGGGTGAAGTCATCCCCTCAACCATTTTATCTATTTTCTCATGCATCTTATTACACGTTAATAGTTTACGTGTTTCTAACTCTCATAGTCATACTTCCATTGCTTAATCAGTTTAGTTAGGAGTAGGAGTAGCGCATAGCCCTTAAACTTCAATATTCTTTTATTCTTCGCCGCAACACATTACTCATAACATTTAGCTACAAGTCCTTGAGTTCGACCTTGGATCACCCCGAGAAACTTGCGATTTTGTTATACTTGGTGAGAGATCAAGAAAACTTGTGGCAGGAACGCATGGTCATCAGACGCATATTGCATATCCCTTAGTCCAACGCATGACCAGCGACACATGGAGAACGAACAATGAACACATATTTATTTACTCCATTTTCCATGCATCAGCCCCTCACCATTATGACCTAGTAGTCAAAGACGTCCTTTCGTCTACTTCGCAATAATGATCCTCGGGAGCTTAAATGCTCATATGATTGCCTCCTCCACAATTTTTTTTTATTTTAATTTTTTTTATTAAATGGAAGATGGGTGCAATGCATACCCGTCATCGCATTGTATATATGACATCGCAATGCTTATCTCAAAACCATAATGATAAGTCATTGCGATGCTTACGCAAATCATTCATTCAATTCAACAACGCAAATAGAAACTGAAAGGGAAACTAATTTAACAAAGCAGTAAAGATAGTTTATATGGATGCTTTTTGAAAAATATTTTCAACGTTACCGCAAAGTGCATCCCGCAGGTGATCAGACTTGCCTACCCAAGTCGATGGTCTCTTTGCATCGTTCCACATTACCTCCATAGTACGGTTTAATTCTTTGACCATTGACCTTGAATGCATTGCTTCCATCCTTGCTTGTTAACTCTACTGCGCCATGGGAAAGATAGTCTTGATTCGGAAGCCCAGACCAGCGGGACTTCAACTTACCTGGAAACAATCGTAAACATGCATTAAATAAGAGTACCTGTTGTCCCACAAAGAATGCCCTTCTGCTTATGCGATCGTCATGCCATTTCTTAGTTCGTTCTTTATAGAGTTTGGCATTTTCACAGGCATTCATGTGCCATTCAACTAGCTCGTTCAACTGAAGCTTCCGGACTTCTCCCGCATTTGTCAGATCAAAATTCAGCTTTTTGATTGCCCACATTGCCTTGTGTTCCAGCTCGAGAGGTAGATGGCAAGCTTTTCTGAAGACCAGGGCATATGAGGACATATCGATTGGAGTCTTAAAGCCAGTCCTGTATGCCCATAGTGCTTTATCAAGCTTGGGCGACCAATCTATCCTAGAGGTACCGACTACCTTTTCCAAGATGGTCTTGATTTCTCGGTTGGAGATTTCTGCCTGCCCATTGGTTTGTGGGTGATAAATAGTTGCTATGGTTGACATTAAATTTGATCAATAGGTTGGTGATGATGTGGTTGATGAAATGTGTGCCTTCATCGCTAATTAATGCACGGGGCGTTCAATATCGTACGAACATGTTTTTCTTGAGAAATTTTGCCATCGTGGCCGCATCGTTTCTAACGCATGCAATGGCTTCAACCCATTTTGAAACATAATCAACCGCAACCAGAATATAATGATGGCCCTCTGAAGGCGGAAATGGGCACATGAAGTTGATTCCCCATCCGTCAAAAAGCTCAATCTCTAAGATGGAAGTTAAAGGCATTTCATCTCATCTGGACATGTTCCCTGTTTGTTGGCACTTGTCGCATTGCATAACATAGGTGTGGCATCCTTGAACAACATTGGCCAAAAATAACCACTCTGCAGGACTTTTGCGGCAGTCTGTTGCCCCCCAAAATTTCCTCCATAAGGGGATTCATGACAAAGCTCTAAAATGTGCTTGGTTTCGTGCACAGGAACACATCGACGTAGAATATGATCGGGTTCAAGTTGATATAGGAATGGATCATCCCATAAATAAAATTAAACCTCGTGCCTCAACTTCTTCTGCTGGTATGAATAGTCTTTAGGTACTTGGCCACAAACTATGAAGTTTACGATATTCGCATACCATGGAACATTATCACATATCGTCATAAGATGTTCGTCGGGGAATCTCTCATCAATCTCTTTATCTCTCTTCTGAACCTCACAATTTTCTAGACGAGATAGATGATTTGCGACTTGGTTCTTTATGACCTTCAGGTCCTTGATCTCTAGGTAAAATTCTTGTAGGAGTAGTACCCACTTAATCAGTCTTGGTTTTGTGTCCTTTTTTGTCATGAGGTATTTGATCGCAGAGTGATCCGTATACACCACCATGTTCGATCCGATCAGGTACTATTGAAATTTCTCCAGGGGAAACACCACTGCGAGCATTTCTTTTTCTGTGGTTGTATAGTTCTCTTGTGAATCATTCAGTGTCTTACTGGCATAATAAATAGGATGCAAAACTCTGTCTTGTCGCTGGTTCAAGACTGCGCCCACCGCATATCCACTTGCGTCGCACATTAGCGCAAATGGTTGCGTCCAGTCAGGCACAACCAAAATTGATCCGTGATGAGTGATGCGTGGTTAATGTGATGAAATAATGGTGTAGAATGCGATGTGCATGCAAGTTTTCTCAGCAAGATCCAAATATAAATCCTACTGAGTTTCCTGGTAAGCCCAGGGTCGAACACAGGGACTAAGGAACAGTATGCGATGGTAATTTAAGATCTCTTTGCATTGACAAATAAAACAATGAGTTGGTTGGTATGTTGTTTAAAGTATAAAGTCTACGTGGCAGATTTGAAAAAAGAGTTAATAATACGAAAGTATACTGAGTATGCAAAGGAATAGGTTGAGAAAGGATTTAGCTAACACTTCCTAAGATTGCATTCATGTTATGCGATCATGCTACATACATACAACAACAAGTCATCTCTCAATGCAAATGTTATGGCTTTTAGTTTTAGAACATATGCGATGATGTCTATAGGACATACGTCTAAGCCTCTATTCTTGTCTATATGATGATGAATGGGACACACATACACAAGGCGACCGTGTACTACCATAACCTATTTCTACGGTGCATGTGATGCATGTTGGCAAACAGAGCTTATCTCTAAGTCTCTATCTCTTGCTTATGCAGATCTAATCTTGCTTTCTTAAGTCTAGATTCTAACCTAGCTCTCTCAAGTCTTAGGTTCTTTCTTTAGACTCTCTCTCGAGTAACTCTAAAGGGGTGATGGATGCAATATAAGACAAGATGATCGCATGCAATGAGGATCCTAGGTCATGTTAGCTAAGTACTTCTCAACCCATTTGAAAGTTTAGTTACTCATGCATATTGTAAAGAGAGTAAACAGATGTAGAAATGCAAGTTCCATTCTATATATGAAATTGAAATACAGAATGACATGTGAAATAAAGATAAAGAGCCTAGTAGTAATTTCTTGCTTCCCAAGGCTTTTACACTTTTCTTCTCTACTCTGCTCAAAAGATATTCTTACTCTCGCAAGAGTCGGCCCTCTCTCTATTTTCCACGCTCCCTGGCACTCTCTCGAGCTGACCAGGACGATCTTCCGACGTCTTTTCCCTTCTCTCGCTTCTGCCTTTTAAGTATAAGGAAAATGTGAACAAAAGCTAACTATCTTCTATATGGCTCAGCTGGAATGAAAAACCGAACTCCTTCAATGAAGGTGGCCTTCGGTATTTATAGAGCTTCAGGGTGAAGAGTTTTTTCTCTCAAATGATTGCAATGATGAGATGTCATTAATTCTCTGTCTGATGCGCCGAATAATTGTCACCGAAAAGTTGAGTGTACTTGCTACAGTGTCGTTAACGGCTTGTCAACTTTATTTAGAATCAACAGTCATCAGCTTTCTGTCCCATCGTGATTTATTAAGCTTTCACCTTGATGCGCTGGCTCTATGCGGGCACCTTCTTAAGCAGATTTTTGCGAACGCGAACAATCGCATAGCCTTGCGGTCGCTATCTCTTAATACTCTTGGATGTTAATTTCTTTGGATCGCAATTCCCCCTTGTGCCAATGCATTTTCTGCACAAAATACATAAGTTAGCTGTTTTTAATGCGATGGACGCATGCGATCACAATGTTATAAACTTAATGCTTTTGGATGCAATTTTATATATTTTTACCATCGCAATCCTTCATCGTTTTCTATCTTTGTGTTGTAATAACGTGAATTTCTACCCATTATCAATGAGCGCATTTCTCAGCATGTGGAACGCTTCAGCGTATGCATCATTAAATCCATATTCACGATCAATCTCGAGGAGTGCACCTAGGGGTCTTGCGATTTGAGAAAAGTTGCGAATGAATCTTCGATAGAACCCCACATGTCCCAAAAAACTCCGAAGTGTTTCACATTGACTGGTGGTGGTAACTTGGCAATTACGTCAATTTTTGCTTGGTCCACTTCCAATCCTGCCTTCGATACCTTGTGACCCAGTACTATTCCTTCTTCTACCATAAAATGACATTTCTCCCAGTTCAAAACCAAATTTGTTTCTATGCATCTCTTCAAAACTCTTTCCAAATTTCATGAACAAGATTCATAGGCGTTGCCAAAAACTAAAAAGTCATCCATGAATACCTCAACTGACTATTCCAAGAAATATAAGAAAATGGCCATCATACACCTTTGGAAGGTGCCTGGTGCGTTGCAGAGTCCAAATGGCATGCGACGGAATGCAGATGTGCTGAATGGGCATGTGAACATTGTCTTGTCTTGATCTTCCGACGCAATTGCAATTTAGTTGCACCCTGAGTAGCCGTCAAGAAAGCAAACAAATTCATTTCCTACGAGCCGATCCAACATCTGATCAATAAAGGGTAGTGGGAAATGGTCCTTCTTTGTGGCCAAATTCAGCTTACGATAGTCCATGCATATCCTCCACCCCGTCATTGTTCTAGTAGGAATTAATTTATTCTTGCTGTTGCTGATGACAGTCATACCCCTTTCTTTGGAATGCACTCATCAGGCTTACCCAGCTGCTATCAGATATGAGGTAAATGACACTTGCATCAAGCCACTTCACAATTTCTTTCTTGACAACCTCCCTCATGGTAGGATTTAGAAGGCGCTGCCTCTTTACAGATTCAGTTGTTCCCTCTTCAAGATGGATCTTGTGCATGCAATACGAGGGACTGATCCCTCGAATGTCTGCTAAGGTCTATCTCAAGGCTTTAGCGTATTTCTTGAGGATTTGAATAAGTGCTTCCTCATTCTCTTTGCTCAAATGAGGCAGAGATTATGACTGGTAAAGTGTCATTGCCTTCTAAGTAAACATATTTGAGGTGTACTAGTAGCGCCTTCAACTCCAACACGGGTGGTTCTTCCAAGGATGGCTTAGTTTGTTGTGTTGATCGTTCAGATAACTTTATTGATTCAAAATCGTGGTTAGTCTGTATTGCGGCGCAACTCTCCTTCATCATTATGCCAATCTTAAAATCTTCTTCTTCAGTTGCTTCTTGAAACTTGTGCCATTGTCCTTCCTGCAGTTTTCCAAGATACTGACAGTTTTCCATATCATTTGGGTATTTCAACGCATTGAGAATGTTAAACTTCGCTTGCTGATTTTCAACCCTTATAGTGAGCTCTCCCTTTTGTACGTCGATCAGCGCGCACCCAATTGTGAGAAATGGGCGACCCAATATGATCGGCACCTCAGTATCAGCTTCGTAGTCCAATATAATGAAGTTAACTGGAAAGATGAATTTGTCTACTTGCACAAGCACATCCTCTATCTTGCCCTCCGAATGCGTTATTGACCTATCAGCCAACTGCAACGTGACTATGGTGGGCCTTCCGTTGCCAATGTTTAACTTCTTGAAGATTGATAAGGGCATCAGGTTGATACTTGCCTCTAAGTCACAGAGTGCATTTTCGACTTCTTTCCCCCAGATCAAGCATGGCAATGTGAAGCTCCCCAGATCTTTCATTTTATTAGGGATATTATTCTGGAAGAGTGCACTACACTCGTATGTTAATGCGACGATTTCATTTTCCCTGATCTTCCTCTTATTGGCGAGTATATCTTAGAGGAACTTTACATAGTTGGGCATCTGTTCCAATGCTTCTACTAGGGGAATGTTAATATGTAGCTGTCAGAGAACATCCAGGAACCTCTTGAATTGCATACTATCGTCGTTCTTTTTCAACCTAGATGGGAATGGTGGAGGATCCCACCGTACTTCTTGATCGATTGACTATTCTTTTAGGTCCCTCACTTCCTGTGCTCTTGGGGCTAGAGATTGTTCCGGTGAGGGAGTTTGCGATGACTTTAGTTCTAGGGTCTGTGAAGATTCATTATGCGTAGTGGTCGTTGCTTCCAATTGGTGGTTCTGCTGTTCGTATTTGAGTGGTCATTGTTGGTGGTTGCTTCTTCTAATCATCCTACTAATTCTGGTACTATTGACACGGGAACGACCTTTTTACCGCTTCTCAATGTCATCGCTTGACATTGCTATTTTCCACTAGATCTGGGCGCCTCTGAGCTGCTAAGTAGTGTACCAGGTGGTCTATTTTTCAATTCGGGCGTAAGCTGCCCAACCTGTACCTCCAAATTTCTAATGGAAGATGCTTGCGACTGAATGAGCGCGTCATTCTTCTGTATGTACTTTTTTAGCAGTGCTTCTAAGGAAGATGAATTGGATGAAGTGTTGGATGGAGAGAGTTGGTTGTGAGGTTGTCTGTTCTGATAATTATTTTGACCTTGACCTTGATGACGAAAGCCTGGAGTATTTCTTCTATTCCCTGAATAATTGGTTATAGATTCCTCTGGCCTCCCTGGTCAGTGTTCCCTCCCCAACTGAAGTTGGGATGATTCCTCCAACCTGGGTTATATGCGTTGCTGAAGGGGTTATTGTTGACAGAATATACTGATTGTTGGTTCAACGAGCAGGCTTCCATTGAATGAGCCTCTCCACATTGTATACAACTCACTACTGTGACACGCACTGGCTTGCGCTGCATTATGAGAGAGTGCTTCTTGATTTATGGCCATGGTTTGCAAGAGCGAGGTGACCATAACCATCTGGGTGGCCAGCGTGGTCATTGTGTCCATTGGTACAATGGCGCAATCTGTTTTCCTTCGTTTCGTGCTTCTGCCTCCATATCCATCATCAATCCAATCATCCGTATTTCGCGATATGCGATCTAGGATGAACTTCGCTTCAGTATAAGTCTTATCCATAAAACCTCATGCTTCTAAGGCGTTTGGGACTGCTTGCGTTGCTCTGTTCAGGCCATTATAGAAAGTTTCCACGAGGATGCAATCTAGAATCTTAACATGCGGACAACTTTTCACCAAACTTGAAAGCGCACCCATGTTGTGCTCAAAGTTTCATTGTCCGCTTGTTCGAAATTTAGTGCTTCTCATTGTCTTCTTATGTTAACGACGGGAGGGAAGAACTTCTTCATAAATCTTTCCACCAACTGATTCCAGGAGTTAATCTCATTTGGCTCCAAAGAATGGGCCCACTTCTTGGCTTCATCTCTGAGTGTGTAAGGAAATAGATAGAGTCTGATACCTTTAGGTGTCACGCCAGGAATGGAGAATGTATTGCACATCTCGACAAAACTGATGAGGTGTGCATGCGAGTCTTCTCCTTGCAAGCCTCCAAATTGACCCGCGTTTTGTATCATTTGGAGTATAACAGGTTTAATCTCGAACTTGGCGTTTTCTTCCACTATTGGTCTTGCGATACCAGGAGAAAATTCATATAAGTTGGGTGCCGCATAGTTCCTCATAGGAATATTGCGATCAGCAGCCAAGAAGACCAGGTCTTGTGGCGGCCGATTCATTCCTTGATTTACTTTGGGCCTGTCATTGTTGTTGTTTGCCATATCTCTGTGACGCCTATTATGATTTTGATGTGCTCTCCTACGAAAGGTTCTCTCATTTTCTGGGTTGACATTGAATTCTGGATCTGTTCCAGTACTCATACACCGTCAACTGCTCTTCGCTTAAGCACACTGTACTTCAGAAATCTGTCCTGCACAATATCACAAAAATATCAGCACTAAAGTCGCCAATCCTTAGCAACGGCGCCAAAAACTTGTTGTGCGTTTGAATGCCACTACAAAATTGATAATATGCAATGTCTTAATCACGCTACCAAATAATGTATGCAATGCCACAAAATTCACTGTAGAATGCTAATTAATGCGTTCATGTCGCTTATGTGTGTCACAAGTTTTCTTGCGATGAAACCAAGTATAATTCCACCGCAAGTTTCTCAGAATGATCCGAGGTCGAACACGGGGATTTCCAATGCTAATGCGACAATGATGTGATATATGCGACCGTAATCAAATTAAGATTGTGAGGTGCTGAAGAGTAAAATGCAATGATAAATGAACAAACAGGTAAATAAATCTAAAGTTGTGCAAAGTGTGTGTGAGAGAATGGGAGGGCAAGTCTTGTGGATCGAATTAGAAAGAGAATGGTTTTGGGGAAAATAACATCGCAAGTTTGTCAATCCTGTTGAGGCCGCAACTAAGGTTCTGTCTTCCCTTGGCTTACACCTCTCGGTGATCGCTTGCGTCACCATATCTCTATGATGATCAAGGACAAATGTTTCTGAACGCAAGGTTGTTTCCATCTCTAGAAATACTTCTTGCTTTAGTTAACGCATTGTATCAACCTTCTTTCGAGAGGTTGATTAGCATCTTCACTTCTGC
>NC_052350.1:4726545-4727727 GCF_009727055.1 Benincasa hispida
GTTCCGTCTTCCCTTAGCTTACACCTCTCGGTGATCACCTGTGTCACCATATCTCTATGATGATCAGGGACAAACGTTTCCGAATGCAAAATTGTTTCCATCTCTAGAAATACTTCTTGTTTTAGTTAACGCATTCTATCAACCTTCTTTCGAGAGGTTGATTAGCATCTTCACTTCTGCTCTCGCAGGTGAAGATGCCATTGAACATGCGTCAAATAAACTTAGCTGACTTCTTCAACATGGATTGACTTACTCACTCAATCCTTCCCCCCCACCCTGGAGGTTCAGTGACTCATGGTGAGAGAAATGAAAATGAATGCGTTATAGTGAACAGAGAGATGAAGATGAACATGATAATGATATTAACTGGTAAAGATAAAGCGTTTGTTACAGAGATATGAATGAAAGATAGGAAATGAACAACAATCGATGAACAGAAAGTAAGAACAATTGAGAGCAGCATGTCAATGTCTTAGCACGGATCCCGATCGATGCTATTTGCTTGTCGGCGTGATGAAGGAATGAGATGGAGAACTTCATTCTCAAGAGAGTTCTCGAGGGAAGAATGTCCCTTGCATAGAACTTCTTTTCGTCTCTTTTTCCGTTTGTTTCTCCTTTTTTTTTGTGCTGAGTGTTGATGTTGCTATTTATAGCCGTTAACACCTCTTGCGTCAGTGGTCCTGCTCTGAAAAGTTATGTTTTTCCTGTCGAGGTTGGGTGGGAATGTCCGCTCTGCTCCACATTCAATTTGTCAGGTCGTACATTAGAAAAGCTGTACAATTTCAGAAATCCCCGAGAATGTGTTGCTCTTTTTGTCCATGAGCAATCGCCGCATGCGATGATACAATTTCAGAAATCCCGGAGAATGCGTTGCTCTTTTTGTCCACGAGCAATCGTTGTATGCTGTGATACCTTGCTAAGTGTTGGTTATGTTGAGGTGTGATCGTGTATCTAGCAAGCCTTATCACTTTGTTACTACCTACACGATCGCGCGTATACGATACGGAGGCGCTAGCTAAGCGATCGCTTAGGTGATGGTCCTTTGTTGTATTGTAGTCTTTTAGACGATCATTGAAGGCGGGCGGTGTGCAGAGCGCACTAAGCAATCACGTACCTCAAGCTTCATCGCTTAGTAAAAGGTACATGATCATGTAGTATTTGCTAAACGATTGTTTAACTCTG
>NC_052350.1:4730637-4755574 GCF_009727055.1 Benincasa hispida
GTGCTTATATGCCAAAGTGTTTGACATATAGTTTAAAACCTACCTTAGGTTGTGCAATTATTCATGCACCATGTATTATAAATATTATAATCGAGCATAAAGAAATTACTTGAAAGCATGCGCATGCATCATGAAATATAAGAGTTATATTTTTCATGCAGAGAGCATTATCATGCATCATCCTTTTATTATAAGTGTTATAGTCTAAGGGTGAATGGAAGTATGTTTTGCTTGTTTCATTGTTGTTTTGTATAAGTGTTATATAAAAGAAGTAGCAATGAATGGACAATGCATTGAACGTGGCACTTAGGCTGTTTATAAGCGTTATGAATGCCTTGCATGTGTTAGCTTAGCATTGTGGTGGTTGTTTCCATTTATAAGTGTTATAAAGGAAATTAGACCTAAAATCAATAAGAAAGAATTGCATGCGGACTTAGGGTGAACTCAAGTTTTTTTAAAAGGGTTTTAAAATTGGATTGAGATAGACCTAAGTTCAAATGGTTCTAAAGAGTTTAGTAACCTAGATTAATCTTTTAAAATTGGTTTAATAGGATTAAATTCGTTAGCGTAAAAGATTAAATTTGTTTTAAATCTATCTATAAGGGACCTTTTGTCTAAGGCGGGTTCTGGCTATGCTGGGGTTCTTAAGTTGACGGAAACGTAACACCCCTACTTGAGAACTTACCTAGAAAGGTGAATTAGATAGATTTTTAACAAGCATGTGATGTTTTGGTCAAAGACTCGTTAAAGAGTTTAATGGATGATGATCAAAAGTTGTTTAACTATCCAAGGTAAAAGTTACTCTTGGGCAAACCTAAAAGTCACTTAGTTAAAATCCTTACTTGTGTTTTTCCTAAGTAAGCTAAACCCTAGGTTATAAAATACTTAGTGGGAGGAAGATATGTATCTGATATATCTATGATTCCACTCACGTTTCTTCCTGTATGTTAACACCGTGAGATTCATGCTTGGCCTAGTGGTGCCCTAGGAGCATCCCCCTTCGGATGGTGTTTGCATGAGTCAATATCAAGGTGGACGAAGAGAATGTTTATAGTAAGTGGGTGAAGGGTGGGTGTCAACACATCCTATGGTCTCTGTCATTGGTTCACACCATGAGATCATTCTGTACTCCCTCGTGGTGCCCTGGGAGCGTCCCCCTTCGGATGGGTTTTGTGCAGTTGGTCAAGATCAAGGTGAACTCCATAAATGGATAGGGTCACTTTAGGTTTTTCCCCAATCGGATTTTTTCTCTTTGGATTGGATTTTTGGGGCGGATCTCTAGGGCCTAAAATGGCAGGTCACACTTTGGGAGATTGTTAAGTAAGTTAATGATCTCTTGGCCAAATCAATGATGGCTAGTCGTTATAGGAGCAAGAGTTGTTCTGGTATTAATGACTGGTTGAGAACTTCTCAATTCAGAGGAGGGATAACTTACCTCCCTTCAACAGCTTTTGTCCTAAACCTTTGAAGCTTCATTGCGAAACTAGATGTCACACGGGGTTCATATTAGTTTTGCTAAAACATTATTGGATGTTTTTTTTGTTTTACAATGGGTATTTTCTTAAAACCTAATGTAGGTCAATGTGTTTTTTCTTTTCAGCAACTCATTAGTATTTCCATTTAGTGCTTTTAATATGACCGACTACATATAGTGGAAAGAATCGTGTGAAACGTATTTCGTGGCAATAAACGTATTTCGTGGCAAACGACCTCATTTTTTTCATGGTTGAGGTGTGTCCTCAAGTCTCGACCCTTGATGCGCGAAGTGTTCGCAATGCATTTGAGGTGTGGATAAAGGCTAATTTGTTGGCCTGACTTCACATTTTAGCTAACATACCTGATGTTTTGGCCAAAAGGGTTGAGAACATGATCGTTGCACGCGAGATCATGGACTCATTACAAGATTTGTTTGAACGTCAGTTCTTACTTTTCGAGCATAAAAGAATGGATGACAAAACCAGTAGTGTCAGTTATTCTAACACTGATCCCATTACTCCCTAACAGAGGAGACAAGACAGTAAATCTGATTTATTGGTCTTGGAGACGTGTCTGGTAGAAAATGATGATTTTGCCTGGATCTTTTATTCAAGTGCTACCAATCATGTCAGTTCCTCTTACCAAGGATTCAGTTCCTGGCAAACATTTTCACAGAAAGAGATGACTCTTTGAGTCGACACTGGTAAGGTTGTTTCAGCTATTGTTGTAGGCAGGCTGATGTTATTTGTTGACAAGAAACGTTATCTATTACTGGACAATGTTTTTGTAGTTTCTCATATTAAGAGGAACTTAATCTCGGTTTCTTGTCTCATTGAACAAGGGTATATTGTCTCATTTTCTGATAATAAAGTGTTTATTTTCAAGAATAGAATGGAGATTGGTTATGGTTCAATGGAGAGTAACTTATATGTACTAAGGTCATTAGTCATAAAAGCCTTGTTTAATACTGAAATTTTCAGTACGACAACAACAGTTAAAAGATCAAAGGTTTCTCCTAAGGAAAATGCCCATCTTTGGCATCTTAGGTTAGGTCACATCAACCTCAATAGGATTGAGAAGTGGGTGAAAAGTGGACTTCTAAAGAGTTTAGAAGAAAACTCCTTCCTGGTATGTGAATCATGCCTCGAAGGTAAGATGACCAAACAATCTTTTATTGGAAAAGGTTATAAAGCCAAGAAAGCCTTAGAGCCTGTACATTCAGACCTCTGTGGTCTGATGAATGTTAGAGCTCGGGGTGGGTATGAATATTTCATCTCTTTCATAGATGATTATTCAAGATTTGGGTATCTCTACCTAATGCAACGTAAGTCTGAAGCCCTTGATAAGTTCAAGGAGTATAAGGCTGAAGTTGAAAACTTTTTAGGTAAGAAGATAAAAACACTACGATCTGATCGTGGTGGAAAGTATATGGACCTCCAATTCCAGAACTATATGATAGAACATGGGATTGCGTCCCAACTCTTGACCCCTGGTACACCTCAGCAAAATGGTGTATCAGAAAGGAGAAACAGAACCTTGTTGGACATGGTTTGGTCTATGATGAGTTATGCTCATCTTCTAGACTCGTTTTGGGGTTTTGTAGTGGAGTCTGCATGTTATATCCTGAACAACGGTCCCTCGAAAAGTGTTTCTGAAACACCTTTTGAGTTGTGGAGAGGTCGTAAAGGTAGTTTACGCCACTTCAGGATTTGGGGCTATCTGACACATGTGCTAGTGACTAACCTAAAGAAGTTAGATCTGCGTTCGAAGGTTTACCTCTTTGTAGGCTACCCCAAGGAAATGAGAGGTGGATACTTCTATAATCCGAGTGAGAACAAAGTGTTTATTTCTACAAATGCTATCTTCTTGGAAGAAAACCACATGAGGGATCATAAGCCACGAAATAAGCTTGTTTTGCGTGAGATTTCTAGTGAGACTGAGACTGCTAAGGGTTCAACAAGAGTTATTGAACAGGCCGACAGATAAACAAGAGTTGTTGAGGTCAGAACGTCTAGTCAACCAGCTCAAGAGTTGAGTCTGCCTCGACGTAGTGGGAGGGTTATGAACCCACCGGATCGCTACATGGGTTTGATTGAAGCCCAAAACGTCATTTCGAATGATGAGGACGAGGATCTGTTGTCTTTTAAGAAAGCAATGGAGGATGTTGACAAAGATGAATGGGATAAGGCCATGAACCAGGAAATGGAGTCTATGTACATCAATAACGCCTGGGAGCTTGTTGATCCACTTGATGGGGTAAGACCTATTGGGTGTAAGTGAATCTATAAGTAGAAGAGAGGTGTAGATGGAAAGGTGCAAACCTTTAAGGCTAGACCCGTCTTCTGCCTCAAACCAAGTCCACATAGAGCCCACTCTTTAGATTCTCACACCGAGAATACCAAGGTAGCCTTCTTGGTGGTGTCATACTCAACTCGACACCATTAAAGTTCTGTGGAGGCTGTTCATGCTGTTGGGGTGTTCATGACCGAGGCGATCGCTGAGTTCGAGTGTGTGGTGTTCGTGCTATGTAGCGGTCGAGTTAGACGAGCGTTCGAGGTTGCTGTGTTCGAGCGTTCGTGATCAAGGAGCTTGACGATGAGTCTACAAATGTGTGTAGCATTTCTCCTTGATTATTGTAATATCATGTTGTAATTTCTGTAATGATTGCATAACCGTATGTTTCTGTTTATGGCTGTAATTATAAAGTTCATATATGATTGTATTTTGGAAGAATCTTTCGCTACTCATGGAAATCCTCGTGCACGATTTCCTTCAGATTGAGTGTCAAGTGTAAGAGAGGAAGGGTCGTGCATCGAGTACAAGCGATCGAGTAAGGAGCATGCATCGAGCGAGCTCCCAGCATCGAGTTTCCCATCGAGTATCGAGTCCTTCCCATCGAGTATTTAACAGAGAGTCACGAAATTTTCCATCGAGTAAGGAGCTTTTTTCATCGAGTTTTCCCAGCAGGATCGAGTTGTTTGAAACGCTCAGTTTTAAACTTCTCTTTTAGTTACCCAGATAGATGGATTAATCTCCCCCTTAATCTTCACTAGTGGGTGAGGTGGCTTAAGGAGATTTCATCCAAAGAGCTGGATGGTAGTATAAAAAAGGAAGAGAACCTCAAAGGCTTCTTTTGGATGATTTGCTCGAGCAAGCCAGATGAACTTGGTACCATTGGAAAGCTCTGTGAGTCTAGTTTCTGAAATAGAGCCTTTAGAAGGGAGTTCTCGTCGGAAAGAGGGCCGAAGAAGGAAGGAATAATGGAAGGTTAATTTGTGGGAGTTTCCAGGCACTCGACGAAGAAATGTAGATCTAGACCGAACCACTTGGATTTTCGAGCCGGAACTTTAAAGTATTATCGTGAACACCATTTCAAGTAAGTTTTTAGAAGGAATATTGTCAAGAAAAGGTCTAGGGTTCGAGTTACATATTTTGGAAGTTAAACCTAGAATCTTTAGGGAGTTGCACTTAGGGCTTCTGGGAAAGATTTGAAGGCACAGGTTAAACCACAAGAAGTTTCATACTGAAACTTTGAGGTAACATTATTAACAAAATTATAAACATGTTTGGAAAAGGAACTTTCTTAAAATGGGTTTTAGTTTTTAAGTTATTTACGTTAGAAATTGAATCTGGTAATGTTGGACGAATAGGCAACCCCTTGCTAAGTATGAGCTTGTTAAAAGAGTAGTCTTAAAAGGGAGGCCAAAGTGGCAACTAAACTCTTGTTATTTTATATGTAGGAGCTATGTCCATTGGGGAGGCATACAAAGCTTAGGAAGAACCAAGCCCAAAGATCCGTGAGTGACTGTTTTCAAATATATTCACAAAAAGGGACATGCATTCCAAATGAATTTCATGCTAACATTCATGGGTTTTCCAAGCAACTAAAGTTTATACTTATGTTTTAAAGAGTTCATGGCATTTCCTAAGCATGACGTAAGTTATTTAAATGCATTTTACTAATCCTAGCATATATTAAGAATGTATGGAAAAGTATTGCAACTACATGTTTATAATTTTGAAGCATGCATGTTGAATGGTAATAATGCTCTTATGGCGAAAGCTAGGTAAGTGCTAAGCCTAAAGCTTATGATGCTCAAATTTCCTATGAATGTTACATCTCTAATATACTGGGTACCAAAGGTATAGAAGGTATCTGAGGAAGTACCTAAGGTGTTGACGGGACTTAGTATACTCCACATGCATGTAGGTAGTTCTTTATGAGAGGCTAAAGTATGGGTCTTCTGGCTACAATCTTTATAACGGGACTGAAATATGGGTCTCACGACCATGAATGGACGTTGGGAGCTTGAGCTATGAATGCTCGTTCTCAACTAAGGTTTGACAATATGATTGATTATAACACTATGATTAATGTATGATACTATGTAAGTTGTTTGAGATTATTTTCAACATGTTTATTTATTTACATTAATGCTTATGAAAGGCTTGAGAAAAAATGTATTTCTATGAGTCACTCACTGTTTTCAAATGATTTCCTTTTTCCCAGGTAGTGGTCAGTTTCCTCACGGTTGAATCCACTGTAGCTTGCCACCCAAAGTCTAGATATCGAAGGAAGAAGCTTATTCTAAGCTTGTTTTGATGTACACATATTTGGAGAGGAGTCTAGGACTTGTGAAACTTACTTTCTTTTAGGACCCATGTTTATTTTGGTCATCTTATTTCGTTAGACATATGTTTGTTTTCGGAACTGTAATTAAATTTTATGCTGGTTAATTATATGGTTGTTTTATTGCCAAGTCGTTTGGCATATTGAGGTTTTAAGCAGGTTCACTTAAGGCAATAAGTGCTGGCAAGTAGGTCGGTAACTGCTAGCGTCATATCCTCTTTTAGTTTTAGAGGTTAAACCGGGAGGGGGTGTGACATAGCAACTCCTGAATCAATTGTTGACCCAAATTGGTATGTCGACAGTGGTGCGACAAACCATATAACGCCTGATCCCAACAACATAGCCAACTCTAACTGTTGGTAATGGTAATGTACTACCTATCTCTCATGTTGCTTCCTATAAATTAATCTTCGATGTTGGGTTTTTGAATCTTAAAAATGTGTTATGTGTTCCTGCTATCACTAAAAATCTAATAAGTGTGTCTATGTTAGCTCAGGACAACAAGGTGTTTATTGAATTTCATGTTGGTTGTTGTTTTGTAAAGAATATTCACACGGGTAAGGTGGTGTTGAAGGGGAGCTTAAGGATGGTTTGTATCAGATTGGAACAACTGGGCATACTGGCAGAGGTCGGATAATAACAGCTTGACATTGCCTTGAGGTCGGATAATAATAGTTTGGCGTGCTCCACAGTTGTGAGAAAGGGTAATGTAAATAGGGTGTCCAAGACAATTTTGCATAAAAGGTTTAGACACTCCTCTTTAAAAATTTTGAATGAGATAGTTAAGTTACGTAGTCTACTAGTAAATGTCAATGAAAAAGTTATTTTTTGTGAAACTTGCAAGTTTGGGAAATCACATACCTCGCCTTTCTCTTTATTGTCTCACATGGAAACTACTCCTTTTGAATTGATACATTCAGATCTATAGGGTCATGTGCCTGTCATGTTCAGTGATGGATATAGATATTATGTGCACTTTTTAGATGACTTCCATCGTTTTGTCTGGATATATCCTTTAAAATTAAAAAGTGACTCTATGGCTGCTTTTAATCACTTCATTACCATGGTAAAAAATCCAATTTGGAATTATAATCAAGGCCCCACAAACAAATAATGGAGGGAAATATGTTAAGGTTCATAAGCTTTGCTCTGAGTTAGGCATCCAGTCACGGTACTTATGTCCCTACACTTCAGCACAAAATGGTAAAGCAGAATGAAAACATCGACATATTGTCGAAATGGGTCTAACTCTCTTAGCTCAGGCTTCAATGCCTTTATGCTACTGGTAGGATGCCTTCCTCAATTCTTTATTATAAATGGCCTTCCGTCATCTGTCCTCAATGGGAAGTCACTTATGGGAGTGTTAATAAAAAGACAATTAAATTTTACAGAGCTAAGAACATTTAGGTGTGCTTGTTACCCATGGCTTGGGCCCTATAATTATAAAAAAATTTCAACTAAAATTTGAAAGATGTGTCTACTTAGGACCCAACCCAATTCACAAAGGGCATAAATGTCTCAACCCGTATGGAAAATTATATATCTCACAACATGTAGAATTTAACAAATCTTTATTTCCCTTCTTGTTTTGGCTCAGCACAACATTCCTCACAATAGTCGTGTCAATCAACATTAAATTGGCTACTACTCAAACCGAACGCTCCGTTTCATTAAACCCATCATAAAGCCCATCCCAAAGCCCACAAGCTGCCTCACTCGTCCATACCAACCTAATACCAGTCACATCACCTACCTGATCTCACCCTTCTCCCACGTGCTCGACCAGTAGTCCAAGTGAGTGCAAGGTATCCTCTTCTGCTTCTCCTTCTATGTTATCCTCTTTCATCACATACCATCCATCTCGAACCCCTTCTACCGAGCACCCTAATTAACTCTCACCTTCTCAGTCGGTCCCAACTTGACCACCACTAGTTCAACTAAGTCATCCTATGACAATCGAGCTAAAGCTATCATTTTAAGCCTAAAATCTGGGTTACTGCCTCAACTGTAGATTGGACAAAAATAGAGCCCACGTGGGTCTCTGATGCCCTTGCCCCACCAGAATGGAAGAATGCCATGGATGAGGAATATCAAGCTCGATTCCAAAAAAAACATGGGTTCCTGTGCCACCTTCCCCACATCTCAATGTTGTTGGCTCTAAGTGGGTGTTCCAAATTAAGAAAAATGTTGATGGCTCGACATAAAGGTACAAGGCTCGGGTTATTACCAAAGGCTTTCATCAAAGCCCAAGAATTGTTTTTTTTAGACGTTCAGTCCTGTGGTCAAGGTTGTTGGGATTGGTGTCCTAAATCTCTTTGTAATCTTGTAGTTTGTAAACTTTGTATAAACATATTATTGTCAATAAAATAAGTTTTATTTTATCAACATATACTCAATCTCATAAACTAAGATCCGAGGTTATTTCATGTAATTTAAACAAGTATGCAAAGACATACAAGTGGATCTTGTTTAAAGAATAACCTAAACGGTATGTAGTAGATGGATAAGGTTGGGTACCTTATCCTGGTGACACTACGGATATGACCCGCTTTGTAGGTGTTACAAGTGTTGTAAAGTGCTACAAATGATCTGATCCTGATTATTCATGTGAAGACATGTGAGCGGGGTATCCTATACAAAGAGTTTGTATAAGACCGGACCACGAAATGATTAGTCTCTTTATATAATGCCGTTAATAATAGAGACTTACATTTCACTAGGATGACCATAGGTGACATGATCTGAATCCTTAGTGAGTTGTGAACTCCTGCTCATGAAGACAGTCTTTGATTTGTATGGGTGAGAATGACCAGATTGCCAACTTAACAAGTTTACCATTTCGAGGATTCGTCTGACCGGGGAGCTGGGAACACAACTATACAAGATGAAATTCACTCCTTCCCCAATGCAAGGGCAAGTAGATAAATTGCTCCATTAGGGACTGATTCCGGGTCTTGAACATAGTGGCCACACCCTCTCCTGGCCTAAGAGAGACTTAGTCATAGTTGGACTATGACTTATTGTTCATTAGAGAAATCAGTGGTACTTAAGAAGCTAGATGTAACTTCAGGGACAAAACGGTATTTTGGCTCAGCTGTACTTATGAGCAATTTGTGAAGGGTCATCACATTGTTGATTGGTTATATCCAATGGACACAAAAATTTATCTGTAGTGCAAAGAGTGCAGTTGTCGGTCTTTAGTGGAGTGACCGACAATTAACGAATGTTCGGTAATTTAATTAAAGAGTTTAACTAATTATTCGAGTCTTATTGGAGCTTCAATCTACAGGTTCATAAGGTCCCCTCTGTAGCTCAACCGGGATTTAATTGATAATTAATTTTAGATTAATTTGAAGTGTTCAAATTAATTGAGGGAATTAATTATATATGATATAATATATTAAATTGATTATATATGTGATATAATTAATATAGTGTATTTGATGCATTATAATTTAAGGTAATATGAGAGAAATTTAAATATGATTCAAATACCAATTAAATGAATGGGATTCATGTAATTAAATATAAATATGATTCATATTGAGAGGAATTAAATATTTGGATATGATCCAAATATCAATTATATGGATGAGATTTATATAAGTGAATTTTAATATAAAATGATTTATATTAAATGTCATGTATTGTTTAGAGAAAATAAAATCTATAGTTTATGTTGTATTTGATGCAATATAAACTATAAGTTATATGTTATATTTGATATTACATATAGTGTATATATATATATATATTATTATTATTATTATATTAATTTAATTGAAATTAATTAAGGGAAGGAGTTACAACTCCCTCCCCTTATTCTCTCATTTTATTACGTGGGTTGAAAAAGAGTTGATTAGAGATTTTTCATTTTATTCCTCATTTCACTAGGAGAGAAGAATTCTCTCCAAGAGAAAAATTCTCTGTAGAAAAATTCTCTCTCCTCCTCTCCATCTCCTTTCCCTCTTTCAAGGATTCAAACAAAGCCAACAACTCTTGCTTGAATCTTTTATCCCAAGAGAATACAGAGGGTTCTCGAGTGGTGGTGTTCTGTTTTGGAGAAGTAGATCAGTTCGTGATCCATTAGAAGGAGTCCTTGAAGAAAGGGTTCTTCAAAGGTAAGGGTTTCTAAACCTTAAGTATATTTTATTTAAAGCATGCTATAATCATGTAAATGCATATCTTGTTATTGTTTTTCTGTAAAACTTTATATTCAATAAAAATGGAATTTGGGACGATATTTGTTTCTGCTCAAAGGAACTTTTTCGAAAATTTCCTTCAAAGGTGTCTACTATCCTTGTTGTACTCTCCCTTGCTATTTCAAACAATTGGGAGCTTGTGGTACTGTGGTGAATTCCCGTGAGCCTCAGAGTCACAAACGCGACAAGCATATAGAGTAGAAATACCATCTCATCAGAGAGATTGTGCATCGAGGGGACATGATTGTCACGAAGATAGCTTCAGAGCACAACGTTGCTGGTTCGTTTACGAAGGCTCTCACGACTACATTATTTGAGGGTCACTTGCAGAGTATGGGTCTACGGGACCGGTCGCGACTGGACTAGGACAAGTGGGAGATGTTGTATTGGGTATTAGTGCTCTAGTTTATTGTTTTGTGTACTTGTAAGCTGATTATCTTGTACACCCCACTAGCTTTAGGACAAGTTGGAGATTGTTAGGGTTGATGCCCTAAATCTTGTAGGGTTCTGTAGTTTGTAAACATCTATATGAACAAACATTTGGTGATTTATAATATGAGATATTTTATTCACTTCAGTCTATATATGAGATATTTTAGTTGCATTAACCACAATCCAATGAACTAAGATCCCTAATTATCGTTGTAACATAAGCATGTATATGGAGACATACAAGTGGGTCGTGCTTTAAGTGATAACCTAAATGGTCTGTAGTATATGGATAAAGGAGGGAAACCTTATCCTGGTGAAGCTACGAGTGTGGCCCGCTTTGTAGATATTACAAGTGTTGTAAGGTGCTACAAATGCTTTGATCCTGACCATTCATGTATTAGACATGCGAACAGGGATGCTCTATACAAAGGAGTTTGTATAAGACCAGACCATGAAATATTTAGTCTTGTTATATAACGTCATTCATGACAGAGACTTTCCTTTCACTAGGATGACCATAGGTAACATGACCTTAATCCTGAGTGAGTTATGAACTCCTGCCTATGAGGGCAATCCTTTGATTTGCATGGGTGCGAGTGGCCAGATCGCCGACTCAAACCTACCACTTTGGGGATTCATCTGATTGAGGAGCTAGGAACTTAGCTACACAAGACAGAATTCACTCCTTTCCTGAAGCAGGGGTGAGTAGATAAATTACTCTCTTAAGGGCTGATTCCGGGGCTTGAACAATGTGGCGCCACATCTTCTCTTGGCCCGAGAAGGGTTTACTCATAGTGGAACTATGATGTATTGTTCATTAGAGGGATCAATGGTACTTAAAGAATTAGATGTAACTACAGGGGCAAAACGATAAGTTGGCCCAACTGTACTTACGAATGATTTGTGAAGGGTCATCGTACTGTTGATTGGTTATATTCGATGGACATAGAAATATATCTGTAGTGCGAAGAGTGCAACTACGGTCTTCAGTGGACTGCCCAACAGTTAACAAATGGTGGATATCGTGATTAAAGAGTTTAGTCAGTTATTCACGTACCGTTGATGCTTCAAGCTACAGGTCCATAAGGTCTCCTTGGTGGCTCAATAGATTCATGTTGAGAATCAATTTTTGGATTAGTTTGAAGTGTTCAAATTAACAAGAGGGAATCTGATTATATATTATATAATTCAATTAATTCAATTATATGTGATATAATTGATTGATGTAATAGATACATTAATTGAAGGAACTAATATAAATATGATTTATATTAAATGCCATAATGGAGAAAAAGAATTATGGTTTATATGTGATGTGATATTAAAACTATATATTATAATATAATATGATAAATTAGTTATTATATTTACTTATAATAAATGAATTATAAGATAATTGATTTCAGTTTTTCTCCAAATAACCACCTTAATGGGTGGTTTTAGTAAGTTTATGGCAACCGAATGGATAAAAGTGAAAATGGTTTTCATTTTGTAATCCGACGCACAAAAAGCATAAAGTTATACGATACTTCGAGAGAGTAAACGATCGATCGAGTATTCTATACGATAGTCACTCACTTGCTAAACGATCGAGTACACAAGTCTATGTGATAGGCTTATTCCTTTTCCCACTTACTTGATCGTCTACCCGATCATCTAGTTCCTCCTTCCCTCTTCCAAATCCATACAGAGCCTGCACCTCCTGGATTCTCACACTGAGAATACCAAGGTAGCCTCGTGGTTGTGTCAAGTTTTCGTTTGAGGTTTGAGGATCGAGTTTCACTCGTTGCTGATCGAGGATATTCTAGAGGCGTGTTGCGTTCGTGTTATTGGATGCGTTAATGATATCGATCTCAGAAATACTAGAAGAAAAGGTTCTTCAAATGTATGTTTACTCGATCCTTTGCTTTATTTTTTTTGAAGCATGTTGTAATTTAGACTTGATGCATAACTATTCTGTGTTAGATTGTAAATGTTGATGTTCTTTCACCATGGGATTTGGAACGATCTGCTTCTGCTCATTGGTTCTCTAGATTTAGAGTTCCTTCAAGTCCAATCCAGGATTAAATCACTGGACGATGGTCAAAACGATCCTCAAGTATCTTCAGAGAATGATGGACTATATGCTCATGTATGGAGATAAAGATTTGATCCTTATAGAATACACAGGCTAGGACTTTCAAACTGATCGAGATTCTCGAAAATTCACATTAGGGTCAGTGTTTACTCTGAATGGAGGAGCTATAGTATGGTGAAACATCAAGCAAGGATGCAACGCAAACTCCACTATGGAAGTCGAATACGTAGCTGCTTGTGAAGCTGCTAAATTGGTTGTTTGGCTTAAGAAGTTCCTTACTGATTTGGAAGTTGTTCCAAATATGTCTTTGCCCATCATACTTTATTGTGATAACAGTAGTGCTATAGAAAATTCTAGGGAACCTAGGAGTCACCGAAGAGGCAAGCATGATAACTTGTAGAAATACAAATTATTTATGCTGCCTTATCTAGATATTGTGGAAAAAAGTGAGTAAATATGTGTCGATTGTATGAAAATTAGCTCAGAAATACAATAATTATGAATTATCACAATTACACCCACTAACATCATTAAGATGGAAGAAAAGGAGATTTCTACTCTGTTTTGCAGGAAACTAAGTCACCGCTTGCGACAAGGCTCAAGACGAACTGACCAACGCATCTCTACCACATTGCGCCCATTAATCAACAATGAACGCAATGACGGCGCAATGCGACAGTCGATCCAGAGCTGAATTTCAACCGCATACGGTAATAAAAACAACACCGCATGCAAACACCCGATCGAAAGATACAGCTGAGCAATGCAAACGCGGAGGACTGTGACACGTGTGCAACTAACGGTTGTGCAGATTTGACGATCTGATTGCATAACAGAAGGAATAATTATCCCACCATCTTCGAAATTTCCATAACAAAAAATAGGGTCCACAAGCCAAGAGTCAAAACTTTTCACCTATAAATTCCCCCATAGACTTCAGTGAAAAATATACTCGATACGGGGCTAATTGATGCTAGATCATTGAGAGAGAGGTTGAGCTGAGTACTGATCGAAAGAAATTTGGGAAGAGAAGAGACAAGGTCGAGAGGTGATTCTCAGTGTTATCCCACCATTTATTATGCAAGTAAAACATTGAATGATGCACGGAGAACTATACAACCACAGAGAAGGAAATGCTCGTAGGGTATTTGCACTGGAGAAATTCCGACAGTACTTAATCGGACAACCGTTGTGGTGTATACGGATCACTCTACGATCAAGTATTTGATGACAAAGAAGGATGCAAAACCAAGGCTTATATGATGGGTGTTGCTACTGCAAGAGCTGTCTCTTATACACATCTAGATGTGTATAAGAGACAGGGTGTATACGGATCACTCTACGATCAAGTATTTGATGACAAAGAAGGATGCAAAACCAAGGCTTATATGGTGGGTGTTGCTACTGCAAGAATTTGACCTAGAGATCAAAGACCGGAAGGGCACCGAGAACCAAGTCGCCGATCATTTGTCAAGATTGGAAAATTGCGAGGTTCAAGGGAAAGAAAAAGATATTGAAGAAAGATTCCCCGATGAGCTACTGATGGCAGTAGACATTAATGTTCCCTGGTATGCAGACATAGTAAACTTCATCGTTTGCGGTCAAATACCAGATGACTATACCTACCAGCAGAAGAAGAAGCTAAGACATGGTGCCAAATTTTATTTCTAGGATGATCCATTCCTATATCGACTTGGGTCTGATCATATATTACGTCGATACGTTCCTGAGCACGAAGTCAAGCACATTTTAGAGCTTTTTCATGAGTCCTCATATGGAGGACATTTTGGGGGGCTGCGGACCACGACAAAGGTCCTACAGTGTGGCTACTTCTGCCCAACACTATTTAAAGATGCCCACACCCACGTTGTGCAATGCGACAGATGCCAGAGAACGGGGAATATGTCAAAAAGGAATGAGATGCCATTGATGCCAATCTTAGAAGTGGAATTATTTGATGTTTAGGGAATTGACTTCATGGGCCCATTTCCACCATCAGTAGGTCATCACTATATTTTGGTCGCGGTTGATTACGTATCAAAATGGGTTGAGGCCATCACATGTGCCAAGAATGATGCAGCCATAGTGGCGAAGTTTCTGAAAAATAATATTTTTGCTTGATATGGGACGCCACGGGCCTTAATCAGCGATGAGGGCTCTCACTTTATCAACCACATAATTGCCAACCCGTTGACTAAATTCAACGTCAGCCATCGAGTTGCAACAGCTTATCACCCACAAACCAATGGGCAGGTGGAGATATTCTAATCGAGAGATCAAAACTATCTTGGAGAAGGTAGTCAATCTTCCAAGAAGGATTGGTCACCTAAGCTTGATGAAGCACTATGGGCATACAGGATTTCCTATAAAACTCCAATTGGCATGTCCCCATATGCCTTAGTCTTTGGAAAAGCTTGTCATCTGCCGCTCGAATTGGAACATAAAGCAATGTGGGCATGTAAAAAGCTGAAGTTTGATTTAGCAAGTGCGGGGAAATTTCGGAAGCTGCAATTGAACCAGCTGGTCGAATGGCGAAGGGACGCCTACGAAAATGCCAAGATCTATAAGGAGAAAACCAAGAAGTGGCATGACGACCGCATAAACGATCGGACATTAACTGAAGGTCAACAGGTATTATTATTTAACGCTCGTTTGCGCTTATTCCCAGGAAAGTTGAAGTCTCACTGGTCTGGGCCATTCCGAATCAAGACAATCTTTCCTCACGGCGCAGTAGAACTAACAACTTTAGATGGGAACAACGCGTTTAAAGTCAATGGTCAACAAATTAAGCCTTACTATGGAGGCGACTTCGAACGACGCATGGACACCATTGACTTGGGCAAGCATGATTAAACCACTTGCGGGGGAAACGATTGTGGTAATTCTTCTGACAATCAACATCCCTATCTATGTTTACATGCTTTCTTTCTAGATTTCTTTTACCGCTTTCTAAATTCTGTTATTTACTGCTTATTAGAATTAATCTTTAATGCTTTCCATGTTTCCTTTCAATTTAATTTTGCACGTTTTTCCATTTATTTAATTTAGTAGTGCCATTCGTAAATTCTTGTGAATGAGTGGATGAAACATTAGACACCGCAAAGCCTTTTCGACTTGCGTTTTGAATGAATTGAAAAGAAAAATAACAATTTGTATGAAACGGAATGATGGGTGCATTGTGGGATAACAAGAGACACCTCGCGTCCATTACACCCAAATGCATTGTGTTAAGGGGTGTGTTGCGCGCGTATATGTTCTTTGCCCGTCCTTAGCTAAATGAACGATGTTGAGGTATCCTCCAGAAATGTGTTTAGTTAAGGGGTGTGTTGTGGGGGTGTATGCGTTGTTGCCCGTCCTCAGCAAAAATGTATTTGCGTTAATAGAAGCACGGTGTTAATTTTTATCGTGCACGTGTCTGAATCAAATTCAAACGATAACATCAAAATTCTTTGATTCTTGTACAGGAAACAAAATTTTGTATTGAGTTAATTTGTAATTATTTATACTTTGTTAATATTCAATACAAATGAATACATATTCACTCCACTTTTTGCCCGTGTCTTTCTCTTTATCATCCTTTGTCAATATTTGCAATGTTCTTAATCTTTTATTTTTACGTTCTTCATTGTGTTGCCATGATGTAATATATGTTTATACTTAGAAACATTTCCCACACTTTGTAAATTATGACTAACACTTAGTCAATTCTTAGTTTAGCAGTACTTTACCTTTTATCTTTCAAATTTCTTCTCAAACCTTCTTTTTGAAATTTTTCTTTTAGGTGTTTATTTAGTCTATCCAAACAACGCAATGAGGACCTTGCTCATCTTTAAATTTGGGGGTGGGGAAGGTCTGAGCAGATAAGATCAAGAGCATGCAGTATTTAAGAAAATGTGTTCATTTTCTGTGAAAAAAAAAAGAAGAAATTTTGTTTGCCAAACTCCAATGTCAGCGCAAGGAAAAACCTCAAAAATGTTCCCAACTTGATAAAAGTTTAGTTGTGAAAGGAACCTGCTCATAGTTGGATGTTCGTATGACACCCGTAGGAGCAAGCCAAAATGAAGGTGGGTTTCCAAGATCAACGCAGTATAAAAAATAAATAAAAAAATAAAAAATAAAAGAATGCAAGAGACAACTCCTCTGAATATCATGAGTTAAAGTTGAGATTGGCACACAACCGTAGTTGGATGTTCGCATGACACCCGTGGGAACAAACCAAAACGAAAGGTGTAACCATGATTAACAGTCTCTAGTAAATGACGCAAAAGTTTTGACCACTGTATGTAGATATATCAAGTTGTTTCGACAAAGAAGAGATAAACATTCTATTTTAAAAACTAGAAAAGCATCTTTGAGCAGAATTTTGTTATATAGAAGAATAAAGTAGGGCTTGTTACGAATTAGCAAGGATAGGAAGAAATTGCGATGTTAAGTAATGTGCCTAAGTGTAACATTCGGAGCGACCAATTGACGCAAAAATACAAGATAAGAATTGAGCATTATTGCCTTAGTAGAAGATATGCTTGAGGACAAACATATATCTAAATTTGGGGGTGTGATAACTTGTAGAAATACAAGTTATTTATGCTGCCTTATCTAGATATTGCGGCCAAAAGTGAGTAAATATGCGTCGATTGTATGAAAATTAGCTCAGAAATACAATAATTATGAATTATCGCAATTACACCCACTAACATCATTAAGATGGAAGAAAAGGAGATTTCTACTCTGTTTTGTAGGAAACTAAGTCACTGCTTGCGATCAAGACTCAAGACGAACTAACCAACGCATCTCTGTCACATTGCGCTCGTCAATCAACAATGAAGAGACAATCAACGCAATGACGGCACAATACGATAGTCGATCCAGAGTTGAATTTCAACCACATACGGTAATAAAAATGATGCCGCATGCGAGCATCCGATCGAAAGATGCAGCTGAGCAACGCAAACGCAGAGGACTGTGACACTGTGCAACTAACGGTTGTGTAGATTTGACGGTCTGATTGCATAACAGAAGGAATAATTATCCCAACATATTCAGAATTTTCATAACAAAAAGTGGGGTCCACAAGCCAAGAGTCAAAGCTTTTCACCAATAAATACCCCCATAGACTTCAGTGAAAAATATACTTGATACGTGGCTAATTGATGCTAGATCATTGAGAGAAAGGTTGAGCTGAGTACTGATCGGAAGAAATCCGGGAAGATAAGAGACAAGGCCGAGAGGTGAGTCTCAGTGCTATTCTACCAGATCCCCGCCGCGAAGCTCTATACTCAGATCCCTGCTACCAGTTGAGCAAGCCTGAGAGGGAAGCTCATCCTTCCGCTCGATCCATCCACGCCGGCAAGCAAATCTCCATCCAGATCGGCGCCAAGACGTTGGCGTTTATTTGTATTTTTTTTAAACTCTATTCATCATTGTATTTCATCTTCTTTATCTCTTCATTCACAAATCATGTATCAGACGCTGAATAGAAATATTGAATGTCTCGATCGTTTTCATATTCCCTTTTCTGTCTATTTCCGTTCCTCCGTTTATCGTTTTCTTCATAAAGTCTTCTTAATCCCTTAGTAATTAATATGGATTAACCAAGTAACTTAATCTTTGATAAAGAGATAAATGCGTTTATCTAAGGCATGCTAAACGACATCTTCACCTGTGAGAGCAGAAGTGAAGATGCCATTCTAATCTATCGAGAGAAGGTTAGAAGAATGCGTTAATTCCAAATAATAAAGTTACTAAAATTACATTATTACTAAAAAATGTGTGGGGTGTTACATTCTGCCCTCCTCAAAGAACTTTCGTCCTCGAAAGTTCATTCTTGAAAAAAAAAAAAAACTCTGGGGGTGTTACATTCTTCCCTCCTTAAAGAACTTTCGTCCTCGAAAGTTCATTCTTGAAAAAGCTCTAGGTACTGGGCCTTCATCTCATCCTCTCACTCCCAGGTAGCCTCTTTGAACTGGTGATTCTGCCACAGGACTTTCACAAAAGCAATTTCCTGGCGGCGCAATGTTTTTACCTTTCTGGTGAGGATCTCTATAGGCTTCTTCTCTAGCTCAAGTTGTCATTCAACTGTAAGGGCTCGTAGTCTGTCACATACTTCCTTAGCATCGAAACATGGAAGACATTATGAATTGAAGACAGTGTTGGGGGCGATGCCAAACGGTAAGCTATGGGGCCAACTCGCTCCAAGACCTCGAAAGGTCCAATGAATCTCGGACTCAACTTCCCCTTCCTGCCAAACCTCAAAATACCTTTCATGGGTGCCACTTTTAAGAACACTTTCACACCAGTCTAAAATTCCAGGTCCTTACGTCTTACATCGGCATAGTTCTTTTGTCTACTCTAAGCTGTTTGCATACGAGCCCTGATCTTCTGTATTGCCTCATTCGTGGTCTGCACCAATTCAGGTCCTAACAATTTCCTCTCTCCCACCTCATCCCAACACACAGGGGACCTACAACTCTTCCCATATAGGGCTTCAAATGGCAAAGTGCCAGTGGCAGTCCAATAGCTATTATTATATGTGAATTCCATTAAATGCAAGTGAGAGTCTTAACTCCCTGAAAACTCTAGTGCACAAGAGCACAACATATCTTCCAATATCTGGTTCAGACGTTCTATTTGACTATCAGTCTATGGGTGAAAATTGTACCAAAATCCAATCGAGTACCCAACGCTAACTGAAGACTCTTCAAAAAAAAAAAAAAGATGTAAAACGAGGGTCATCATTTGACATAGCTGAAACTAGTACCAAAAAAGGTGTAACAACCCCTTCCATAAATAACTATGAAACTTAAGATGTTGAAAATCAGCAACACTTCTACACATCTAAGCTGAGAACTGTGAAAACGGTCATGAGGTTAAGAAAGTCTTATATACTAAAAACATATATCTGATCCTACCATGTCACATGGAAAACTTCATGTGCAGTGAAGAAACTGGTCATACTATATAATGCGTCATCTGAAGATACGTACCAGAACAAATCTAGTCAATTGAAAACTACTTCTACTCTAGAAGCACCAACTGTGATGTCTTTCCTAGGGTCTATATGTCTGAGAATAACCCTGTCTAATTAAGTCTTACATTCATGAGAAACTCATCATGAGGCTCTATACTGTCATGGGCTATAAAACTTGCTCGAGCCAATCCTTATATTATTCTTTAGGCTTAAAACAATCACATATCATTACTTAGACCCTACAGTAGATGAGTCTAAAATTCCCTCTGAAAAATGAGGTTTTGAAGTCCTTGGATGCGAAAGCATCAGTCAATTGATAACACATTTTCATAACCTCGTAATAACCGTAACTGACTCCCTGAAGTTAGTTTTTACGATAAAACCTTCTTAATTCATAAGTTCTAGCTTGGATTACTCGTACTCCCTAAAGCTAGTTAAGTTCTAGCTTGGATTACTCGTACTCCCTAAAGCTAGTTAACTCATTGCCCATGCAAGAGAAAACATATTATCTGGTACTGCTCCAAACCCACCTATAGCAACTTCTTGCTATCAACTCAACTTTATTACCAGTCTATCCCTTATGTCAATGATGATATTAGAAGATCCAACTTACTTACTTTTGTGCATATACCACTTTTGCCTGCCTTGAGCTGGATTAATTTCCTTTTTCAATCAAAGTAATGTTCTTGCTAGTTCATGTTTCCAACTTGCACACAAAGTCAAAATCTCTTAAATCCTACTAAAGCCCTCAATGATTTGCCTCTTAACTGATGAAGCCTCAACATACCATGTCAATAGTTCTTAAACATCTTCTCTTACTAGTAACTCCATTTAGTTTATCCCTTCTCGACCTTTTATTTTTGTAATAGATTTTTGTGTCAAAACAAAGTTCCATACCCAATCATCTATGTAAGCTATCTTTCCATCTAATATATATTGTCCCAAAGTCCCACATGATCATTAGATATTTTTCTTTTACACCAAAACAAATACCTTGTAACCCCTCATATCCTACCTCCAAACCATACTTAACTAGGAGTTTTGAACACATTAAATTTATTTCTCTTTCCAAAAGAGAGAACTTTCTGGGATACTTTTCTCTCATTCACACATATCTCTGATAAAACTACTAAATTCAAGACACCTCCCTTTTCTTTTCCACTTTCCATGTGGAACATAATCTCTTTACTAAATTATATTTTACTTAACTCCTCCATAAATCTTATCTCTCTCACTAAGAATTTCCATCTTGTAGAATTCCTCTTTGCCAATTTGCATACGTTTAAACTCCAAAAGACTTTTGTTTCTTCAAATCTGTCTAACTTGGATCTCCTTAACACACAATAAGCTCTGGGTTTAGTCTAGGTATACTAAAATAATCCTTCAACCTAAAACAATAACACCTTGCTTTAACCCCTTTTAAGTCCAAGGTCATGTCCAACTATTTTAGCTTCCTTTAATGACACCTACCTAGCTAGATATTCCAAAAGAATTCTTTATATCATTACACATAGTTTACTTAGTTCATCAAGTTGTAGTATTACCCAAATGATTATGACTTATGAATCATTTCTAAAATTCTTCTCGAAATGTTGGGTTTTTAATATCTCAAAACGTTTAATAAATCATATAGACTCTTCTTCTTTTCCTCCCTATTCATAAAACAATTTTTAACCTTATACTTGAGCACTGGCCTGTGTATTTATACTACCACCGATTGAACTATCCAACACAAAACATAACACTAGTCCTTGATCATAACTCTACATAGTTTCTATTGGCTTAAATATTTAAATACTTGAGCATTGGCTTAAATATTTAAATACCTTCATTCCAAAATTGTCATAACTCTACATAGTTTCTATTGGCTTTTTGGCCCTTAATCTCAAATTAATTAATTTTAATTAATTAATTAATGTTTTGATGATAACAAATTCAATTTTTAATTACTGAAAAATTTTAGTGTTTTAATATGTCCATAACATAGAGCTCGTAACAACGATTCCAACACCTCTGAATCACTCAAATCGGAGCTAAAACGAAGACGATTATACCGAAACAAGTCTATAGAGAAAATACTGTGGTTATCACATGGCATCACTAGATCATTTGAATGTAGACATATGGCAGCATATTTGTTGAATGGTGGATCATTAAGAGATTAACATTTGATGGACTTTTGATTTTTGGATTGATTTAAAAAGAATGAATTTAAAAAGAAAATGAATTAAAAGGAAAATGAATTAATATTATTTTATATTTGTGTTCTAATGGCTAGTTTTTACACATGGTATATTTTAATTTTTGGATTGACTTTAAGAAGAATGAATTTAAAAAGAAAATGAATTAAAAGGAAAATGAATTTAATATTATTTTATGTTTGTGTCTAACGGCTAGTTTTGATACATGGTTGTTTTTTTATTTTTTGGATTAATTTTAAAAAGAAAAGGAATTCAAAAGAAAAGGAATTTAATATTATATTTTGTTTGTATCTAACGACTAGTTTAGTTTAAAATCTCCACATTGATTTTTCTTTTTCCAAAATCCAATGGTCCAAATTAATTGTGGTTTCTAAAAACTTTTCCATCTCTATATAAACCATCTTCCTCTCCAAATTTGTTACTAACAAATTTTTACATTTCTTAATCCTCCAAAACTCAAAAGTCTCCATTGTTGCTCTCTCTAAGCTCCCAATTTTTTTCTTTTCATCTTATTCTTGAGAGAGTGTTATTGTATTGTTGAGATAAATTTGTTGAGTGCTTAACTTGTAAATCCAAATTAATTTGGTTTCTTAAAACTTTTCCATCTCTATATAAACCATCTTCCTCTCCAAATTTTGTACTAACAAATTTTTACATTTCTTAATCCTCCAAAACTCAAAAGTCTCCATTGTTGCTCTCTCTAAACTCTCAATTTTTTTTTCTTTTCATCTTATTCTTGAGAGAGTGTTATTGTATTGTGGAGGATAAATTTGTTGAGTGCTTAAACTTGTAAATCCACTCTATGAGAGTTGTATTGTGCTCTTTAAAAATTCCAACATTTGTAACGGTTTGATCCTAAACCGTGAAAAGGATCGGATTTGCTCTTGAACCCGTAAAAGGAGTGGTGGTATAACGGTTGGACTCTAATCCGTGGAAAGAGTCGGAAAGATTTTATTCAAGTTCCCAAGAGGTGCTTGGGGAGTGGAGTAGGTCGAGTTTGACCGAACCACTATAAAAATTATGGTGTCTACTTCTCTAACTCTTTCCTTTTTTTTATAATTAATTTAAGCAATTTATTGTATGTTTTAGTTTGTTCTTATTTATTTGCTAAAATTTGATAAAAAATTAAATTATCACACTTTTTGTCATCTTATTTGTTGATAATTGAATTTTTCTTATTATTTATAAAAAGTGTATTAATTAGTTTAATTGTGTTAATTTAGAAAAAAAAAAGTTTAATTAAACTCCATTCACCCCCCTCCCCTCTAGGGTTGCCATATCGATCCACAATTGGTATCAGAGCGGGTTGCTCTTCTTGAAATATTTATTTCTTATAAACTTAATTGTTTTTGTGCTATGACAACTTTAGGTTTTATCCCTTTTACCGATAGTCAATCTATTACAAAGCCTCCTTTCTTTAATGGTACTAATTATAGTTATTGGGAAAATAGAATGAGATTTTTCTTGCTTTCTATTGATTATGATTATGGGATATTGTTGAGGAAGGTTTTAAAATTCCAACAAAAGATGTTGATAGTGTTAGCACTATAAAACCTAAGGAAGATTGGTCAATAATTGAAAAGAAAAATGCTCTTAAATGCCAAAGCTATTAATTGCTTATTTTGTACTTTGAATGAAGTTGAGTATAATAGAGTGTCTATTTGCAAAAAGCGCTAAAGAGATATGGGATAAAATTAGAAATTACTCATGAAGGAACTTAGTCAAGTAAAAGAAACAAAGATTGACATGTTAGTTCATCAATATGAAATATTTAAATTGATAAAAATGAAGCTATTTCCGATATGTTTATTAGATTTACTAACATTGTCAATGCTTTAGAAGGACTTGGGAAAAAGCACTCAAATCTTGAGAAGATAAAGAAACTATTGTGGTCTTTGCCTAAACAATGGGAGTCTAAGTCACACCATTCAAGAGGTAAAGGATCTCAAATCTCTCTCCATTGATGAACTCATGGGCTCGTTGTTGACGCATGAGATAAAGATCAAGAAAAATATGGATGATGAGAAGAAAAAGAAAGAAAAGAGTATAGCTTTAAAGACCATCTCTTTTGAAGTTGACTCCCAAATGAAGATGACCTTGTATGAAGATGATGTTGCCTATCTTTCACGTAAGTATAAGAACTTCATCAAGAGAAAGAAGCAATTCAAGAAGCATCTCTCCAACCAAAAGAGTCAAAAGGTGAAAAAGAGAAAAATTATGAGGGTAATATGCTATGAATGCAAGAAGTCGGGTCATATTAGAACCAATTTGTCCTTTTCTCAAATCATCCAAGAAATCCAAGAAGAAAGCAATGAAAGCTACTTGGGATGATAGCGATGAAAGCAAAAGTGGTAGTGATAATGAAAAAGTGGCCAATTTTTGCTTCATGGCTCATAGTTACAAAGAGGATGAACAAAATGATGAGGTAACTCTAGAACCTCTTTCTTATAATGAATTGTTTGAAGCTTTTGAAAATATGCAAAATGATTTTAGAAAAACTTAGTTCTAAGTATGTTGTGCTTAAAAGAAATACAATGTTTTATCTAGTAAAAATAAGTCTACTTGAAGAAATTGCTTGCTTAAAAGAGAATGAGCATGATGCTATGCATATTGATGAAATGAATATCTCTTGTGAACAAGCATGCTTTTGGTTGTTGATGAGAAAAATGTCTTGCTTGACAAAGTTAAATTTCTTGAGCATGATAGTTGTGAAAAAAATAATTTGATTAAATTACTCAAAGAAAAGGAATTTAGTGCTTTGCAAGAACTTGATAGGCTAAAGAATCTATTAAAAATTTGACAATAACTACTCAAAGATTAGACAAGATAATTGAAGTAGGCAAGCTTTTTGGTGATAGAAGAGGTAGGCTATATTGATGAATGTTCTACTCCTTCAAGTTCTAAAACTATCTTTGTAAAGCATTTCATAATATGCCTAAGTATCCTCTCTCT
>NC_052350.1:4755674-4894399 GCF_009727055.1 Benincasa hispida
GATGAAATGAAATTTTTCCATAGTAAAAATAACACAGGGATTTGCTCAACAAGGTTCAAATTCAAATGAAGTAAAATTGGCAAAAACTTCTTGCAGCACTCCACAAGCTGCGACAAGGAGAAAAAGGTAAGTGTGTGATATAAAAACTTATAGAGGTATATTTAAGATCTTTACTTTATTTAACCCGCTAATGCAGACCCGATATTATGTTAGCGTATATCTTTTGTGCTAGATTTTAATCTTGTCCTAAGAACTCACATTTATCAGCCGTTAAAAGAATTTTAAAATATTTGCTTGGTAACTATTGATTAGGCTTCTGGTATCCCTGAAATGTTGAATTTAATTTGGAGTAATCCGATGCGAATTTTGCGGTGTTTACTTGACCCGTAAGAGTACAGTGGGACTTGTCAATTTCTTGGTAGTTCTCTTAGTTTCTTGGTTTAGTAAAAGAAAAATCGGTTGCCTTATCCATACCGAAGCGGAATATGTTGCAGTGCTAGTTGTTGTGCTCAAATTCTTTGGATGAAACAAACTCTTTGTGATTTTGGATTAAAGTTTGATAATGTGCCTATATTTTGTGATAATACTATGCTATTAATTTGACTAAAATCCTATGCATCATCTAAAGAACCAAGTATATTGATATTAGGCATCATTTTATTAGAGAGCATGTGCAAAATGATAATACACTCTTGAATTTGTAGTGCTCTAATAATCAATTAGCGGATATTTTTACCAACCCTTTGAATGAAGAAAACTTTTGCAAAAATAGGCTTGAGCTCGGTATTATTCATGTGATGCCTCTTGATTTATAATTTTATTGTTAAATCTTTTGGAAGGCATTTTGATAGGGGAAGATATGAAATGCATTGTTTATATCTTAGGGGGAGTTGTGCTAAATTTATGTTCATTTTTTAAGGGAACATTTATGTAGTCTAAATTTTTCTTAATTATCTCTTTTGAATGATTCCAAAGGGGAAGTTTAAGAAAAATAGCTAATATCAATTTTGTTATGATTTTTGATTGTATTAATTAGGGGGAGAATTATTTTTTTGAGTGAATTTCAAGAAGATACTTTATGGTGATAATGTGAATTTTATTATGGCTACATATGGTTTACATGTATTTCAAGCTATTTTCTTGAATGGTTTGTCAACATCAAAAAGGGGGAGATTGTTGGCTTTTTGGCCCTTAATCTTCAAATTAATTAATTTTAATTAATTAATTAATCAATATTTTGATGATAACAAACTCAATTTTTAATTACTGAAAAGTTTTAAGTGTTTTAATATGTCATAGATGATCGGAACAACGATTCCAACACCTCTTGAATCACTCAAATCGTAGCTAAAACGAAGACGATATGACCGAAACAAATCTATAAAGAAAATACCTGTGGTGGATGACGTGGCATAACTAAACCATTTGATGTAGACATGTGGCAGCATATGGTTGAATGGTGATTCATTAAGAGATTAACATGGATTGACTTTTGATTTTTGGATTGAATTTAAAAAGAATGAATTGAAAAGAAAATGAATTAAAAGAAAATAATTAATATTATTTTATGTTTGTGTCTAATGGCTAGTTTTCACATGGTATGTTTTTTATTTTTGGATTTGACTTTAAAAAGAAAATTAATTAAAAGGAAAATTATTTAATATTATTTTATGTTGTTGTCTAACGGCTAGTTTTTTAGAGTTGTAATTGGTTCTTCAAAATTCCAACATTTGTAACGGTTTTGATCCTAAACGTGGAAAGGATCGGTTCCTCTTGAACCCGTAAAAGGAGCGGTGGTGTAACGGTTGGACTCTAATCCGTGGAAGAGTCGAAAGATTTATTCAAGTTCCAGAGGAACTTTAGGGAGTGGAGTAGTCGAGTTTGACCGAACCACTATAAAAATACGGTGGTTTTCTTCTCTAATCTTTCCTTTTTATTTTGCAATTAATTTAAGCAATTATTGTATTTTTAGTTTGTTCTTATTTATTTACTAAAATTTGATAAAATTAAATTATCAACTTTTTTATCATCTTATTTGTTTGCATAAATTAAAATTTTCTTATATTTATAAAAAGTGTATTAATTAGTTTAATTGGGTTTTAGAAAAAAAAGTTTAATTAAACCCTATTGCACCCCTCTCTAGGGTTGCCATATCGATCCAACAGTTTCATCAACTTTAACATTTGCTAAACTGAGGTATATATTGGTTCGTTTCTAACATATTTCTATGAGAATTACTAGTGCCCAAAGTGACCTCATAATTTACTCTATTTTTATTTCTCCTTTTGTAGTGTCATACCTAATATCTCTTATAATAATTCTAACGAGTCACTGACCTAGCATTAGAACATATTAGTGCATTTAAGCTAAACAAATATTTTAATGCACAACTATCATAAAACTTGTAATGATAAGACGTACCTGGCGATGACGAGGAATTCGTTCATGGCCACAGGACAATCTAGACTTACATTAGTAATTCAATCTACAGAACCAAAACATGGGCTCTGAGTACCAACTATAACGACCCAATCCCCTAGGACTGAAGTTAGGCCGTTACTAAAATAACATACATGCATGGAACTTAAAACGACACTCTTTTTATGATAAAATAATTGATAAATAGATAAGGGAGTTCAAAAGTCCTTTATTAAATGTAAATGTTAAAAACAATAATGGGGTACCCATAAATCATAAAGTTAATAAATAAGTATGAAAAACAATTCTTAATAATAAGTTCAAACATCAAAACTGAAAATTTAGCAAAAACATGAAGGAAATCTAAGTCTTTTGAGCGGAAGCATAAAAAAATGGTCCCAGTGACTCGATCACGGATTCCGCTTTTCATTCGTCGACGCGTCCCTACCTAATGAAATACAAACATGGAGAAAATGAGTATAAAATACTCAGTAAGTAACCCACTACTGGGGTCAGGCTGGGGCCTATATGTCCTCTAGATACCCACCTCTGGTGAAACATATAATTGCTCTAGTCCTCATGGGACACATATGCACATGAAACAAGAAGGAGACTGAAGTCCTATCTACTGTAATTAAGTATGCCACATACCTCTGGTGAATCCCGAAGGAGAACACAATTGGTAAATTCCGAAGGAGACAGAACTGTGAATCCTGAAAGAAACACGAACTGGTAAATCTCGAAAGAAACAACAACTGGTGAATCCCAAAGGAAACACAAACTGGTGAATCCCGAAGGAAACACAAACTGGTGAATCAAGAAGGAAACACAAAAATCAAATGGGCATCTAACTAATCAGTAAGGACATTTGCACAGTCTCAACATTCATAATCATCACTGTACGAATCTATGACATACATACAAACCTCAACATCATGGCTCTACAACATACACATATACCTCAACATCATGGTTCTACACATACATGTATACCTCAACATCATCAGATCAAATACAACCATATGGAAGCATACAATCATCTCATACTACATTCAATGTCTATGTGCATAAATAAATAATTCAGATCTCATACCAACATACTTTGATCATATTATACTATCAGTCTATCATGCTAACATTCTGCCATATCGTACATTTTATCATGCTAGCATACATCTAATGTTTGGCCCGTGGGCAGTTCCAGTAAGTAAGATTACTTATCTTGATATTAGGTCAAACCAAAAAGCAATTGAATCTTTTTGAAATTCTTGAATCCTTAATCAAGCCTAAACATAAACCAAGATTTAAAATTAATAGTTAAGGCCAAAATCCAAACACCCAAATATTACAAAATTTCCAGATAACCTTACCTAAGGTGTGGTCCAATTCGAATTTACTTTCCAAACCTCCAATTTTAAGCCCAAATAATTAGCAAACCAAACTCTTCTTCATCTTGAATAAAATTCTTGAATCAACCCCTAATCATAATTTGAAATTAGGCTTACATGATTAAAGCTTGAATCAAATACATACTTCACTACCAATGTCTCAAATAAATTATCCATATGTAGCTTCGTCAAAAAATCACTTCCAAATGACTTTACCAAAATTTCTCAACAACCAAAATTAATTCACAAGAGGGTCATCAAAACATAAAACTTACCAAAACTCGCTAAAACAAACTCCAACTTCACTGAACAACACCTCAATACCTTCACAAACTTAAATCCAAAGTTGAAACACAATGGGTATCAATCAATTGAGGCCAAAAGTAAATGAGTATTCAAGAATCAACCGAAAACAACCCAAACGACAGAAATCTTACCCAAATCGATTCATGAAGAAGAAATTGACACGGCGACTTTGGGGCGGCGGTTAGGGTTTAAGCTGGAGGAAGAAGAAATTAGGGGGGGGGGGGTAGTGGGGCTTTGACTTTAAAAAAAAAAAAAAAACAATAATAATGATAATGATAATAAAACAAAAAAAGGAAATAAATATAATTACATTTAATTCCTTTCCGTTTTATACTATTAAATTCCTTCCCGTTTCAAAGAAAATTAATTCCTGCCATTAATTTCCAATTTGAATATTCATCACGCCAATAATTAAATTCCCGCACTTACACTCTAAGTCCAAAATTCCAAAAATACCCTCCACTAATAACAATTACTGAAATTCCAAATAATAAAGTTGCTGAAATTACATTATTACTAAAAAATTGCGGGGTGTTAATTCTTCCCTCCTACAAGAACTTCGTCCTCGAAAGTTCATTCTTGGAGAGAAAAAAAACTTTGGGGGTTTTACAGCCTTGCTTTCCTGGTAGAAGTGACCTCTTGCATAGAGCTTCAGCTTCGGAAATTGGGAAGAATTTCTTGCTCAGAGACTCACCTTTCAGCCTCGTCTCGTCATTCTCCCAGATTTTCTCTGTAATGTCTCTTCAGACCAACCTCCCTTACAATGAATTCAAGGAAGCAATTTATAGACCTCTGCTCTTGTATTGGTGGTCCCACTGTGTAATTCTGATAATTCCTGCCATGGCGTAGTGGAAATGTCCGTTCTGTTCCACGATTAATCTGTCAGAATCGTACAACAGAAAGCTGTACACTTGTCAGAATGCTCCGTGAATGCGTTGCTCTTCACATCTTCGATCGATCGCCACATGCGGTGGAAATGCGTTGATCGCTTGAATCCATGATCGATCGTCGCATGCGCTACAATTGCGTTGATCTTTTCGTTCTTGATCGATTGTCGCATGCTGATTAGATGCATTGTACATTTTGTCCTCGAGCAATTAACGCATGTGGTGACCTATTTCCTGCAAAACAAAGATTTGGACATTCCATTTCGCCATCGCAATGGGGTTAATGGGTGTGTTCATGACACTTTATAATTTTCATATTTCTAAGCCAATTCTTATACTATCGATGCAACTTTTCCTTCTTTTTGCCGCATAATCTAAATAAAACAGCATAAATAACTTATATTTCTACAAGTTATCAACGCCAGAAGATCGTTCCTGGTTAGCTCGAGAGAGTTTCGGGAAGCGTTGAGAATGAAGAGAGGGCCAACTCTTCTGAAAGCAAGAACATTCTTTTGGGCAGAGTAGAGTAAAACACAGTGTAAAAGCCTCGGGAAGGAAGACATTGCTACTAGGCTCTCTATCCTTACTTACCATTGTCATTCTGTATTTTGATTTCATTTATAAAATGGAATTTGCATCTCTACATCTGTTTACTCTTCTTACATTATGCAGGAGTAACTAAACTTCTGAATGGGTTGAGAAGCACTTAGCTAGCATGACCTAAGATCTTCATTTTATGCGATCATCTTGTCTTATGTATGCGTCCATCACCCCTTTAGAGATACTTGAGAGAGTAGTCAAAAGAAAGAACCTAGACTTGAGAGAGTTAGGTTAGAATCTAGGCTTGAGAAAGTCAAATTAGAACCGCATAAGCAAGAGATAGAAACTTAGAGATAAGTTTTGTTTGCTAACATGCATCGCATGCACCTTAGAAATAGGATATGATAGTATGCGGTCGCCTTGTGTATGTGTGTGTCATTCATTATCGCATAGACAAGAATAAAGGCTTAGACATAAGTCCTATAGACATCATCGTATACATCGCATGCGTCCTAAAATTAGGAGCTATAGCATTTGCTTTGAGAGATGACCTGCTATTGTATGTGTCCTTCATACACCCTAGAAACTTGAATGCAATCTTAGGAAGTGTTAGCTAATTCCCTTCTCAACCTGTTCCCGATATACTCATTGTAACTTTCGCTGTTATTAACTCTTTTCTCAATTCCACTGCATAGGATTTATATTTTTAAACAAACATACCAACCAACTTACTGTTTGATTGTTACCGCAAAGGAATCAAAATTTACCGTCGCACATTGTCTCCATAGTCCCGGTGTTCGACCCTGGGCTTACCAGGCAACCTAGTAGGATTTATACTTGGATTCTGCTAGGAAAACTTGCATGTACAATGCATACACCACCATCGCAATATACACCATTATTTCTTCACATTTCCAACGCATCATTACAATAGTTGTAAAGTGCTACAAATGATCTGATCCTGATCCTGATCCTGATCCTTCATGTATTAGACATGCGAATGGGGATATTCTATGCAGAGGAGTTTGTATAAGATCGGACCATGAAATGTTTAGTCTCATTATATAACACCGTTCATAATAGAGACTTACATTTCACCAAGATAACCATAGGTAACATGACCTAAATTCTTACTGAGTTGTGAACTGCCTATCAGGGTGGTCCTTTGATTTGTATGGGTGAGAGTGGCCAAATTGCCAACTCAACAAGTCTACCATTTTGAGGATTCGTCTAACTAGGGGATTTGAGAACACAACTACACAAGACGGAATTCACTCCTTCTCCGATGCAGGGGCAAGTAGATAAATTGCTTTCTTAAAAGCTAATTCCAGGTCTTAAACATAGTGGCCACACCCTCTCCAGGCCCGAGAGAGACTTAGTCATAGTTGGACCATGATTTATTGTTTATTAGAGGACTCATGGTACTAAAGGAGTTAGATGTAATTATAGGGGCAAAATGGTATTTTGGCCTAACTGTCCTCTCCTTCTCCGATGAAGGGTCATCGCACTATTGATTGGTTATATCCAATGGACACAGAAATTTATCTATAGTGCACAGAGTGCAGTTGTCGGTCTTTAATGGAGTGATCGACAATTAATGGATGTTAGGGAATTTAATTAAAAAGTTTAATTAATTATACGAGTACCGTTAGAGCTTCAATTTACAGGTCCATAAGGTCCCCTCTGTAGCTCAAGGATTTAATTGAGAATTAATTTTAGATTAATTTGAAGTGTTCAAATTAATTGAGGGAATTAATTAGATATGATATAGTTAATTAAATTGATTATATATGTGATATAATTAATATAATGTATTTGATACATTATAATTTAAGGTAATATAAGAGAAATTTGAATATGATTTAAATACCAATTATATGAATGAGATTCATGTAATTAAATATAAATATGATTTATATTGAAAGGAATTAAATATTTGAATATGATCTAAATATCAATTATATGGATGAAATGTCATATATTAAATGTCATATATTTTTTAATTGAAATTAATTAAGGGAAAATAAATCTATAGTTTATGATGTATTTATATTAAATGTCATATATTTTTTAGAGAAAATAAATCTATAGTTTATGATGTATTTGATGCAATATAAACTATAGGCTATATGTTATATTGATATTACATATAGTGTGTGTATATATATATATTAATTTAATTGAAATTAATTCAGGGAAGAAGTTACAACTCCCTCCCTTTATTCTCTCATTTTATTATGTGGGTTGAAAAAGAGTTGGTTAGAAATTTTTCATCTTCTTCCTCATTTCACTAGGAGAGAAGACTTCTCTCTATGAGAAAAGTTCTCTGTAGAAAAATTCTCTCTCCTCCTCTCGATCTCCTTTCCCTCTTCCAAGGATTCAAGCAAAATCCACAGCTTTTGCTTGAATCCTTTATCCCAAGAGAATACAGAGGGTTCTCGAGTGGTGGTGTTCTGTTCTAGAGAAGTAGACCAGTTCGTGATCCATTCGAGGATGTTCTTGAAGAAAGGGTTCTTCAAAGGTAAGAGTTTCTAAAACTCTAAGTATATTTTATTTAAAACATTTTATAATCATGTAAATGCATATCTTGTTGTTGTTTTACTATAAAAATGGAACTTGGGACGATCTTTTCTTCTGCTCAAAGGATCTTTTTCGAAAATTTCCTTCAAAGGCGTCTATTATCCCTGTTGTACTCTCCCATGCTGTTTCAAACAATTGGAAGCTTCGGTAGTTAGACTTCAATAATGCATTCTTGAATGGTACGTTGGATGGGGATGTTTTCATGGCTCAGCCTCGAGTATGTAATGGAATGAACACATGCGAGGCAGAAGGGAAAACAAATTTAAAGTACTTTAATTAGGTTAATTTCAAAGAATAAGCATGCAAGTAAAATAATAATAAAAGGATAGAAGAAATACGACCTTTTGTTGGGGTTGATGCCCTAAAACTCGTTGAGTCAATAGTTTGTAATTATTGTATGAACAAACTCATTTTGCAATTAATAAAATATTTGATATTTTATTCATTGTCTATAAAATATGTGATATTTTAGTTGCATTAACCACAAACTAATAAACTAACATCCAAGGTTATCTTTGTAACTTAAACATGTATGTGAAGACACATGAGTGGATCGTGTTTAAGTGATAACCTAAATGGTCTGTAGTATATGGATAAGTTTGGGTACCTTATCCTGGTGACACTACGGGTATAGTCTGCTTTATAGGTGTTACAATTGTTGTAAAGTGCTACAAATGATCTGATACTGATCATTCATGTATTAGACATGCGAGCAAGGATATCCTATATAGGGAAGTTTGTATAAGACCGGACCACGAAATATTTAGTCTCATTATATAACACCATTCATAATAGAGACTTACATTTCACTAGGATGACCATAGGTAACATGACCTGAATCCTTAGTGAGTTGTGAACTCCTGCCTATGAGGATGGTCTTTTGATTTGTTTGGGTGAGAGTGGCCAGATCACCGACTCAACAAGTCTACTATTTGGGGATTCATCTGATTGGGGAACTGGGAACACAACTATACAAGATGGAATTCACTCCTTCCCTAAAACAGGGGTAAGTAGATAAATTGCTCCTTTAAGGGCTGATTTCGGGTCTTGAACAATGTGGCGCCACACCCTCTCCTAGCCCAAGAGGGGTTTAGTCATAGTAGGATATGATATATTGTTCATTAGAGAGATCAGTGGTATTTAAGGAGTTAGGTGTAAGTACAGGTGCAAAATGGTAATTTGGTCCATCTGTACTTACAAGCAATTTGTGAAGAGTCATTGTACTGTTAATTGGTTATATTCAATGGACACAGAAATATATCTGTAGTGCAAAGAGTGTAGTTGTTGGTCTTTAATGGAGTGCGCGACAGTTAAGGGATGGTGAATAATGTAACTAAAGAGTTTAATTAATTATTCGTGTACATTTGGAGCTTCAAACTATAGGTCCATGAGATCTCCTTGGTAGCTCAAAAGGATTTAGTTGAGAATTAGTTTTTGGATTAATTTGGATTGTTCAAATTAATGGAGGGATTTAATTATATATGATATAATTAAATTATTTCAATTATATGTGATATAATTATCCTAATGTATTTGTAACACCCCACACATTTTTTTAGTAATAATGTAATTTCAATAACTTTATTATTTGGAATTTCAGTAATTGTGATTAGTTGGAGGGCATTTTTGGAATTCAAGTGTAAGTGCGGGAATTTAATTGTTGGCGTGAAATTATTCAATTTGAAATTCAAATTGGAAATTAATGGTAGGAATTCATTTTCTATTGAACGGAAAGGAATTTAATAGTATAAAACGGAAAGAAATTAAATGTATTTATATTTATTTCCTTTTTTGTTTTATTATTATTGTTGTTGTTTTTTTTTATAAAAGTCAAACCCCAGCCCCCTTTTCTTCCTCACATTCGTGAGCTTGTCCGACGCCGCCCAAAGCCGCCGCGTCAGTTTCTTCTTCATGACCTCCGTCCACCACTACTCAAGCGTCATTCGCTTTTACCGTCATTAGATCTATCGATTTGAGAAATATTGCTGCCATTTGGGTTTTTTTTCGATTGATTCTTAAATACTCATTTACTTTTGGCATCAATTGGTTGATACCCATTGTGTTTCAACTTTGGATTCAAGTTTGTGAAGGTATTGAGGTGTTGTTCAGTGAAGTTGGGAGTTTGTTTTAGCGAGTTTTTGTAAGTTTTATGCTTTGATTACCCTCTTGTGGATTAATTTTGGTTGTTGAGAAATTTTGATAAAGTCATTTGGAAGTTATTTTTTTGACGAAGCTACATATGGATAATTTTATTTGAGACATTGGTTAGTAAGTGTATATTTGATTCAAACTTTAATCATGTAAGCCTAATTTCAAATTTATGATTAGGGGGTTGATTCAAGAATTTCATTCAAGATGAGAAAGAGTTTGGATTACTAATTATTTGGGCTTAAAATTGAAGGTTTGGAAAGGTGAATTTGAATTGGAACCACACCTTAGGTAAAGTTATCTAGAAATATTTTGTAATATTTGGGTGTTTGGAATTTGGCCTTAACTATTAATTTTAAAGCTTGTTTTATGTTTAGGCTTGATTAAGGATTCAAGAATTTCACCAAACATTCAATTGGTTTTGGTTTGACCGAATATATCAAGGTAAGTAATCTTACTACTGGAACTGCCCATGGGCCAGGCATTAGATGTATGCTAGCATGTTAAATGAAGGTTATGGCAGAATGACAGCATGAAAGATTGATAGTATAACATGATTAAAGTATGTTCTGTTACAAGATCCGAATTATTTATTTATGCACAATAGACACTGAATGCTAGTATGAAATGGTATGTACTTCCATGGTTGTATTTGATCTGATGATGTTAAGGTATGCATGTATGTTGTAGAACCATGATGTTGAGGTATATGTGTATGTTGTAGAGCCATGATGTTGAGGTTTATATGTAATGTCTAATAGATTCATACAGTGATTGATTATGAATGTTGAGACTGTGAAAATGTCCACTGATTTAGTTAGATGCCCATTAGATTTTTGTATTTCCTTCGAGATTCACCAGTTTGTGTCTCCTTCGGGATTCACCAGTTTGTGTCTCCTTTGGGATTCACTAGTTTGTGTCTCCTTCGAGATTCACCAGTTTCGTGTCTCTTTCGGGATTAACCAGTTTGTGTTTCTTTAGGATTCACCAGTTTTGTGTCTCCTTCGGATTCACAAGAGATAGTGGGCTCTACTTAACGATAGTAGGATAGACTCCATCTCCTTCTTGTTTTCATGTGCATATTGTGTCCATGAGGACTAGAGTAGTTATATGTTTCACAAGAGGTGGGTATCTAAGACCATAGATACCCCAAAGCCTGACCCAGTAGTGGGGTTACTTAACTTGAGTATTTTATACTCATTCTTTCTCATGTTGTTGTTCTCGGTAAGGGTAGAGATGCACGGCAATGGACAAGCGGAATCGTGATCGAGCCACTGGGACTTAGTTTTTATATGCTTCCGCATCATGAGATTTAAAGTTCTTTTCATGTTTCCCTTAATTTTTCAGTTTTGATGTTTAAAACTTACTTTTAAGAATCGTTTTTCAAGATTTATTTATTATCCTTTATGATTTATGGGTACCCTACTATTGATTTAGTATTGAATTTAATAGAAGATCTTTTGAACTTACCTTTTTTAATTAGCTTTATTCCACCAAAACCGAGTGTCATTTTTGAGTTCCATGCATGCATGTAATTTAGTAACGGCCTAATTAAGTCCTAGGAGGTCGGGTCGTTACAGTATTTGATACATTATAGCTTAATGGGAGAAAAATAATATTTGAATGAGATTCAAATATGTTTTCTATGATGAGATTCATAGTTGTTAATTTAATATAAATAAGATTTATATTAAATGTCATATAATAGATAAAAGAACATAAATTTATGTTGTATATGATACCATTTTAAAAACTAATAGCTTATATGAGTATTTTGATATAAATATAATATATATATAATATATATTATAATATATATATTATATAATATATTATATAATATGGACAAAGTTAGTTTATGATATTTATATTTATACTATTATTATTATTTTGATAATAAAGAAAGGGAGTTTCCCTAATTTTTTTCTCCACCCACATTAGTGGGGGTGATTGTTCTTTACGGCAAGAAGAATAAAAGAAAATCATTTTCTTCTTCTCTATTGTTGTTGTTGTTGTTGAACGATTGAGAGAAAAAATATAACAGAAGTGTTACTGTGAGTTTGCCTTGTGTGAAAGTTTTCTCAATCTTCTTCCTCCTTCACATTAAGCTTCCCCTCTAAACCAAAATAGTCAGAGTCCACCATTCCTGAGTTCTCACCCTAATAATACCAAGGTTTCACCGTGGTAGTGTCCGGATTTTGGTTCAAGATCTATCTTGAAGAAGGTCTTCAAGTTGTTTGTGAATGTTCAAGGGAAATTCGTGAAGAAAAGGTCCTCAAAGGTGAGGTTTTCTTGAAACCTTTTCTTCAATAGCATGTTGTAATTTAGTTTTAAATGCATATCTGTTTGTATGTTTACTGTAAATTTTGTATTCAATAATTAATGGAATTTGGTCGATCCGCCTCCGTTCAAGGTTCTCCTCATACGAGTTCCTTCACCTTTGTAGTCTCAAATCTTCTTCAGAAAAGCTCCAATCTCCTCACAAACAGCTCATAGACTACCACGAGAGTCTTCTGACTATTCTTCGTTATTGGGATTGGTGTCCTAATTCTCCCGGAGTCTCATTCTTTGTAATTATACACATTTTTTTATGAATAAAATAATTGTTATTTCATTCTGGCATTTACTCATATCCAATAAACAAAACTTCATGGTTATCTTATGTAAACTTAAGTATTGTATATGTGTTATTTAAGTGGATCATGCCTTAAGTGATAACCTAAATAGGTCTGTAGTATAAGGATTAAGGTGGGATACCTAATCTTGGTGACACTACGGATACGAACCGCATTGTACAGGTTTGCAAGTGTTGTAAGCTACTACAGATGGTAGATTTTGACCATTCATGTGAAGACATGCGAGCGGGGGTGTCCTATATAAAGAGTTTGTATAAGACCAGACAACGAGATGACTAGACTCTGTATATAACGTCGTTAATACTAGAGACTTACATCTCACATAAATGACCATAGGTGACACGACCTCAATCCTGAGTGTTTTGGGAACTCCTGCCTTTAAGAGCGATCCTTTGATTAGTATGGGTGAGAGTGGCCAGATTCCCAACTCAACATGCCTACCTTTTTGGGGACTTATTTGATCTGGGAGCTTGGAACTCACTATGGAATTCACTCCTTCCCCGAAGCAAGGGTAAGTAGATAGATTGCTTCCTTAAGGGCTGATTCTGAGGCTTGAACATCGTGGCCATAGCTTCTCTTTGGAAGAGAGGACTCAGCCATAGTAGGACTATGACTTATCTTCACTAAAGGATTCAGTGGTATGTTCACTAAAGGATTCAGTGGTATTTAAGGAATTAGATGTAACTACAAGGGCATAATGATTATTGGCCGAGTTGTACTTACGAGCGAGATGTGAAGGGTTGTCGCACTATTGATTGGTTAAGATGGACACATAATATATCTGGGGTGAGGAAAGTTTAGCTGTCGGTCTTTAGTGGAGTGTCTGGCAGTTAACGGATGGTGGATCCCGTGACTAAAGAGTTTAGTCAGTTATTCACGTTCCGTTGGAGCTTCAAGCTATAGGTCCATAAGGTCCCCTTGGTAGCTCAATGGATTCAAGTTGAGGATCAGTTCTTGGTGTTAATTTGAAATGTTCAAAGTGACAAGAGGTAATTCAATTATATATGATATGATCGATATGATGTATAACATACATCTAGTGAGATTTGCATTAAGTAACATGAAATAGAAAAAGAGCTATAGTTTATATGTTTCATGAGATGAAATATTAAAATTATAGGTTATAAGTATATTATGGTAAGTTAGTTACCATTCATTGAGATTTGCATTAAGTAACATGAAATAGAAAAAGAGCTATGGTTTATATGTTTCATGAGATGAAATATTAAAATTATAGGTTATAAATATATTATGGTAAGTTAGTTATCATTTATATTTATAATAATATTAATTAATGGATAATTATCTATTTTTCTTTAATAACCAATTAAGTGGGAGGTTATTGGTAGTTTCATGGTAGTTTCATGGTAACCGTGAGATAAAAGGAAAAATGTTTTCCTAATTTTAGTAAGAAAATGAAAGAAGTTGATTTGAGTTTTCCAATCTCGGAAAATACTCACGGAGAGTTTTCAAGTAAATTAGATTTATTAAGCGACAGCTTGAAGTTAGCTAAACGATCGTGGAGTGTTAGTACACGATAGACACTCAGCTAAGCGATGAGCTAAACGGTCGCATAGCTTTTGCTAGACGATCGCATAGCTTTTCCTAAACGATTGGCATCGACCTATACGATAGGTTGTTCCTTACCCCACTTGCTCAATCATTTACACGATTGGGGTTCCTCCGATTTTCTGCCTCAAACCAAGTCCATACAGAGCCCACCCTCTGGATTCTCACACTGAGAATACCAAGGTAACCATCTTGGTGTTGTCATATTTAACTCGACACTGTCGAGGTTCTATGGAGGCTGTTCGCGGTGTTCGGGGTGTTCGTGACCTTGACAATCGCTTAGTTCGAGTGTGCGGTGTTCGTGCAGTGTGGCGATAGTTTTGGACGAATGTTCATGTGTTGCTGTGTTGCTATGACCGAGCGTTCGTGATCAAAGAACTCAAAAATGAGTCTGCAAAGGTTTATTATTTCTTGTCTTGATCTATAATAAAACATGTTGTAATTCTTTTTTAGCATAACCGTATATTTCCGTTTGTGATTTTAATTGTAAAGTTCATATACAATTGTAATTTGGAAAGATCCTTACATTGCTCATGGAAATCCTCGTGTACGATTTCCCTTAACTGGTATCAGAGCTAGGTTTTTCTAATAATCCAAATTTCAATTCTTTTTTGAACTTCTTTTACAGTTTTGGTGGGTTTTTTGCATTTATGTTTAATTGTTAAGTGCATATGTGGATGGCAGTGATGGATGTTTTCTTCAATTACAAAGTGTTAATTTGTAAGGGCCCCTGTGTTTTTGGGCGTAATTAACATGAAATCGAGTCTGTAATTCAAAGAGTTTGAGTTTGTCGAGTCGTTTGTGATGAAGTTTCGAAGCATGAAGATGCAGTTCTCAACGAGGAAGAAGACCAAGAGTTGGTCGTATCGTGTAGCCTAAAGTAAACGATCGTTGCGATTTATCTAAGCGATCGTGTAGATTTTTCTATACGATCGTGTAGTATTTACTAAACAATCGTTTAGCTATGTTAAACGATTAGGTAAATCGTTTACTCTATCGTGTAGCATTGGTTGCCCGATCATATAGGCACTGGAGGTACACAATCATAGTAGGAGCATTTGATGCTCATCATTTAGTAAAAGGCGGGCGCTAGACGATCGTGTAGTTAGCTTGCTTCATTACTTAGTTACTACCTACACGATCGTGCGGTATATGATACAAAGGCGTTCGCTAAGCGATCGTTTAGGTGATGGTGCTTTGCCGCATTGTAGTCGTTTAGACGATCGCGTAAGGCTAGCATTGTGTGGAGCACGCTAGGTGATCACGTACCTCAAGCTTCATCGTTTAGTAAAAGGTACACGATCATTGCTAAACAATCGTTTAGCTCTGAAAGTGTTGGTAAACGATAGAGCGAAGTGTTTGTTCTTTCGTGTAGACGATCGCGGGGAGTTTGGTGCATGTTGGTTGGAGACACGTTGCTTCGCCCGGACGGTTCAAGACCTAGTTCGCCTGTTTGAACCGGTGACTCCTTGTTTTTGTAATAGTTAGCTTTAGTTTTGTGTTTTTTAGGCAATTTTACCCCGTTCATCAACATTTTTTATTATACATGTGATGTATGGTGTTTATATGGAAAAATGTTTGACATATAGTTTAAAAGCCCACCTTAGATTGTGCAATTATTCATGCATCATGTATTATAATTGTTATAATATTGCATGAAGAAGTCACATGAAAGCATGCGCATGCATCATGAAATATAAGAGTTATATTTTGCATGCAGTGAGCATATTCATGCATCATCCTTTTATTATAAGTGTTATAGTCTAACGATGAATGGAAGCATGTTGTGTTTGTTTCATTGCTGTTTTGTATAAGCGTTATATAAAAGAAGTAGCAATGAATGAACAAGCATTGAGCATGACACTTAGGTTATTTATAATCATTATGAATGCCTTGCATGTCTTAGCTTTGCACTGTGGTTTTGATTGTTTCCATTTACAAGTGTTATAAAGGAAATTAGAACTAAAATCAATAAGAAAGATTTGCATGCGGACTTAGGGTGAACTCAAGTTTTTTTTAAAAGGGTTTAAAAATTGGATTGAGATAGACCCAAGTTCAAATGGTTCTAAAGAGTTTAGTAATCTAGATTAATCTTCTAAAATCAGTTTAATAGGATTAAATTGATTGGTATAAAAGATTAAATTTGTTTTAAATCTATTTATAAGGGACCTTTTGTCTAAGGTGGGTTCTATCTAGGCTGGGGTTCTTAAGCTAACGAAAATGGAACACCCCTACCTAGGAACCTACCTGGAAAGGTGAATTAGATGGATTTTCAACAAGCATGCGACAATTGATCAAAGACTTCGTTAAAGAGTTTAATGGATGATGATCAAAAGTTATTAAACTCCTTAGCCGGAAAAGATGTATCTAATATATCTATGATTCCACTCACGTTTCTCCCTGTATGTTCATGACATGAGATTCATGCTTGGCCTCGTGGTGCCCTGGGAGCATCCCCCTTCAGATGGTGTTTGCATGAGTCAATATCAAGGTGGACGAAGAGAGTGTTTATAGTAACTTGGTGAAGGGTGTGTGTCAACACATCCTATGGTCTCTATCATTGGTTCACACCGTGAGATCATTCTATACTCCCTCCTGGCACCCTAGGAGTGTCCCCCTTCAGATGGATTTTGTGCAGTTGGTAAAGATCCAGGTGAACTCTAGAAATGAATAGGGTCACTTTAGGTTTTGCTTCAATCAGATTTTTTCCTTTCGGATTGGCTGCTTGAGGCGGATCTCTAGGGCCTAAAATGGTGGGTCACACTTACGAGAGATTGTTAAGTAAGTTAATGATCTCTTGACTAAATCAATGATGACTAGTCGTTATAGAAGCAAGAGTTGTTCTAGTATTAATGACTGATTGAGAACTTCTTAATTCAAAGTAGGGATAATTGACCTCCCTTCGGCAACTTTTGTCCTAAACCTTTGAAGCGTCATTGCGAAACTAGATGTCACACAGGGTTCATATTAGTTTTGCTTAAACCTTATTGGATGTTGTTTGTTTTACAATGGGTATTTGCTTCAAACCTAACTTAGGTCTATGTGTTTTTTTTTTAGCAACTCGTTAGTATTTCCGTTTAGTGCTTTTAATATGACCGAATACATACAGTGGAAAGAATCATGTGAAACGTATTCCGTGGAAAACAACCTCGAATTCGTCATGGTTAAGAACTATCCTCAAGTCCTGACCTTTGATGCACCGCGAAGTGTTCGTAATGCATATGAGGTGTGGATGAAGGCTAATCAATTGGCCCGACTTCATATTTTGGCTAACCTGATGTTTTGGCCAAAAGGGTTGAGAACATGGTCATCGCACTCGCAATCATGGACTTGTTGCAATATTTGTTTGAACGTCAATTCTTACTTGTCGAGCACAAGGGGATAGATGACAAAACCAGTAGTGCCAGTTATTCTGACACTGATCCCACTACTCTCTAAAAGAGGAAGAAAGACAGTAAATCTGATTTATTGGTCTTGGAAACGTGTTTGGTAGAGAATAATGATTCTGCCTAGATCTTAGATTTGGGTGCTACCAATCATATCAGTTCCTCTTACTAAGGATTCAGTTCCTGGCAAACGTTGCCACAGGAAGAGATGACTTTTATGAGTCAATACTGGTGAAGTTGTTTCAGCTGTTACTGAAGGCAGGCTGAAGTTATTTGTTGAAAAGAAACGTTATCTGTTACTAGATAATGTTTTTGTAGTTCCTCATATTAAGAGGAACTTAATCTCGATTTCTTGTCTCATTGAACAACAGTATACCGTCTCCTTTTCTGAGAATAAAGTGTTTATTTTCAAGAATGGAACAGAGATTGGTTATAGTTCAATGGAAAGTAACTTATATGTACTAAGTTCGTTAGTCATAAAAGCCTTGTTTAACACTGAAATGTTCAATACGGCAACAACAGCTAAAAGATCGAAGGTTTCTCCTAAGGAAAATGCCATCTTTGGCATCTAAGTTTAGGTCACATCAACCTCAATAGGATTGAGAAGTTGGTGAAAAGTGGACTTCTAAAGAGTTTAGAAGAAAACTCTTTACCGATATGTGAATCATGCCTTGAAGGCAAGATGACCAAATGACCTTTTACTGGAAAAGGTTACAGAGCCAAGGAAGCCTTGGAGCTTGTACATTCAGATCTCTGTGGTCCGATGAATATTAGAGCTCGAGGTGGGTATGAATATTTCATCTCTTTCATAGATGATTATTCAAGATTCGGGTATCTCTACCTAATGCAACGTAATTTTGAAGCCTTTGACAAGTTCAAGGAGTATAAGGCTGAAGTTGATAACTTTTTAGTTAAAAAGATTAAAAAAAAAAAAAAAAACTATGATCTGATCGTGGTGGAGAGTATATGGACCTCCAATTCCAGAACTATAGGATAGAACATGGGATTGCGTCCCAACTCTCGGCCCCTGGTACACCTCAGTAGAATGGTGTATCAAAAAGGAGAAAAAGAACCTTGTTGAACATGATTTGGTCTATGATGAGTTATGCTCATCTTCCAGACTCGTTTTGGGGTTTTGCAGTGAGACTGCATATTATATCCTGAACAACGCTCTCTCAAAAAGTGTTTCTGAAGCACCTTTTAAGCTGTGGAGGGGACGTAAAAGTAGTTTACGCCACTTTAGGATTTGGGGCTGTCCGACACATGTGCTAGTGACTAACCCAAAGAAGTTGGAACCGCATTCAAAGGTTTGATTCTTTGTAGGCTACCCCAAGGAAATGAGAGGTGGATACTTCCATGATCTGAGTGAGAACAAAGTGTTTATTTCTACAAATGCTATCTTCTTGGAAGAAGACCACATCCGGGATCATAAGCCACCGAGTAAGCTCGTTTTGCGTGAGATTTCTAGTGAGATTGAAACTACTGAGGGTTCAACAAGAGTTGTTGAACAAGCCGAAAGATCAACAAGAGTTGTTGAGGTTGGAACATCTAGTCAACCAGCTCAAGAGTTGAGATTTCCTCGACGTAGTGGAAGGGTTATGAACCCACCGAATCGCTACATGGGTTTGACTAAAGCCCAAAACATCATTTCGAATGATGGGGTCGATGATCCATTGTCTTTTGAGAAATCAATAGAGGATGTTGATAAGGATGAATGGATTAAAGCCATGAATCAGAAAATGGAGTCTATGTACTTCAATAACGTCTGGGAGCTTGTTGATCCGCCTGATGGGGTGAGACCTATTAGGTGTAAGTGGATTTATAAGTGAAAGAGAGGTGTAGATGGAAAGGTGAAAACCTTTAAGGCTCGACTCGTGGCAAAGGGTTATACACAGGTTGAGGGAGTTGATTATGAAGAAACTTTCTCACATGTTGTCATGCTCAAGTCTATCCGGATATTCTTGTCCATAGCCACATTTTATGTTTATGAAATATGGAAAATGGATGTCAAGACTGGCTTTTTTTAATGGTAATCTTGAGGAGGCCATCTATATGACTCAACCAGAGAGGTTTATAGTTTCAGATCAAGAGCAAAAAGTTTGCAAGCTTAATAGGTTCATTTATGGGCTGAAACAAGCATCTAGATCATGGAACATGAGATTTGACACTGCGGTCAAGTCGTTTGGCTTTGATCAGAATGTTGATGAGCTTTATGTCTACAAGAAGATCATCAACATCTCAGTAACTTTCCTGGTACTGTATGTGGATGATATCCTACTCATTGAGAATGATATAGGGTATCTAACTGACATTAAGAAATGGCTAGCTGCCCAGTTCCAAATGAAAGTTTGGGTGAGGAACAGTACGTTCTAAGGATCCAAATCATTCGGGATCGTAAGAGCAAACGGTTAGTCCTGTCTTAGGCATCGTACATTGATCAAATGTTGATCAGGTACAAGATGTAGGATTCCAAGATGGGTCTATTACCTTTTAGGCATGGAATCATTTTGTTTAAGGATCAATGTCCTAAGACACTTCAAGAAGTTGAAGATATGAGACGGATTTCCTATGCTTCAGTTGTAGGAAGCTTAATGTACTCAATGTTGTGTACCAGACCTAACATTTGCTATGCAGTAGGGATTGTCAGTCGATATCAGCCCAATCCATGATTTGATCACTGGACGGCGGTCAAGACGATCCTCAAGTATCTTCGGAGAACGAGGGACTACATGCTCGTGTATGGAGATAAAGATCTGATCCTTACAGGATACATAGATTCTGACTTTCAGACCGATAGAGATTCTCGCAAATCGACATCAGAGTCAGTGTTCACTCTAAATGGAGGGGTTGTAGTATGGCGAAGCATCAAGCAAGGATGCATCGTAGACTCCACTATGGAAGCTGAATATATAGTAGCTTGTGAAGAAGTTAAGGAAGTTGTTTGGCTAAGGAAATTCCTTTCTAATTTGAAAGTTTTCCAAATATGGATTTACCTTTCACTCGTTATTGTTATAACAGCAGGGCTGTGGCAAATTCGAAGGAACCTCGGAGTCATCGTCGGGGTAAGCATATAGAGCGGAAATACCACTTGATCAGGGAGATTGTCCATTGCGGTGATGTGATAGTCACGAAGATCGCGTCAGAGCATAATATTGTTGATCCCTTTACAAAATCTCTCACGGCTAAAGTGTTCGAGGGTCACCTGGAGAGTTTGGGTCTGCAGGACATGCAGCTTCTTGTCTAGGGTAAGTGGGAGATGATACTGGGGTATGCCCTAGTTTATTGTATATTGTACATGTTTTATATTGTATTATACAATAGTCTCCCGAGGAATTAAGACAAGTGGGAGATTGTTGAGATTGGTCCCCTAATTCTCTCGAAGTCTCGTTTTTTGTAATTATACACATTGTTTTATGAATAAAATAACTGTTATTTCATTCTGGCATTTACTCAAATCCTATAAACAAAGCTCTATGGTTATCTTATGTAAACTTAAGCATGTATATGTGATATACAAGTGGACCATGCCTTAAGTGATAACCTAAATAGGTCTATAGTATAAGGATTAAAGTGGGATACTTGATCCTAGTGACACTACGGATACGGCTCGCTTTATAAAGGTTTGCAAGTGTTGTAAGCTACTACAGATGGTAGATCTTGACTATTCATGTGGAGACATGTGAGCGGGGGTGTCCTATACAAAGAGTTTGTATAAGACTGGACCACGAGATGACTAGACTCTGTATATAATGTCGTTGATACTAAAGACTTACATCTCACCTAAACGACTATAGGTTACACGACCTCAATTCTAAGTGTTTTGGGAACTTCTGCCTTTGAGGGCAGTTCTTTGATTAGTATAGGTTGAAAGTGGCCAGATTGCCTACTCAACATGTCTACCTTTTTGGGAACTTATCTGATCTGGGAGCTGGGAACTCACTTACCAAGATGGAATTCACTCCTTCCCCGAAGTAGGGGTAAGTAGATAGATTGCTCCCTTAAGGGCTGATTCCGGAGCTTGAACATAGTGGCCACAACTTCTCTTTGGAAGAGAGGACCAGTCATAGTAGAACTATGACTTATGTTCATTAGAGGATTCAGTAGTATATAAGGAGTTAGATGTAACTATAGGGGCATAATGGTTATTGGCCGAGCTGTACGTACGAACGATCTATGAAGGGTTGTCATGCTGTTAATTGGTTAAGATGGACATATAATATATCTGTGGTAAGGAGAGTTCAGCTGTTGGTCTTTAGTGGAGTGCCTGGTAGTTAACGGATGGTGGATCCCGTGACTAAAGAATTTAGTCAATTATTCACGTACTGTTGAAGCTTTAAGCTATAAGTCCATAGGGTCCACTTGGTAGTTATGGATTCAAGTTAAAGATCAGTTCTTGGTGTTGATTTAAAATGTCCAAATTGACAAGAGGTAATTCGATTATATATGACATGATCGGTATGATGTATAAGATACATCTAGTGGAGGATTACTGTAAATGAGATTTACATTAAGTACCATGAAATAGAAAAAGAGCTATGGTTTATATGTTTCATGATATGAAATATTAAAACTATAGATTATGAATATATTATGGTAAGTTAGTTATCATTTATATTTATAATAATATTAATTATTGGATAATTATCTCTTTTTCTCTAATAACCAATTAAGTGGGAGGTTATTGGTGGTTTCATGGTAACCATGAGATAAAAGGAAAAATATTTTCCTAATTTTAGTAAGAAAATGAAAGAAGTTGATTTGATTTTTCCAATCTCAGAAAATACTGACAGAGAGTTGTCAAGTAAATTGATTTACTAAGCGACAGTTTGGAGTTAGCTAAAAGATCGTGGAGTGTTAGTGCACAATAGACACTCAGATAAACGATGAGTTAAACGATCGCATAGCTTTTCCTAGATGATCGCATAGCTTTTCCTAAACAATTGGGCATCAACATATACGATAGGTTGTTCCTTCTCCCACTTTCTCAATCATTTACATGATTGTGGTTCCTTCGATTTTCTGCCTCAAACCAAGTCCACACAGAGCCCACCCTCTGAATTCTCACACTGAGAATACCAAGGTAATCTTCTTGGTGGTATCATACTCAACTCGACACTGTCGCAATTCTATGGAAGCTTTTTTCGGTGTTCGGGGTATTTGTGACCTTGGCGATCGCTTAGTTCGAGTGCGCAGTGTTCGTGCATTGTAGCGGTCGTGTTGAACGAACGTTCATATGTTGCTGTGTTGCTGTGATCGAGCGTTCATGATCAAGGAACTCAAAGATGAGTCTACAAAGGTTTGTTATTTCTTGTCCTTGATCTATATTAAAGCATGTTGTAATTTTCTTTTAGCATAACCGTATGTTTCCGTTTGTGATTATAATTGTAAAGTTCATATACGATTGTAATTTGGAAAGATTCTTCCGCTGCTCATGGAAATTCTCGTGTACGATTTCCTTCACTTCGGACTTAGAATGGGATGGTGGGATCCGGTGAGTGACTAATTTTGAGAGGAAAAAGCTAAGTGTTTTAGGGAAAATAAGGGGTTGAGATTATCAAATAATCTCATAAAATCTCACTTGAAGAAGATTAAAATTCATTAAACTCTTCCTTTTAAAAGCCATTTTCATGCAAACATATGCAACTTTGAATTTGATGAGAATTTGACACTAAAAAATCTACTAACTCAAAGTGGGATTAGCAGGACAAGTGTCTCCGATTGAAGACAATACTTAACAATGCAAATGTTGACATTTCCCACTCATAATTGTTGGATATTTCCACTAACTTGATCAAAGATCAAAGTTTGACTGTTAAAGTCCAAAGTCAACAAATTTGACTTTTTGACTATCAAAGTCAAAAGTCAACATTTTGACTTTCATTGCATTTTTTACCTAGTCAACAATTTTAATTTTTAATGTAATTTTGACCAATTCCATTTAATTTAAAAATTAATTCTAATAATTAATTTTAAAATTAAATCAATATTAAATAACTAATTAATCGATTTAATTGATTTAATTTAATATTAAATACAATACTAATCCCAATTAATATGAATCTAAGACGGATAATGTGGCAACGAGTGACTATTCATAATCTTGATGTTTAAATCTTATTTAAATATCTTCTATTTTATCTCTCTTTATGTTTAATTCAAAATTAAACATTAGATTAAATATATTTTATATATTTAACGCTTTCCTCTAAAAATCGAATTTGAACACTTCAAATTTATTCGCCACACTGTTATAAGGTTTTGATGGAATACACAAGCATGCAACGGAAGCAAACATAATCAATAAGTACTCTAATTACATTTAGTTTGAGTTCTAAAAGCATGCATTTGCAGAAAATTGAAGAGGGTTTTAAGATAACATACCTTTGATGATTTCTTTTAATTCCAAGCAACTCTTCACGTTAATCCAGCTCCAAATCGACCGTAAACTACCAAGAGATCTTTTTTACTATTCTCAGCCTTGAATTTGAGTGGTGGAATTCGAATTTGAGTGAATTAGGTGAAGGTAAAATGTGGGTTTTAGTTGGAAGAAGAAGTGCAGAAAATCAGATTTTCCAACTCTAGTTCATCCATTTCTTCTTCAAATTTGAGAGTTCTTTTTGAATCTTAGCATGCAACCACCCTCAATCTTATTGATGGCCAGTAGCTACTTCCCAATTCAAGTTTAAATTTTGTGATTGTGCATGAGAAGCATCTCATGCTTGAGAAAAGTGGGAAAAACCCACTTTCTCAAATTTCAAATTTCCTTAATTTCTAAATTTCCAATTTTCCAATTAATTCAAAATTAATTAAAACCAATTTGATTTAATTCATAATTAATCAAATTCAATTTCTCAAAATGAATTTAAAATTGAAAATTAATTTGATTTTTAATTAATTTAATAAATTTAATTAAATAAATAATTTAATATCAAATATTAAATTAATCACACACCTAATTTTAAACATGAATCTTATTCATGTAATTAATATTTAAATCAATATTTAAATATTATAAACTCTCCAATTTCGTTTAATTTTAACAAATTAAATGTTAATTATATCGAATATAATTAAATAAACCCTAATTTGATTTTGAATTTATTCACACTCAAAATCCTAATTTCAATTTGAACATTTTCAAATTGAAATTCAATATGAACAATTCAAATTAATATCATTTCAAATTCACTCAATTTAATAATTCAAGGTGTTTATGTTTTACGAGCTAGTAGAGGAACCTTATGGACCTACAGATCATGAGCTCCAACGATTAAGGTTAATTGGCTAAACTCTTTACAGTACTCGTTAACTATCAAGTCATACCACTATAGCTCGATAGTTGCACTCTCCTGATTATAGATATGTTTATGTCCACATGATATAACCATAACCAGTAAGTCGACCCTTCAAAGATTGTTCATAATATCGTGGGTCAATATGTTATTTTACCCCCGATTTTACGTCTTATTGCTTAAGTTCCCACTGATCCTCTAATGAACAATTAGTTTATGATCCAACCACTAAACTAGATCCCTCTCAGGCCAGTGAGAGGGTGGGGCCCCTTGTTCAAGAAACAAATTCAATACTTAAAAGAACAACCTTTCTCTTATCCCTAAATCGAGTAGGCGTGAATTCTGTCTTGCACCCTATGTCCCCAGCTATCTACTCGGTCTTACCCCTGAAATAGGAGGCTTATTGAGCCAGCGCTGTTGAGCCAACCCTCACCCATGCAAATCTAAGGATAATCCCAAATAGACAGGAGTTCATAGTTACCTCAGGATTAACTAGCTAAACTCTTTAACCTAATTAACCACCATTTGTTAACTGCTGGGTCATTCCACTAAAACCCAGTAGTTACACTCCCATCACTGTAGATATATTGTGTCCACACGATATAACCATGATTAGTAAGTTAACCCTTCATAGGTCGTTCATAATAACGGCTGGGCCAAAAGTTGTTTTACCCCCGAGATTATATCTTGCTCCTTAAGTCCCACTGATCTTATAATGAATAATTGGTTTGTGATCCAATCATTAAACCGAGTCCCTCTCGGGCCAATGAGAGTGTGGTGCCCCCTATTTAAGACTAGAAGTCAGCACTTAAGGGAACAATCTCTCTACTATCCCTAAAAGCAGGTAGGAGTGAATTCCATCTTGCACTCTATGTCCCCAGCTATCTACCCGATCTCACCATCAAATGGGAGACTTATTGAGTCGTTGCTGGTGAACCAACCCTCATCCATGCATTTAAGGATAATCCCAAATAAATAGGAGTTCATAATTAGCAAGATTAAGGTCAAGTTACCTAGGTCATCACTTTGAAATAGTCAGTCTTAAACAGTAAACAACGTTATAAAGTAAGAGTAACTTATTTATTGGTCCATTCTTATGCAAATTCATTGCATAGGACACCTCCGCTCCTTATATCACTACATGAACGAATCAGGATCACATCATTTGTAGCACTTTATAACAAACTGTAATAACTAGAGAGTGGGCCGCATTTGATATGTTACCAGAATAAGACACCTAACCTTATTCATATACTATAGACCATTTTGGCTATTTATTCGAACTTGATCCATCTTTATGTCGCCACATAAAGTTCACGTATTCATATAATAGCTATGGATCTTTAGTTTATTGGATTTAGGTTCTTTCTTAAACGAAATGAGCAATTCATACATTCAATAACAACTTTATTGAATAAGCCTCAATAACATCTTTATTGATAACAGAATAAGTTTATTCTTTACAAACCACAATTTTTAGGATATAAAACTCAACAGTATGTTCACCCTACTTATCCCAATCGTGTATGAAAATTGAAGAAGGCGATCTATGGTTTGGAATAGGCCCCTCGTGCCTGCCACATGAGGTTTTTCAAATAGTCGAGCCGACACATCACTTTTCATTCATAAAAGGGCATCTCCATAATTTTACTTCTTGTATATGTGGATGATGTACTCATCACAGGTAATAACAGGGCTCTCATCAATCACCTGATCACCTCACTAAACAAGCAGTTTACACTCAAAGATCTTGGACAACTCAATTACTTTCTTGGAATACAAGTATCTTGGCTCCAATCAAGTTTGTTTCTCAATCGGTCCAAATACGTTGATGATCTACTTAGTAAACTCAACATGACCTCTCTCAAACCAACACTTCTGTCATTGGAAAGCAATGGCTGATCTCTTTCTCTATAGAAGCATTGTTGGCACCTTATATTATCTTACCAATACACGCCCCGGCATCGCCTATATTGTGAATCATATGAGTCAATTTATGAAATAGATGACTGACATCCACTAGCAAGGTGTAAAACGTATTCTACGATATCTGACTGGCACAAAAGACATGAGTCTGCTCATAACACCTAGTGATGACCAGAATGTTGTTGCCTTTTTGGATGCTGATTGGGCGTCCAATGTTGATGATAGAAAATCTGTTGCTGGCTACTATACATTTCTTGGAAACACATAGTGTCTTGGTCGTCAAAGAAGCAAATTGTTGTTGCCCGTTCCAGTATTGGGTCTAAATACCATGCCTTGGCTCATGCCTCTGTTGAAATCAAATGGCTTCAACAACTATTGACTGAAATTGGTGTCCTGTCTCTCCAAAAACTAGTTCTCTGGTGTGACAATATTAGTGCAGGTGCCTTCGCTTCTAATCCGGTGTTCCATACCCGTACCAAACAAATTGAAATAGATGTGCATTTTGTCCTAGATCAAGTTTTAAATGGTGGTCTAGAAATTTGATATAAGGGTGGCCATTCAAACTGCAAAATCGAACTGTTTCTAAAAATCGAACTAAACCGAATCCAATACTCAGTGAAATCGAAAAATGTGGTTTTAGTCCAATTTGAAGAAATTTTGAAACCAAATTAATTCGGTTCGGTTCGGTTTCAATTTCGAAAATCGAATTTGAAATCGAAGCGAATTGTTTTTAACTAATATATATATGTGTGTATATATATTTATATATTTAAAAAAAATAGTAAAATTGAATTTAAAACTACCGAATCAAACCATTTTTAAATTAAAAAAAAAACATAAAATAGAATTTTTAAAAATACCAAAACCTTGAAACCGAACGAACCGGACCGCATATATGCGTTAAATTCGGTTTCACTTATTAGAAAATTCGGTTCAATTTGGTTTGACCACCAAACTGAACCAAATTGAACCATTTCCACCCTTAGTTCGATATATGTTTTCTGCCGATCAAATTGCAGACTGCCTTACAAAGTCATTACCACATTCACAATTCAATTATTTGAGATCCAAACTCGGGGTCACCAGTCTCCCTTCTTGTTTGAGGGGATGTGAGGAAATTAAATGGATAGCACCCCGTGGCAAATGATGACACATCGGCAAGAAATTAGTTTGAAAACAATCTGGTGCAAATATTCAATTTATCTCTTTGATTTTGGTATTGGGTCTGACCTGTTCTCTCCATCTTCCCTATTGGTTATACAATTTTGTCTTTTCTCATTCTAGGACTTTAGCTTGTCCTTTGGTATAAATAGCTATGTATATCATTAAATTTAATGAAGAAGAAATATACAAAAAGAAACCCTAGCGGCTTAATAGTGTCCTTTAGTGTGAAGAAAGGTCTCCATCTTTATTTAAAATTCTGCTTTGAAATCTACATCTTGACTCATACGCACTAATTTCTATAATTATAATAAGCTTCAAATCTTATTTTAGTTTGAATATTGTTTTATTTTGGTCCCTAAACTTTTTAAAAAAATATTATTTTTAGTCCGTATTATTTTAATGATTAGACTCTAGATGTATTAACCAAGATGAAGGTGAAGTAAAATGTCAGCAACCAAAACCCAAAATATTGAACGATCAAAATTTTGAACTGAAAATGTACTTTTCCGCATTGCCACCTTATTCAAAATTGAAACTCTAGATTTGTTAACGTAACTAACTTATTAAAGAGTTATTTGGTAGGCTAGTCATCCAAAAATATAAGTCTCACGTCGTCATTTTATTAATGAGTTAAGAAAATACTTTAAGGGATGAAAACCCTAAGGCACAGCAGAAGCCAAAACATAAAATCCAAACATATTTAAAATTGGCATTTAAAACAGAAAAATTTTACATTGGAATAAAATAGAAAAATAGATTAAGCATGTAATTCAAAAACATAATCATAGGGGAAGAAACCTTACCTTGTAAACCTTTTGATAGTAGAATTTCTCTATTGGGATTGGGCACCACCACTTGGAGTCCTCCTATTATTGTAGGGAAATTGAGGAGATGAGAATTGTGGGATTCTCCTTTTTTTTTCTTTCTTTTGGAATTGGGAGGAAGAGTGAAGACAAAAAATGCAGAGAATTTTGATTATCAATCAATTGTTCTCTATTTTTTTTTTTTTTTTATATAGAGAGAATGGGAGAGAAAGGGTGAAAGTGAGGAGACGTGGGATGTCCCATGTCTCTAGTAAATCCCCTACGTAGAAGTTACATTTTATTTGATTAAGATTAAATAATATTATTTATTTAATTTATTAAATAAAACTATTTATTTAATTTAATTTAATAAAATTATTTATTTAATTTAATTAAATAAATAAAAATAATAACATTTAAATCATATTTAAATGGTTTCCTCTCACATAACCTAGCGTTTTAATGTGCATCTAATACGCATTAATTTTAACATATAGTTTTGATTTAATCAATTTAATTAAATTCAAAATTCAATTAAATTAAATAATTAATTAATTCTCCAATTAAATATCACATATTTAATTTAAATTTCTCATTTGAATCAAATATATTTCTCTCATTTAACCTATAGTTTTAATGTGTATCCAATGCACAGTATTTTTAACCTATAGTTTTAAATATGAATCTTATTCATATTAAATTAATATTTGAACTCCTTTCAAATATTTTGTTCTCTCATTTATTAATTTTGAATCATATCCAAAATTAATAATAAAGTCTAAAATTAAAATTTATATTAAAAATGTATCAACATACATTAAAAAAATTCCCAATTTTGAATTTGAACATTTCAAATTCAATTTAATGACATATTACCTCAATGCCCTTTACAAGTTAGAAAAGGGACCTAATTGACCTACAAATCAGAAGCTCCAACAATATGAGATTAATTGGTTAAACTTATTAACCAAATTAATCAATATTCGTTAACTGTAGGCATACTCCAATAAAGACCCACAGCTACACTCTTCCAACTACAAATATGTTTCTATGTCCATAGATATAGACCAATAACAGCAAGTTAGTCCTTCATGAGTGTTCGTAACACCAACTGAGTCAAATTACCATTTTACCCCTAGGTTACCTGTACATCCTTAAGTACCTAGGCTTCTTTAATGAACAACCTGTTTATGGTCCAACCATTAAACAAAAACTCTTCTCAGGCCAGTGAGAGGGTAAGGCCCTTTGTTCAAGTTCTGGAGACACCACTTAAGGGAACACTCATCTACTTACCCTGAAATCGGGAAGGAATGAAATTCATCTTGTATGATTATGTTCCCAGCTACCTACTCGGTCTTAACCCAAAATGGTAGGCATATTGAGTCGGTGAACTGGTCACTCTCACCCATACAAATCAAAGGACAATCTCTCATGAACAAGAGTTCATAATATACTCAGGAGTAAGAATAAGTTGTCTAGGTCATCCTATTGAAATAGAAACCTAACTAGTCAACGGAGTTACAACTAGAGATTACTATTTCATGGTCCGATCTTATACAAACTCATTGCCCAAGATACCCCCACTCGCGTGTCTCCTACACGAACGTATTGGATCACTGCGTTTGTATCAAATACAAAGTGGGTCGTATCCATATTGTTACCAGAATAAGATACCCAACCTTACCCCTATACTATAGACCCTTTATGTTGTATCTTGAACACTGATCCCTATATGTCCTACATACAGTTCAAGACTCATAAGACAGCCTAGGATGTTAGTTTATTGGATTTTAGGGTTAATAAGACAAAATTAAATAAAATATCAATCACACTTATTGAAAAAAACATTAATAACTATTTATTAATGACGGTCATTTAATTACATTAACTATCTACGAGTTTTAGGGCATATAACTCAACACTATTATTATAAATGACCAAAATAAACACATTTTAAAAGTTCGAGGACTCTAACGAACATTTTAAAAAGTTAAGTTTCCAAAATAAAATCCAGGGACTAAAACAGACATTTTTAAAAGTTTCGAGACCGAACTAGAACATTATTCATAGTTCACAAACCAAAATAAGATTTAAACTTGGTAATAAATTCAAAATATGATTTCCTGTGTGTTCGTTGTAGCGTTCATCGTTCATATTGATCAATTAAAACAAAAATCTTAGGCTGTTTTGAGTAGTTATAACTACAAAATAACTTATTTTCAAAATTAAACAATATGATAAATTAAATTTTGAAGCCCAAAAATAAAATCGAAAATTTAAAATTTCTGAATGTAAATAGTTTACATGTTTGGGTAGTTCAAATTTTGAATTAGATATTACTTGGATTCTTTCCATATTTCGAAGATTTTCCCTTTTCCTTTCCTAAAGGATTTAAAAATGAAATCTAAAACTAAAATCTAAATTTGATTCTGACTTATTTTTTAAGTATAAAAACTCATAAAATCTTAATATTAAGAGTGGAAGCGGCTTAATTCCGCTCGATAAATTGGCAAAATTGGAGCCAGAGCAAATAAACATTTGAGGAAGAATACGTGGAAAACCAACTTTCAAGGTCCCCAACCCACCATTGACAAAATGGAATTGTAATCTCGATGTAACATCGGTTTCAACTAGTTTGGACAATTTCGTCAATTATCTCTAGTATTGCTTGCCTTCCATTGAAGAGTACCATAAACTTCAAAAAGTAGTTGATAAGTCTTCCAATAAATCCTTACTTTAAAGCCGTTAAACTTTCAATATTATGTTCAATCTATTTTTCATTTTTGTGTCCAAGAAATTATTTGAGCAATTCATTATTTTTAAAAATGTAAGAGCTCAGAAAAGAAAATTGAAAGTTTAAAAACCCAATTACATATAAAATTGATTTTGTATCTACTAATTAATTTTATAATTTGTTTGGAATATACTACAGTTACAAAACTAAAACTCAAAGACCAATCTATAATGCTCTCAACTCCAAAGACCTATAAGACATTTTAGACCTGGGATCTGTGGACTAAATACACATTTGAATGTTTATGAACTAGGTAAGATATCATATTTTGCACACATAATCTATTAAATAACTATGCCATAACTCACCAATTCTAAACAAAATTACAACTCTATTGTCATTGACTTATTAAAAGAGGAAATTGTCAAAAAAAAATGTTGAAAGTGAAAATTACAACACTTGCTATGAGATACAATTTGATGAAAGTAAAAAATTATGGCAAAAACTGTCTGAATTCAATTTCAGTTCGTCACAAAATTAGGTCAACACTCTCAAGTAGACATTTGATAGATATTATCGACAAAGAAGAGTTCATAACTTAAGTCAAACTAATAGTGATGATTTTCTCTACTAAAGCTCCCATCAGATACCTTACAAAACTTGCCTAAGTTCCTATTTCTAAATGTACAATTTCTAATTGTGATATCTCTGCCTTATGGGGTTGAACGCATTTAACAATTAAAATTTAGACATGTACAGAAGGATACACACTACAAGTTAGTATGTAAAGCATCTTTTGTGGTGGAGGGGGTTGATAGAAATTCTATTTGAAATCTGCAGCTATAGGTTGATACCGTGCCAGAAAACGTATATCCACTTATCATTTCTCGCAATCGAGTCCTAACTTTCTTCAACTACCTGCTTCTCCAGTCGCACCTGCACGACCTTGTCCACGAGGCATCTTTTTTGAACTCACTATCAAACAAATTATGATACTCTTTAGAAAGTTTGTAAAATAGAAAGGTTTATAGCTCATTAAGTATAAAACATAAAAACTTTCCCACTATTATAATCCAAGAACTATGACATCTACGAGTTCTTGTTCCTTCCAACTTCAAGCTTACATTAGTTTTATTAACTTCAAGCATCAGATTCTGATGTTTATTCAAGAAAGAGGTATTTCAAACATCGCCAGTCATTTTCTGAATAATATATCGCTAAATATTTGCTTGATTTGAAAGATAATCTTATGTCCAGTTTAGAGAGAGAGAAAGGGAGCATACAATCTTCAACATCCTTGAGCTGATAGAAATGTGGAGCAATTTCAACCAACCATTCGGGCTTCAACTCCGTTACCTATAACTCAATTGATAAATAACATATAAGCCGAAATGAAGGAATAAGATGAATTAAAATGGATAATTAGAGGGCAGAAAGTATCACTCACCTGTCTCATATATTCTTTTGAGGTACACACCAATTCATGGTATACAACCCATCTCGGAAGAACCTGAGACGGTGAATCAAAATAATGAAATACCATATAAAAGCATATATATTTTTTTTTTTCACTTTTACAATTCTTCTTTAGGAAACCCATTATTACCAACAATTCCAATAAAAAAACAAAACTAAAAAACGTCTATTAATAATCAATAGTTCATTTTCAATTTAAAATGAAAATGATCCGACACTTTTTGTAGTGATAACAAATAGCTCCTAAAATAAGACCTATGTGTGGACAGAAGAATAATAGGAACTCAAAACCCTGCACTCATTTTAAAACCATAAAGAATCAAGGAACACTCCTAACAGGGAGCAATACATTATTTCAGAGTTGTGGGTAACAGCATACCTGAGCCAACCCTGAGCTAGGATGTATATGAACCGTCTGTGGATGCTTAATTGTCCGATAGGAACCATTCTTTTGTAACTTTGCAGAGTGAGGGAAAAATCCTGAAAAACAATTTTAATAAAAAAGACTGCAGATCCCAATGGAAGAAAAGAAGATTCTTTCAAATTAGTAAACACTAGAATTTTGACAGAACTCCACTTCAACAATATCTAGAAAGACAAGTCATTTCAAACTCCTTAATCGTTGCATCATTCTAGTGAAAAAAATGAATGGTGATGAAGCCTGATGGTTAGGAAATCTCCGTGGCACAACCAGATCAAAGTACATCCTATTCCACACAAGCAAAGTAGATTTATCAATTTCCCGCTATCTTCAAGACTTATTGTAACAGGACTTTAGTCAAGGCAAATACAGACTACACAGCAGCTGCAAGCCAATTGTAAACCCAACTACAGTGCAGTACTGTTCATAACTATACATATTTTGTGTGAATTGGATAGTAACTGATGTAGTAGGATTAGATTAACTTAGGAACTCTCGGTCAAATTCATGATTGATTGGGATTAGAATTAGTTTCCTTGATTGATTATGATTAGAATTAATTTCTTTGGTTTATTAGGATTAGGATTAGTTTTTTCTATTAATTAGAATTAGGATTAGTTTGCTTTTCAATTCTCTAAAAATAGTGTAATTGTCATCTTGCTGATAACTTTTGATTCATAAGAAAGACTTTGATTTTAGTATCGGAGATTTCTCTCATTTTATCTCTTAGGTTACATCAATATCAGTACTGTTAGTGACCGTAACATTACATATTTGAAAACTGCAGCTGCATGTCGTACTTCAAAATTTAAATTGCCAAAAACCCAAACTTCATTGCCAACTCTTCAAGCTGAACAGGTTCCAGGCAAACCCAATTTTGTAACCCCTCAGAATCCCCCTTCTTTTCAGAGTTCATACAAAGATGAAAGATATCTCTATCCCTGTCAAAAGCTGTCAATTAATCCATAGCGTTACTTTTAAGGTTAGGGATTTAATAAGTCTTACAAATTTTCAGCCTGCCGCTGTATAATACAGATTTGTTTAGTCAGCATTCATAACTTAAAAAACCGTTCTATTTAAAGGGGAACCAAACTGTATCAATCATGTACGTCACATTTCATGTTTCACCATAACAGTGAAAAGAACGGCTTTACGGAATTCAGATTACTAACACTGAGGAATAATTTTTTATTTCCACCTACCAGATATTATGGTCTTCTTTATTGCATCCAAGTCATTCAAATTTGAAGTTAATTCGATTTCAACCCTTTCTAAGAGCCCTTCAAGTTGGTCTCTGATATCTCTTGCACGTTTCATACTTCTAACCTAGCAAACACAAAGGACAATATATCAGCTCCACGAACGAGAAATTAACAGATTCATTAAAAAGTAGAAATACATAATGAGCCAAGTGTTAGCTGAACCAACCTGGATGTAATTTTCGTAGCACCATTGCGTAGAGTAATTAGTTTCCCTCCACGAGTTGTAAACCTAAATAATAAATATTAAAATATTAAAAAAATTAACAAAAAGGAAGAATAGCAGTTCCATACTTGCAATTTGGAACTAAAATTTTTAATACCTAACTTATTTAAACCCAAGTTCAAAAAAATATGTCATACAAATGAACGGCTGCCTATGAGAAAAGGCCCAATAGATAACATTTTTTAAAATAATTAACAATTAATAGTGCTATCATTTTGAAAAGTATGAAACTCAATTTCATAACTAGGTAGATTTAAAATGTGAGTTTAAGAATGTAAAAAATATTAGGAAAAAGGTTCTTAGAGAAATGAAACCTTCAGCAGTGCAATGTGATCCCCCACATTCCCAGTGTGAAAATTCATCCGGGCATTGTCAGCATGAACTTGTTTATCCTTCGGACGATAAAAAATAGAATTTCCAATAGAAAGCATAGCTGCAATAGAAATAATCTCATCTGAACACTTGAATTTTTCAGAAGCAACCATCATCTTAGAAAGCATGGGATCAAGAGGAAACTCTGCCATCCGCCTACCCAACTTAGTCAGTTCACCAAGTTTATTTAGAGCACCAAGTGCATAAAGCAATTCCAAAGCTTTTAGCAATGCTTCAGATGGAGGTTGGTCCATAAAATCAAAATTTACCAAGTCATGAATACCAAGGCTCTTAAGTGTAAGCACAACATTAGCGAGATTTGTTCTTTGTATTTCTGGTACTGTATTGTCTTCCATCTCATTATAATAACTATAAGCAGTATACAAACGGAAGCACATTCCAGGGCCCGTTCGTCCAGAACGCCCTGCTCTCTGATTTGCTGATGCTTTAGAGATGGGACTCACTTGCAACGCCTCCATCCCAGTCCTTGGGTTATATGATTTTATTTTAGAAAAACCAGGATCAATGACATATTTTATCCCATCAATCGTCAAGGATGTCTCTGCTATATTAGTTGCTAAGACAACTTTCCTTGCTCCTATGGGTGTCGGTTCAAATATCTTAGCCTGAAGCTCTGTTGGTAAGTTAGCATATATGGGGCAAATAATGAGTTCTGCAATTTTGGTGCCTAGTCCCCGAGTTCTATGTTTCATTATTTCCTCAGCTGCTTCAATCTCTTCTTGACCAGTGAGAAACACCAATATATCTCCTGGGGGCTTTGTGACATGAATCTGAAGTGCAGTCACGATTGCTGCATCTAAATAGTCTGCTTCAGGAGCTTTTGTGAAGTTAATTTCTACAGGATAACGTCTACCAGGAATTTTAAATATTGGAGCCGAATCAAAGTAATCACTGAACTTCTCGGCATCAAGTGTTGCACTTGAAATTAGTAACTTCAAATCAGGTCGAAACCTAGCAATATCCTATTAGGAAAAGAACATAATTGGAAAAAGAGAAAAAAGAACAAAAATAATTGAGCTAACTGAAAGAAACAAGATACAAAGAAATGCAAAATGCGTAAGGCACAAAATAAAGTTGTAGTTGGAGCTTCAACTCACCTTCACTAACCCAAACAGAACATCAGTTGATAATGTTCTTTCATGAGCCTCATCCACCATTATAACACTAAAAAAAGGAATTCAATAATATTGCAAATAGAGTTAGAAAAGAGGCTAATCGACTTGGATTACAAATAAATATCAAATATCCAGTAAGGTGCACCTGTAGCTTGCAAGGTCAGGTTCACCAAGGAATTCTCGTAACAACATCCCATCTGTCATGTACTTTAAAACGGTCTTATCTGACGTACAATCCTCAAAACGTATTGAATAACCAACCTAAAAATATTAGGAAGAGATGACGGATGAGTGCTAAGAGAAATACATTCTGGGAATTCATATGAAGTATAGTTCAATGTAACAAATACCAAGTAATATTCACTAGATACCAATATGAGTGAAACAACATACCAAAGGAGGTTGCATAAATTTGTAATGGAAATTAGTGAATGTAAAGAATGAAAGAGGTGTTTATTTGTAACACCCCAAATTTTGTTAGTAATGTAATTTCAGTAATTTCCTTTAATTGATGGCATCTTTGGAATTTTGGACTTTTAAGTGTAACTGCTGGAATTTAATTATTTAAAGTTGGAAATTTATGTTTGAAATTAATGTCAAGAATTAATTTCATTTTTAAGGTTGTTAATTAAATTCTTTTTGAATTGGAAGTTGTTGGGGAGAAGGATTTAGTAACATAAAATAAAATATAATAGAATAAAATAAAATAAATATTTTGTTTTGTTTTGTTTTATTTTATTATCTTTTTTTATTTATTCTTTCCCTCTCCCACATGTTTCACGCACCAGACCCCCCTCCCCCTGAAACTCTTCTTTTCCATCCTCTTGCCGTGAGCCCTAAACCGCCGTCGAAGCCTCAGGCTCCCTTCTGCAATGCGTCGCTCCGTTGCCGCCAACCGCGAAGCCGATCGTCCACGTCGTCGAACGCCTCGATGTCGGTAGCCTAGTCCGCCGTGCCAAATTGAGAGAGATCCAGTGGTTCGTACGCCCCCACCAGCGTCCATCAGTCGTTCACGCTTGGCGTTCACGGTTGTCGTCTAGCAAGTCGAATTCACCGCCGATCGTTTCGTGCTGCCTCTGTTTGACGAGTCACAGCGCCTCACTGTGCACCAGCCGCCTCTAGCATCCCAGCCTAGCCATCAGCTCGCCATCCGACCGTCGTGTGCCACCGTTCATCCGCTTATGTTCCGATGGCTGCCGCCGACATTTTTGGTTGTTTCTCACTGGGTCTTGAAATTTTTGGGTAAGATCTTTGGATTGTTTTATTTGAGAGGTTTGTTTACCCAATTGGTTTCGGTTAAAATTGTTAATATCTCCTTGGTTTGGACTTTAGATTCAAGATTTGAGACTTTTAGAAGTGTTGCTCATCAAAGTAGAAGCCAATTTTCTTTTGAAGTTTGGTAAGTTTGAAGTAAGTTGTTGGTTGGTTATTTTGAATTAAGATTAATTGTGGAGAATTAAGTTATTAATTTTGGAATTTGTGTATGTTCAGGTAGCCAACAGAATTGGGTTTTGGAATTAAGTTTAGACCAAGCCATAGTTTAGATAAAGTTAAATTGGAGGTCTTTGAATAATTTGGTTATTGGAGTTAGACCCAAAATATTGATTTAAATATTGGATTTATTTTAGGTGTTGCTTGGCTAGAAAAGGATAAGCTTGCTTGGGTTTATTTGGATTTAACTTGAGGTAAGTAATCTTACTACTGGAACTGCCCTAGTGCCCGACAATGATAATTATGATTTATTGAGGATTATTAGTTAGCATGATATTTATCTTTGTCTTCATTTACAGAGGTTTGAAATGACTGGAGCCAAGTATTGACAAATATGATTTACTGAGGGTATATTGTTAGTTTGATGTTTATGTATGCCTTGCTGATATGAAAGTTTAAAAGGCTAGTTGCGTATAGAAATGTTTGAATATATTATTTTTATTGGAGATCCTGCTGAATCTGAGGATGAGATGCATACATATGTTGTAAAGCTATGATGAAGAAATTTATATGTATATTGTAGAATCATGATGATGAGATGTATATGTATGTTATAGAACCATGTTGAGATTGTGATCGTGATTTTTCTGATTAGTTAGAATGTTCGGGATTCACCAGTTTGTGTTTCCTTCGGGATTCACCAGATTGTGTTTCCTTCGAGATTCACCAGAGGTAGTGGGCATATTTAGCTACAGTAGAATAGAACTTAGTTTTTCATGTATGTATGTGTCCCATGAGGACTAGGACAGTTTATATGTTCCACCAGAGGTAGGCATCTAGAGGACATATATGCCTAACCTGACCTTAGTAGTGGGGTTACTTACTGAGTATTTTATACTCATTCTTGCTCATGTTGTTGTTTCAGGTAAAAGTAGAGATGCACGGGCGATGGACAAGCGGAATCGTGATGGAGCCATTGGGACTAGTTTTATGCTTCCGCTCATGAGATTTAAACTTCTTTTCATGTTTTCCTTAGCTTTCAATGTTGATGTTTAAAACTTACTATTAAGAATCGTTTTCAAACTTATTTATTATCATTTATGATTTATGGGTACCCTAATGTTGTTTTTAATATTTGAATTTAACAAAAGTCTTTTGCACTTACCTTATTTATTTAGCATTTATTTCACCATAAAAGAGTGTCGTTTTAAGTTTCATGCATGCATGTATTTAGTAACGACCTAACTTAAGTCCTATGGGTCGGGTCGTTACACTGTTTGTCCCATCTTTAAAACTACAAAATAAATAAGATAAGACAACTACCATGTAAAACAAATCATGTAATAAGATGCACCATAGTATCAAAATAGTTCGTGGAAGGGAGAAAGGATTTAGGCTTCCAGTCAAGGCAACATCACCTCATGACCAAGCTTGACACCCAGTTCTTGAGATACCCGAGCAGCAATGCTCATAGCAGCAACTCGACGTGGTTGCGTGCATCCAACCTTAAGAAGATGGCATGAAAATGAATTTTACATATCAGGGAAACAAAAAGATTCTGACAAGTCATTCAGTTGATGACTAATTACAAGCACATCCATTATTTTTTGCTCACTACAATTGCAACCAACTCCTTAATCAAAACTAGAAGAGGAAGTACAAATCCAGAATCTCCAATATAAAGCTTTTTTTTTTTTTTATGAAAAAGAAGCCAATATGAAGCATTTTTTGTTCAACCAATAAGAGAATAATGTAAGAATTCCTACAAATGTTTATCCAAAAACTCCAAGCTCCACTAAGCGCAACAAACAAAAGTCAATTTGGTAAGAATAGAAGGTCATACTTTTCCTCGCTTTGTGTACCCAGCTTCATGAAGATATTGAGGAATCTGTGTGGTCTTTCCAGAACCAGTTTCACCAACAATTACAAGAACCTATAAAAGGAAAACATCAAGGGTTACAATAAAATTCCGTGCATGTATGCAGAAATTAGTCTAAAGACAACCAGATATTCGAAGGTGGCTAAAAATTTCAGTTCCTAGTCTGGTCCTTAATGCCTAGTAAGTTCGGAAACAGTAAAAAGAAATAAAAAGAAAAAATGGCAACAATGATGTGCACCAAATCTAATGTGCATCCTTAGCAACAAACAAGTGAAGATTTTGTGTTAGGTATCTGATTCCTACACTCAGCAAACCGAACAAGGATAGAACAAGAACAGAGCAAGAGCTCTGATTACAGTTTATTGAAATAGAGAAAATGAGCAGAAAAACCAGTACAAGTAAAGAAACAGCAAGACAATAAGAAATCTCCTCACATTAATCCAAGAAGATGAACAAAAGGAAATGAAAATAAATGCAGGTACCCAGCCTATTCGAGAGGGCCGGCGATCTCTCCTTCAAAAGCTACCACAGCTTTTCATCCTCAAAATAGGTTCCCCCTTGTCTTCCTTCTGCTCTGGTTTTATAGCGCCTCAGTGGTCCCCTTCCACTTCTCGCTCCCTCCTTACGGTTATTTCACTCCCAATTATTCCTTCCCTCTCTCCATACGGTTCTAGCCCTTTCACAAATTTTTTTTTTGAACAAGAAGCAACCCACTTCATTAAGATAATGAAAGATGTTACAAGTATATGAAAGGAAACAAACACTAGAAAACAAAACTAATCAAAAAGGATCAGCAAATGCACCAGGACATCTCAACTAGGTTGACACCTCTATAGCATTCTCATCATCTCCTAAAATGTAGAACAGAAATTCAATAGCTGAGTACAAATCTTACTAGACCTTGCCTAATTAAGGCATACACCAAAATGATAATCTGAAAAATAAAAGATGCCAACAACTAGGCAGTTACAATATCAAGAAAGTGGGAAGATGAAGGTGTTCCAATTGAGACTGATGTCTTGAATGGAGAAATCTTTAAAAGCTTTGGAGAGAGAGCACCAAGAGGAGGCATTGATAAGAGCGATATCGAATTTAAAGGAGCAAATAGATGCTTTGTCTTGAAATACTCTTTGATTCCTTTCGAACCATAGTTCTGATAACAAAGCTTTGACTGCATTGACCTAAAGTAATCTTGGCTTCTTCTTCAATTTTGGACCGATTAAAAATTGTAGCACATTTGCCTTAAAATCATTGTCTAGACCCAGCTGACATTGAAGCAATTAAATAAACGTATCCAACAGTTTTCTGCAAAAACACATTGGAAGAACAAGTGAGAGAGATTCTGAGTTTATCCAACAAAGAGAGCAAACCTATGGAGAAATATAGTGAGTAGGCAGCTTCCTTTGAAGAATACCTGCACTGTTAAGCAAGCCATTCAGAATGATCCAAATCAGTATATTAACCCTTCTAGGACTCTTGGACTTCCATAACGCTGATTCTAATTGTGGTCCAATTGGGGAGGAGAAGGATAGATACTTTACAAGAGACTTGGCTGAAAAAATCTCACTTGGTTCTAAAGTCCACCTTCTTTTATCGAGGAGCGAATTAAGTTTAGAGTGGGAAAGCTTTTCAATCAGGAGCTGGAAGTTTTCTGCCTCTTCATCCTTTAGCAGTCTTCTAAAGTAGAAAAACCAAGAAGTTGATGTCTCATCCCAATAGTCTTGTAATGAGCCTTCGGGCTTGGTGGAGATGGAGAAAAGACTAGGAAATGAGTCTTTTAAAGGAACAATTTCCAACCAAGGGTCACGCCAAAAACCTACCCTTTCACCATTACCTACTTTGAAGGCTGCCAAGGATTCTACTTTTAGCCAAGATCTTGAGATGTTGATCCAAGGACTTCTAAGGCTGCTGGTAGTTTTACCATTAGTGTGCCAACCAAACTTAGTTTTTCCATGGATGTTTGTAATTATTTTCCTCCAAAGGGAATTTTCCTCATTGATGAACCTCCACCCCCATTTTGCTAGAAGGCTTTGGTTTCTGAGTTTCAAACCACCAATACCAAGACCACCATCTTCTTGAAAACGAGAAACAAGGTCCCATTTTACTAAATGATTTATTTTACTTCCAGAATGCTCTTCCCATAAAAAATTTCTCAACAGTCTTTCTAAAATTCGAACCGCCTTTTCTGGCATCAAGAAAAGTGACATATAGTAAATTGGGATATGAGAAAGAACCGACTTACAAAGGGTGGAGCAACCTCCTCTAGAAAGATTGTATCTCTTCCATTTGTCCAATTTACTTTGAATTTTATCAATTACTGGTTGCCAAAAAGCCAATTGTTTAGGATAGCCACCTAATGGAAGACCGAGGGACATGAATGGAAGAGAGACAGCCTTGCAATTCAGAATGGCAGCTTCTGATTGTAGCTTAATGTGGTCAATATTGATGCCGCTTATAGCTGATTTTTCCCAATTAATCTTCAACCCAGAACACCACTCAAAGAGTTCAATTATTTTCTTTAGGTTTCTAAGCTTTTTCTTGTCATCTTGGCAGAAAATTAATGTATCATCTGCAAATTGCAATAGAGGAACATGAATTCTATCTTTGCCCACTATAAAGCCTTCAAACTTACCTTTCTCATGAAGCTGGGACAGTAATGCACATAGGACTTCACTGACTAATAGAAAAAGGAAGGGAGAAAGAGGGTCATCTTGCCTTATCCCTCTTGAGGCTTGGATTCTATCACGAGGTCTTCCATTTATAAAAATTGAGAATTTTGTGTTAGAAATACAACCCATCATCCACATTATCCATCTTAAATCAAAATTCTTTTCAACAAGGATCTTTTCAAGAAATTCCCAATCAACACGATCAAAGGCTTTTTCTAGATCAAGTTTTAAAATCCACCCTCTTTTCCTCTTGGAATGATAATCTTCAACCACTTCATTTGCTATGAGGATTGGGTCTAATATTTGCCTTACTTCAATGAAAGCACTTTGTGAAGCCTCTATTATACTTGGCATTACCTTTTTTAGCCTCTCCGCTAGTACTTTAGCTACTACTTTATAAGTCAAAGTAGCTAAGCTTATTGGTCTGAAATCACATACTCGAACAGCATTTTTTTTTTTTTTTTGAAAAGGAAACAAATCTCTTTATTCATTAAGAAAATGAAGTGAGACTAATGCTCAATTTACAAGGAAGTCATAAGGATCCGCAGGTGCACCCGGGCATCTCAACTAGGTTGACACCCCCTTAGCACCACTCATCACATCCTAACACTAGAAAAGCCTTTAAATTAAGCAATACAAAGGGATACAATACTAATAATGAGAGAGAGAGAACCAACTGGAAAATTATAACAAAGAGAGAACTAAAAAACGAAGCAATGTGAACTTCAGAAAGCTGGAGAAAGGAATGAATGCCAATTTAGACTGATTTCCTGACTAGAGTATGTTGCAAAGGAGCTTAAAAGGGAGCACCAAAGAGAGGCTTTCAGCTTTGCAGCTTCATATCTTGAGAACCATGGGGTTTCCTTGTCTTGGAAGACTCTTTGATTCCGCTCAAACCACAATTCAGCTAGTACAGCCTTTACAGCATTGACCCACCGAATTTGATGTGTTTTCTTGAGAACCGGCCCTATCAACAACTATTGCACATTTAGGCTAAAATCTGCTCCGAAGGTCCAGCACAAATTAAAGATATTGAAGAGCGAAAACCAACAGCTTTGTGCATTAAAACAGTCGATAAAAAGGTGTTGTAGGTCTTCCCCATTCTTTTTACACAAAGCACATATATTGGGGGAGATGTAGTGGGAGACAAGCTTCTTTTGCAGCACACTTGAGCAGTTTAGGGATCCAAAAACCATTATCCAAAGGACTATATTTATTATCCTTGGACTTTTTGATTTCTAGAGAGCTTCATATAGTAGAGGATCAATTCGGGGGGCTTTGCGAAGATAGTTGGTTAAGGATTTAACCGAGAAAGCTCCATTGGGTTCCAAAGACCAAACCTTTGAGTCAGGGCGTTCTTGCATCTTTAGAAATGAGGCTTAACAAATCTTGAAATTCAATAATCTCTTCATCTTTTAAATGCCTTCTAAAAGAGATGCTCCAAGAGGTAGTGCTGTGATCCCAATGCTCCCTCACAGAACCGTTTGATTGAGTGGCCAATCTAAATAATCTGGAGAATCTGGATGAAAGGGGGAGATTGCCAAGCCAAACATCTAACCAAAAAGAAATTTTAAGACCATTGCCTAAAACAAACACCGACAGATTTTTCAACCAAGCCCTTGAAATGTTGATCCATGGGCTTCTAAGGCTGCTCATGCCTTACCAGATGTGTGACCCCCGAAAATGCTACTGCCATGTATGCTTTTGACCACTCTGCACCAAAGGGAAGAGCTTTCATGTTGGAATCTCCAGCCCCACTTTGCTAAAAGAGCCAGATTTTTCTCTTTCAAGCCTCCCAAACCAAGGCCACCTTCTTCATGAGATTTAGCCACAAGCTCCCATTTGGCTAAATGATTTAGTTTACCCCCTTTGTGGCCTTCCCAAAAAGAAATTCCTCAATATTTTTTCTAAGATGTACAACACTTTTTTTGGAATCAAGAAGGAAGACATATAGTAAGTGGGGAGGTTCGAGAGTACTGACTTACAAAGGGTTGCTCTTCCTCCTCTTGAAATATTGTATCTTCTCCATTTATCAAGAGTGCCTTGAAGTTTATCAATAACAGGCTGCCAGAAATCTATCTTTTTCGGGTAGCCTCCCAATGGAAGTCCTAAATAGAGGAGGAGTTGCTCGGCTTTACAATTGAACTTTGCTGCCCACTTATTCAGCATGTCAAGGCCTATATTTATACCAAAAAGAGATGATTTCTCCCAATTAATTTTCTGGCCAGAACACCATTAAAAAAGGTCAAGAGTGGCCCGAAAAGACTCTAGCATAGCTTCATCATATTTGTAAAAGATAAGGGTGTCATCGGCAAATTGCAAAATTGAAACATGGACTTTATCCTTCCCTACCAAAAAGCCTTCAAAGCAATCTTTCTCATGTAACCGGTTGATTAAGGCATTTAAAACTTCTCCCACAAGGATGAAGAGGAAAGGAGAAAGGGGATCTCCTTGCCTGATTCCTCTAGTTGCAACTATCCTTCCACGAGGCCTTCCATTGATAAAGATGGAGAACTTTGGATTGGTGATGCAGCCCAAAATCCAAGAGATCCATTTTGAGCTGAAATTCTTCCCAAGTAGGACTTTTTCAAGGAAGGACCAGTCCACTCTATCAAAGGCTTTCTCCAAATCAAACTTTAGAAGCCAACCTTTCTTCCCTTTCGATCTATAGTCCTCAACTGCTTCATTTGCAATTAGGATGGGGTCTAGGATCTGTCTTCCCTCAATAAAGGCACTTTGAGTAGAGGCTACTATGCTTGGCATGAGATTTTACCTTCACTGCATCGGACTTTTTTGGAATTAGGCAAATAAAGTTCTCTTTAATACACGAATTGAGTTTACCGTTGCTGTAGAAATCATCAAACATTTTTATAAGGTTGTCTTTCAGAAGATGCCAAAATGGATGAAGAATTCTGGTGTGAAGCCATCCGGCCCTGGTGCTTATTTCTTCCTAACCCTTTCACTGCTAGCTTGATTTCTAAAGCAGAAAAACTTACTACCAGCTGCTCATTTTGACTTCTTGAGACTCTAGACCAGTCAAGGTTGAGGAGAATGGCTCGAGGACCATTACTTTTTTAGTACAATGAGGAGTAAAAGCCCAAAATGATATCTTCAATATCCCAGGTAGATTTGGTTGGAAGGTCTTGTTCATTAAGCAATTCTGCAATCAAATTTTTTCTTTTTCTAGCAGATAGGAATCTATGGAAGAAAGAGATGTTCTCGTCCCCTTCTTTTAACCATTTTAACTTGCATTTTTGAATTAGGCTTCTTTCTTCCAGTTGGTATAAGGCCAGGAGGTCTGCTTTCAAGGAGTAGGTTGCTTCATCACCACTGATCCGAGAAGATACATCCACTGTCAGTGAGTCTTTTCTTTGAAGTTCTTTTAGTAAGCTTTCCTCTTTCATCTTCATCTCTTTCCCATAATCATGAAACCATTTCTTAAGAACTGATTTTGTTTCTCTTAAGTTTGTGGAGAGAGTAAATCCTACCCACTTATGAATTTCCTTCTTTTTTAGAGATTTTTCAATCAATTTACAGCAATCCTTATTACTCAACCAGCTGTTACAAAAACGAAACAGTGAGGACCCCCACTCAAATGCTCCTGCTTCTAAAGTAAGAGGAAAGTGGTCTGACATGGTTCTAGCTTGTCTTGCAACCCTTGAATTATCAAAAACTTCTTCCCATGTGCTTGATACAAGAAAACAGTCTAGGAGAGATTTGGAAGCACCATTTCCTTCCCTAGACCAAGTGAATTGGCCATTTGAGAGTGGAATTTCCAGCAGATTGTTTAGCCTGATGAACTTATTGAAGTTATTCATATCCCTCGTTGCTCTACCTTTTGGGAATCTCTCATGCCTTCTTCGAATGCTATTGAAATCCCCACCAATACACCACGGATCATCAAATTTCTCTGCTAGGGAGGATAATTCTGCTCACATTCTTCTCCTTTCTCGGTAATCACAATGGCCATAGACATTTGTAATCCAGCAAATCTTTTTGTTTATTGTTTGACACTTGATTGAAGGAGAGAATTCATCTTTTGAACTGCAGGAAACTAGAATTTTTCTTTCATCCCACATTGTGAGTAAACCTCCCGATTTTCCTTTAGCTTCCACCAAGGCCCAACCTACCTCTTTTGAGCTCCAAAGGCTTTTGATAAAGGAGCCCTCAATTCTATCTTTTTTTGTTTCTTGAATAAGGACGTATCTGAATTGACTTTTTTCAAAAATCTTTTCAGAAGCAATCTTTTTGAGGAATCCCCTAAGCCTCTTGTGTTCCAAGTAACAATCTTCATTAAGGACCACCGAGGATTCTTTAGCACTTCCCCTTCGATCAGGCCAAGATGAATTCACACTCTTTTATGATGGAATGTAGGGTCTGTGGGACAACTAACAAATTTAGAGGGGGGGTGGGGAAAATGTTTTCACTAACCTGTGTAGGTTCGTCTGAGTGAAGGAAGAGCTGACTCAGGGAGAAATCCATGCCTTCTTGGTAATCTTCGAGTTCTTTGTTGTATTCAACATCATTAATGTCCGGCTCCTCACTACTCACACTAGCCAACAAGTCATCATCTGATTCTTGGGAGAATGGAGAAGGAGAAATAAACTTGTTACAGCCGAGAACTTGACTTTTTGGAGAGGATTTACCACTTCGGGTGCAGTGTAGAAAAGGTAGGATCTCCCTACCTGGGCCCGAAGATTAAGGATTAGCTTGGAGGTTAGCACAACTTACTTCAAGAATATCCAGGTTGGAGATGGCTGATCAAGGGTTTTGAAAGGATATGTGCTTTCTGATGAAATGTCTGGGAAAAGGCCGCAGCCCAAACGACTTCTTTTTTGCAGTATTGAAAGGCTTTAATGGCTTATTCCTTTTCAACTTTTGGATCCGTCTGTGGGAGAATGGGTTAGAGACCGAGGTCTCCGGCTTCTTCGTGAGAGAAACTTGAGCAACAAACTTCTCAAAATTGGTTGGAGACGAAACTACTTTCTGAAGAGAAAGAACCAGACCGATATTACTGATTTTTTCCAAATCATTTTTGGCGCCTTTTTGAGGGGAAGTTGAAGGGTCACGACCCTCTGTCTTTTTTTCAATAATTAAATCCTTTTCCTCTACAAGCGGCTCTGAAGATAGCAGCTTGGGAAGATCAACCGACTGAGGGCTGAGGCAGGATCGGAGGGGCGGCTCAGAAGACGAACGGCCTCTTGACTTCTTGGCCTTGGATTTAATCTCTCTCTTCTTGTTTTCTTTATTATCCACAAAGACTCCTGGGCTTCTAGAGAACTTAATGTTGCGGTTGGAGGAAAGGAGGAAATTGAAGTTTGAATTTACTGGATCACAATAAATGCCTTCATCACATTTAACTTCATTTAGTCGAATTAGATCAATGGGATTTGTAAAGTCAAATTCAAATAATTCACCCCTGACCTAGGAAGGTTGGATGACGAAATATCACCGAAATTCAAGTAGATGGAGCCTCTTTTTTCATTTGAAACTCCTATTGTTGCTGGGATAAAACCACAAAGATTCTCCTTTACTTTAATTTTGGCCTCCGAGACATTGATCAAATTAAGTGTTTCCATTGCTATGCTTTCTAACCCACCAAAGTATTTCCCGATCGCCTCAAAGGTTTGCTTGCACTAGTAGTCAAGGGGTAAGTTCTTGATAGAGATCCAGTCCCCATAACCCCTGACATAAGCTGGTCTGCCATGGATGGAGTTGTTCCATCTTTCGAATTTCAGGTGGAAGGAGCCGAATTTCTGCCACTTGCCTGAGATATTAATCAGTTCATCTAAGGAGTCTTGTTCCATTGTTACCAAAGCATTTTCTGCAAATAAAGGATTGATAATAACATTAGATTGGAAGTGATCTTTGAGTGTTTTACAAATATCAAGCCAATTATCGAACTCAAATAGACGTGAGACAATCCATAGGTTGGAAAAGTCAGGTTGGAGCACATCAGCATGCTTGATAACCCATTGGTGATGCCTATTTTGTTTTTTGACCAACGAAACAGGGGAGACAGGGGAACTCGGGTTCCTTGAGGAAATCTGTGGCTGAAGAGAGGTACTCAATGGTGGCTTGTCAACTTTTGAAGGGGGGAGTTTATTCTCAGAAGAAAACGAGTTTGGTAAGGGATCCTTGAGGCAACTGCTGACCATATCATTGAATTCTTGCCAGTCGGAGGTGCCATCCCCAAAAGGAGCATCCTTTTTCTTTTGAATTAGGCTGATGAAGTTTTCCTTTATACATGAATTCAACTTCCCATTGTTATAGAAATCTTAAGAGTTCTAGGAATTTATCCTTGAAAAAATCCCAGAATTTGAGGAATTTAGCAGTAAAACCATCCGGTCCAGGGGCCTTATTTTTGCCCAATAAGTTTAAGGCAGATCTGATTTTGACTATAGAAAATCCTGCTGTCAGCTTTGCATTGTAGAGACTTTGGACCATTTGAAGTTGATAGGAACTGTTCTTTGGCCTGGAGACTTGGTGTACAACGTGGAGTAGAAGTCTAAAATTAGGTCTTCAATCTCCTTGAAAGAGTTGGTTGCTACTCCTTGGTCATTTATGAGTTCGAAGATAAGATTCTTTCTTTTTTTTGCATCCAGAAATCTGTTGAAAAATTTTGTATTCTCATCCCCTAAGCTTAGCCAACTAAGCTTGCTTTTTTGCCTTAGATTTCTTTCATCAATTCCATAGAGGGAAAATAATTCAGCTATCAAAGAATTTCTCATACTCCTTTCTGTTTCCGTTAACCCATGAGCTTCTACTTGCTGATCAATCTTATCTATTTCTCTTAGTAACACTTCCTCTCTTGATTTCCTTGTTGTTTCAAAATCTAAATGCCAAGCTTTAAGAGTTGTCTTGACTTTTCTTAGCTTAATAGAGATGACAAAGCCGGCCCAACCTTGCTGAAGTCCCATTGATAATGTGTCTTTAATAATTTTTCAGCTTTCTACTATAGATAACCAACTGCTACAAAATTTGAAAGGAGATGGCCCCCATTCGAATGATCTGGCTTCAAGAAGAATTAGGAAGTGATCTGAACATAATCGTGCCAATCTTACTACTCTGGTATTTGCAAAGGTATCATCCCAACTATTAGAGACCAGAAATCTGTCGAGAAGTGAAGAAGAAGCTGCAGGACCTTCTCTTGACCAAGTAAATTGGCCATTACCAAGGGAGATTTTCATTAATTTTGCTGAATCAATGAATTTGTTGAACTTTTTCATCCCTTTTGTTATTCTCCCTGTTGGAACCCTTTCTTAAATCCTTCTTGTGATGTTGAAATCTCCTCCAATACACCAAGACTCGCAACAATATCCTGAAAGTGAATATAATTCCGGCCAAATATGATTTCTTTCTTTGTAATCCGTGGGACCATATACATTCGTGACCCAACTTGTTTTCTTGCATAATGTAATGCACTTAACTGATAATAAATGACCACCCTTAAGAACTTCTATAACTGAGATTTTGCTTTCATCCCACATGGTTAATAAGCCCCCTGATCTGCCTTGCGCTTCCACAAACTCCCACCCTATGTCTTTGGAACTCCAAAGTTCTTTTATAATTCTGATATCAAAAGAATCCTTTTTAGTTTCTTGGATAATGACCAAATTCGGGTTGGTTTTTCTTATGCTTCTTCTTACTGCTAGTCTTTTGGAGGCATCACCCAGGCCTCTTATATTCCATGATATGATTTTCATGATGTATTCTTGGGATTATCCCAAGATCAAACCATAGTCTTCTACCAACAAGATCAAATTACTGGGAATATCTTCTTTGTCAATAGGCTTAATGGAAGATCTGATGTTACTAACCGTTTTAAGTTTTTCTTCAGGTTGAAACAGGCAGTGCAAATCTTGTTGTTGCTCATAATCAAGGTAATCCTCTTCTTGGAGGAATTCAGGGGCTATACTGCCACCCTCATCACTGCTAATGCTGAGCAGAGAGTCTTCATCGGAGTCATAGTTTTTGATATCTACTGGAGGAGGGCTAGATATGCCTCGCATAAAAGCCACATGTGAGTCTCCAACTTTGAAGTCTTGGAATGAGGAGGAGCAAGGATGAGGGGGAGAAGGGACTGACCTGATGATAGGGCCAGAGGGTAATTGCACATTAATACAACGATTCTCCGATATGTCTACATTTAACATGGAAGTCCAACCATTTTGGAATGAGGTTTTCTTTCTTATAAAATGCTTTCGAAAAGGTTTTAGAATGGAGGCCTTGCTTGTATTTTTTGGAATAATACCGGATAAAGATGTGGGGGATATTTTGGCGCCTGAAGGGTCTTTTGGAAGTAATAATTCGGGGATGTGGAGAGGGGGGGCTGAAAGAGACTCTTGGACTTCTTTATTAAAAGGCATTGCGTCTGTCGCCTTGGGGACCAAAAACTCGGTGCACGAAGGGGCTGCTGTAGGCGGTTGAACTTCCTGTCTAACCATTGTTAATAAATCTCCACTATTGAATTTTTTGGACTGTTGGACTTCCTCTGAATAAATTGATTTTTTGGATTGTAGGTGTTCCTTTGAATATTTGATGTCAACCGAGTTTTCAAAAGAAGAAATTAAAGGTGCGGTTGGTGGGATAACCGAATCCAAACCTGTTGGACTTCCACTAGGGTGAGTTTGAATTTCTATTGGTTCTCTCCTTATTAAACATACCTCCTTCTCTCTTCTTAATGACATCTCTACTTTCTCTCTCTTTCTGTTCACACCAAACCGGTTAGGGACTTGAACGGTTTCTGATTGATCTTCACAAGAGTTTACTTCCAGTGGATTGACTCCTATTCCAACCATCTGAAAAGCCCCCGGAGCCGCCTCTTCTGTTAGAGAAGTCCCCTGAATCTCCATTTCCGATGGACTAATAGTTTTATCCTCCGTTTGGGACAATAAAGACCTTGAAAACAGGGGATTTCTAGAGAAATTCAACTGATTAACGACTGTTTTATGAAAGGACCATTCTTCAAACTCATTTGTATTAATTAACCCTTCATCAATCAAAACTTGATTAAAACGAGCCATGTCTACCGGATTTGAGAGGTCATTTTCATTAAAAATCTTCTTGGCCTTCTCTGAAGGGTCTAGGAACTCAATATCACCAAAATGTAGAAATATGCTTCCCCTGTTTTCATCTGAAACTTCTAAAGTTGCTGGCACAAACCCACATAAATCCTTCTTTACTTGAATTCTAGCTTTTGCCACATTTAGGAGATTAAAAGTTTCTATAGCAATGGCTTCTAATCCTCCAAAATATGAATCTATTGCTTCGAAAATTTGCTTGCGCCAAAACTCTAGTGGCAGATTTTTAATTGAGATCCAGCCTCCATAACCTTTAATTGACCTTGGGCAGCTGTGTAAAGTAATGTTCCACCTTTCAAATTTTAGATGATGATGTCCAATCCTTTGCCACACTCCAGGTTGTTCAATCAAGTCTTCCAATTCCCCCTTTTCCAACTTTATTAAGGCTGATTCTGCTGAGAGAGGATTAATGATAACTTTAGAATTTGACCATAGCTTTACTTCCTTTGAGACTTCCGACCAATTATTGAATTTGCAAAACCTACTGACTACTCATAAATTGCTGAAATCTTCCTTGAGAACATCTTGGTTTTTTTTAACCCAAAATTTGGTTTTTCTTTGTTTTTTAGTGATCTGAGGGGGCAGGGGATTCTGTTTTGCTGGAAAAGCTGACTTAACCAAGGATTTTCTTCCCCTTACTATGTCTACAAAGGTGTCTAGGACCTTTAGAGGATTTTTGCCGCCTGAACAGCTTCAATTAAAGACAATGCACTACTTAACATGTTATAGAAAGAATGTCAACATGAGTTAAGGAATCCTGATGGAACCTATCATCCTCCAGACGCAGGCCAAACGACACATCTTAATAACCATTTTGAGTAGACTCTGATCTTTGATATCTTTGTTACCCCGAAGGCATCTTGACCACTTTTGACAATAAAGCTGGAGGTTGGAAGCTTCAAAAGGACTGAGATGTTTTCCACGAATCAAAGTAGCTGCGATTCTGCCAAGAAAAGTTGCTTCTTGGCTTCCACGTCTTCTATGATGAAAGAACCTTCTTGGAGGTGGGCACAGAAATGGCTGTCATTAATCCTACAGCTTACTTCAACAGCTGAACTAGTCTTGGAAGGAAGGGCTGGGGGGAGGGCCATGAGGACCGGGTGTGAAAAGATACAAGTGAAGAAGGAAGAGGACGGTGAAGAATTTAATCGGAGCCTGATCGGAGGGAAGGAGAGCACGACACTAGGACGGATGAGGAAGCCAGGGAGAGGAGAGAGCATTTAACAGTTACCCTAATCCCCTACAGATCAAATCCCATAGCCAAAATCAAATTGCTCTTATATCAAATTGATAGAACCGAATTATTCTACCCCTTTCACAATTATTCTCTTTTTCATTCACTATCCTTGGAATAATTCTTGTTTTACCCTTTCCCTTATGTGTTAATAATAGGGGGTCTAACATTTTGATCACGACTGTTAGACATAGGATGAAACTTTTGAGCTCTGACATCGAGTGTTATAATATTAACTTCTAATGTTGGCGAGTGCCATATTCTTTAGTTAGAGTTGGCGAGCTCCTAGTCTTTGGTTTAGTATAGAACCCCTAATCTACCTCGTCTACAAATTTTTGTGAGAAGTGAACAGATATGTCTTGAAAATGTTTAAGCATAATAATACTCATCCACCCAAAAAAAGAAACCCACCTGATAATCGTTGACAGCTTGGAGTAATTGATCACGATATGGATAGATTGGCAATGTTTTTCTCTCCTCCTAGGCAAACAAAAAGTTAGTTCTCAGTCAGTTGTGAGTTGATAGTAAACACCAATAAACAATTATTACATGAAAAAAGGTCAGATCTTGTTAAAAAGAGATTCATTGATAGCAAAGTTGACCAGAAATTAATGTTTAAAGTGGCACATATTAATTATCATGACAACAGAAAGTCCATTGCCTCCCATTCATCTTGAAAAACCCGAAGAGAGTCCATTGCCTCTCATTCATCTTGAAAAACCCCTCCAATCCGTTTATATTAAGACCTTTATATTAATCATCATCTCTAATATACCCCTAATATCCCTCTAATGCCATAACTATCATATTCCTAATTATGAACATATAACGTCATCTCTAGAGAAAGTTAATTGCCTCCCATTCATCTTGAAAAACCCGTTCAATCAGTTAAAACTAAGATCTAATTATGAATACCAATGAGTATTAAATTCCTGTTTGTGACAATATAAACTTGATACAACAAAGAGTGATCAGAATCAAAACCTGCAGCTTCTCCAGAGCTGACTTAGCCTTGGACTTCTCAAGTGATTCAGTCTGACGTTCATCAACAAACTACCAAGAACAATGAAGGTAGCATGAAATAAACAAGATTTTCACTACAGTGCCACAACTGCATTCAATAACTTTCAAAAGTTTAAGCCACACCTCATCACCTTCCATAACTGATGCCTTTATAAACTCAATCTGATCCTCAAAGACAAACCTAGAGAGAGAGAGAGAGAGAGAGAAGATTCAGGAGATGTTCATTTTCTCTATTATAATAGAGCCTGCTACAAGGGATAAATAAAATGAAATGAAATGGAAACATCTTGTAAAAATGTAATGGTAATGGAAGATATTATATGTTCCAAATAAAAGATGACAATCCACCTGGTATCATTAATGAGCATTAAAATACAACAAAAAACGTAACAATAGTAAAATATTCTAACAAAACATCAGAAACGTAAAAGGAAAAATTCAGAACCATAAAATGCTTACTGATAGTCATCTGATGCTTGTTTTTTGTTTTTCGAACCGAATTTCATTGTTGCTTTCCCTGAAGGATAATTTTGTTTCAGAATCTGATGAAAGAGCATGACTAAGTCCTCAAAGACGTGGCACTTACCTATTTGGTGTTCTTCCCATGCCTCTTGTTCGGCAAACGGGTTCATTTTATCGGCAGCACCTGAATCCCTGTAAGGATAACAAGATTTCAAAGATTACGACAAGATAACAGGACCATTGACAGAGAGCAACAATAGATGACAAAGTTTCACCACTCTCATGGGACCTCCTTATCCAACTTCTTTTACAGTTATACTCTCTTTATAATCAACTCAAAAACTCAATTGGAAATATTACGACACCATTTATTTCGAAGAGTTCAACTAACCTATATCGCTGCAATGCCACTGCAAACCTCTTATCCTGATTAACACCCCCTTCCTGATCATAAGCTTCAGGCATCCTGTACTGCACTCCAATATAGCGAAACATGAAATATGCAATTCATCAATAAATGAGAATTATCATAGTAACAAAAATCCATTGCTTTATTGTAGAAACAATAGAGTTGTATCCTGAAAGGATTCTTTTTTTTTTTAATTAAAAAAAAAAAAAAAACATGGATAGGTTGGATGTCTAGGACTCATCTTTTAGACATCCCTAGACATCCAAAATGTTTCTTTCCAACTGAGAATGGTACTAAAAAAATGGAGAAAGAATGATTTCCCTTTACTGGTAACGACGATGTGAACTGACCTATACCACTTATTTAAAAAATGGATAAAAGAAATTTTCACTAGTCACAACATGCGAATTGAAAGAACTTATCCACTTGTAAATAACTCCCTCTTTTTTGCCCAAAAAAAAAAAACAAATTCTTTATATATTCAAATTCAAATAAGTACTTTCATCAAAGAAGGGAGAAAAAAAAACAAGGGTAGATAAGAAGTTTGAGAGTTTGCAGTAAAAGTGTAGCAGTACTTTTAAAGGGTTGTTTTCCTAGGAATTTGTGCCTCAACGAGGTTCACACCTCCAAGGAGCTTTTGTACCCAAGTGTATTTTGCACATAGTCATAGTTTTTCTTTCCTTGGAAACACCCTTTGTATACCCTTTGATTCAACCAATGAAACTATTCCTTATATATATATTTTTTTAAAAAAAAAATAAAGGTAAATTCAATACCAAACAAACGCAAGAGCCAGAACTCAACTGCCAAAGCATTAGAAATATCACATATTTTGCCACAAAGAACAACCATGACCCCAACTATCAGAAATATGTTCTCTTCCTTCTAAGAAACATCCATAAAATCCTTCATAATTTTTTTTTGAAACGGAAACAATTCATTAATTAAAGAGAATATCGAGCAAAAGCCCAAAGTACAAGAGGATTATACAATGAGCTGAGTAACATCAAAAAGCCAAAACGGATCAGCTAGCGCAACCGGACATCTCAACTAGGTTAACACCCCCTTAGCGCCCTCATCATATCCAATAATTATCTAAGACTAGCTTAAATCGGAAGCATAACTTCTTTACAAACCCAAAAGGACAAACAACGGGGCTAATAATTAAATGAACATTCTGAAAAATACAATGAAAAAACTAAGAGAACCACTGGATGCTGAAGAGGCTAAATCCCGTCACTTGGGAGGGAGGCAAACACCCTCCAATTAAGATTAAACTCTGATAAACTGTAGGCATTAAAGTGCTTGGAAAGGATACACCAAGAAGAAGCTAGCTGACGGGCTGATTCGAACCGATCTTGACATCCAAGCACTTTATCATGGAACACCCTCTGGTTTCTTTCAAACCAAAGGTCAGTCAGCAGTGCCTTTACTGCATTTAACCATAGAAAATTGCTGGGTTTGTGAAGGTTTATACCAACTAACAGCTGCTGCAAGTTTCCCTTAAAGTTATTACACATAACCCATGAGATGTTGAAGGACAGCAACTTATTCCAACACCAAGCTGAATAGGAACAATGAAAGAAAAGGTGGAGGGAGTCTTCTGACCAATTTAGACACAAAGGGCAAATTGAGGGAGAGATATTGTTGGCTGCCATCTTACTTTGCAACACCGAGGCTATGTTCAACTGCCCACTAAGCATTATCCAAATAAGAATATTAATTCTTCTTGGACTGCAAGTCTTCCATAGGGCCGAGAATAGCGATTTATCCATTGGGGAGGAGTGGGAGAGGTATGTTCTAAGTGAGCTGACCGTAAAGAGACCCAAGGCTGAGATAGACCAAATCTTGCTATCAACAACTTCTGAAACTTTCCTTGCTGCAATGACCCCAAGCAAATCTTGAAAGGAGGCGATTTCCTCATCTTTAAGCAATCGGCGGAAGGTGATTGACCAAGCAGCCAAATTGGTGTCCCAATGGTCAGCAACCGAACCGTTTGGTAACAAAGATATTCGAAAGAGATTTGGGAATAAGGAACGGAAAGGAGTTGCTCCCACCCAAGGGTCCAGTCAAAAAGCAATTCTTCTACCATTTCCAAGCTTAAGAGTGGCCAACGATTCAACTTTTAGCCAAGATTTAGAAATACTAATCCAAGGGCTTCTTAGACTTCTACCCCCTTTACCTGCCGTATGCCAATTGAAAGGGTCCGTGCCATGGATGCTTCTTTGATAACTTGCCCCAAAATGAGCCATTTCTTTCTTTGGAAGAACCTCCAAGCCCCATTTAGCAAGAAGGGCTTGGTTCATAAGTTTGAACCCACCTAAGCCGAGGCTCCATCTGTCAATGGTTTTTGAACCATATCCCACTTCAGCAAATGATTAGCTTGCTGCCATTTGTGCCCTTCCAAAGGAAAATTTCTTGTGATTCCTTCTCCAATATCGAAGCAACTCCTTCGGCAATATAAATATAGACATTGAGTGTGTTGGGAGGTTGGATAAAACTGATTTACATAATTTGACTCTACCTCCTCTAGAAAGATTGAGTGCTTCCCTTATCCAATTGGCTTGGAAGTTATCCAAAAATGGTTTGCCAAAAGACAGCTTCTTCGGGTCATTCCTCCAAGAAGGCAGCCCAAGATAGAGGATTGGAAGCTGATCAGCCTTACATTTAAATGAGCAGCCATGAAAGCGGCTCATTATCATCTACATTTATACGTTTAAAAGGGTTGATTTTCTCCCAGTTTACCTTCTGCCTAAGCCCATTTTCGAAAAACTCCACCGTTTGCTTTAGTCTTTGGCAACCATGTTGCTTCATACTTACAAAACAAGAGGTATCATCCGCAAATTGAAGGATGGAGATTCTGGTTTATCTTTGCCAACACAAAACCTTTCATATAGACCGGCTTGAAATGATCTTAGGGTCACTGAGCACTTTAAAACTTTCACTTACTAGAAGGAAAAGGAAAGGTGAGAGGGATCACCTTGCCTAGGGCCTCTAGTGGCAGCCACTTTTTCCCTTTGGTTTTCATTGTGAATACAGAAAACAATGGATTTTTAACAACAGCCCAAAATCCAATCAATCCATTTGATCAAAGTTTTACTTTTCAACACCTTTTTTAGGAAATCCCAATCACACGGTTCAAAGGCCTTCTCCAAATCAAGTTTTGGAGGATCCATCCTTTCTTCTTTTTCATTCTATACTCTTTCTACAGCTTCGTTAGCAATGAGGATGGGGTTCTTAAAAATTGGCCTTCCTATCAATAAAGGCACTTTGGAGAGTCTTAATGCTAGGCTTACCAATTTTAAATCTTTCAAGCCTAACACTTTGCAACAACCTTCATATATCACTGAGTTAGCTAATTGGCTGGAATCACTTACTTTGACTGCTAAACTTCTTTCTTTTGAATAAGACAAATGAAGTTTTCTTTATACATGGCATTTAGCTTACCATTCTTATAAAAAAATTTTCAAAGGTGGAATGCAGATTTTATCCTTGATCAAGTGCAAAAATTTCAGCAGAAACTCCACTGTTGAAGCCATCGGTTCCTGGTGCTTTATATTTTCCTATTTTTCCTTTACAGCAGCCCTGATTTCTTTCAGAAAGATACTTGGGCTTGGCGCTTTAAATTCTGCAGTTAGCATATGATACAAGACCAATGCAAGGTGTTAATGGAAGATTGCCTTTTAAACCTGGAGACTTCGGATATTGTTGTATAAAAATTCAAAGATTAGATGTTCAATCTCTTGAAAAGAAGTTGTTGGCACCCCTTGATCTCTATTAATTCAGCAATGAAAATTTCTTCTCTTCTTTGCAGCTAATACTTATGGAAAAGTTGTGTGTTCTCATCTCCAACTTCAACCCAATTCAACTACTTTTTCTGATTAAATATCTCCAATCTTTAAAGAGTCATTAAATCTTGACTTTTTAAAAGTGATTCTAAGTTGCCAAATTCACTGCTATCAAGGGAAAGAGGAATCAGCCAGTGCATCCCATTTTTCAATTTTCTTTAACAGCCCCTCTTCTTTTTGCCTTCTTTGATCTTCCTGAAATTTAGCGAGTTACCCACTCCTTTATTGCTGCCTTTATACACCTTTCAATTCTGATTAAGGGCAAAACCAGCCCACCCTGAATGGTACTACAGCCCAAGCTGATTCGATTGAGTCTGAACGCGCACTCCTTATAAAACAACCAAGGCTGTTACAAAATCTAAAAGGGGAAGGACCCCAGCTGAACGGACCCTCCTGCTTCAAGAAAAATTGGAAAGTGATCGGAGTAAGGATTCTTACTGTCTGTTGGCTCTAGAGTTCTCAAACAATCAATCCCAAGTTTTGGTGATGAAAATCGATCTAAGAGAGATCTTGAAGCTGAACTCCTTCCCTAAGGACCAAGTGAAGCTGCCATTTTCCCAACCGAATCTCCAAAAAACTGGGCTTGTCTATAAAGTTGTTAAACTTCCTCATTCCTTTAGTGCTACTGCCCAATGGATATCTTTCATGTGCCCATCTTGTGATATTAAATCTCCCCCAATGCACAAGCTTCTACCACAATAAAATGAAAGAGATAACAGCTCTGGCCACATGAATTTTCTCTCTTTGTAATCATTTGGTCCATAGACATTAGTGATCCAGCAAGTCTTATTGCAAGCAGTGATGCATTTTACTGATAACGAATACCCCCCCTTCAAAGTTCCAATCACCAAGATCAAACTCTTATCCCATAGAGTCAATAAACCACCTAAATAACCATAAGATTCCACACATTCCCAGCCAATATCTTAAGAACTCCACAAGCTTTGGATGAAACTCACTTCAAAGCTGTCTTTTTTTTACTCTTGAATTAGAACTACTGTAGGGTTAATTTTCTTTAGAAAACGCTTGAGAGCTAACCTTTTGTTAACATCTTTCAGGCCTCTAGTATTCCACGACACAATTCTCATGATTCGGACTTAACTCGAGGATTGTAACCTCAATTTCTAAACATTAATCGAGGATGAGATGGCAGTCCTTGACAATTGAGGTTAAATGAGCTGGAAGATCACAAGGAATAGCTGGAAAAATTGAACTAACAACCTCTAAAATAGTGTCATCCTCTGTCTGAAACAGGGGGTTCAAATCTTGAATAATAGGGTCCTCTTTACTTTTTTCTTCTGAAAAACCAACTGAATTTGCCCAAACTTCTTAATCAATGAGGACCTCCCCTTTATCTGCTGGGAACTTCCCTGGATAGGTTGTGGAACCTCTCAAGAATGTAACCTCTGTATTAGGTAATGAAAAAACAGAGTGCTCAAAGAGAGTAGGGAGAGGAGAAGGGGAGCCTGACCTAGAACATTGAGGTTGTCCTTGAATTTGGGTGCATTGGGCTTCTAATAAATCCGGGTTGTGTATTGCCACTGACTTGGCTTTAAAGCTTGGTTTCTTGGATGAGTCCTTGGCTAACTTTCTTCTGATGAAATGATTTAAAAAGGCAGGGGGGATGCTAATTTTTGCTGACGTTTAGCCCCTGTTTTGCTTGCCTTTGGCGCTTGCTTACTGCAGGGAGGAAGGAGGAGTGCCGAGAAGGAGGCATGGACTTTTGGGGCTATCTCGGGGGCCAGCTGAAGCAGAGGAGCCTGTTTTTTAGTGAAAACAGGGGAAGGAGACTTACCCGGACTAGAACAGGGGAACAGAGCAGCAGCCTTGGAAGACGAAGGGTCACTTTTGCTGCTTGATAAAAATGTTGCTGATTGCTTCGAAAAACAATTATCTTTAATTCCTTGTGACTTTTCATTTTTTTGAATAGGTGACTGTTCAAATTCTTTGGCCAAGGGGCTGGATACCCCATTAAATTCTCCCTTCTCTCTCTTCTTAAAGGCTCTAGGCATCTTTTCAACTTTTTAATTAAAGTGCAGTGACTCTTCAATTTCTTGCACATTAAACTTTTCACTAACAGTGGGCAGTACATCTTCCTCGACAGTAAAGGAGGCAGGGGAAGTTGGATTCTTTGTAATTAAGCACCTTGCAAGGGGGGAATGGGACTTCTCGACTTCCTCTAAGTAAATTTCATCTCTTTGAAGGGGTTCTTGAACCGGATTCGAGTTCCTTGAAAAGGTGGGTTTGGAATGTGAAGAGACAAGGGAGTTCCACTCCGAAATATCCAATTTGAAATTAACTCCTTTATCTTTAATTACATCATTTAACCTAACAAGGTCAATAGGATTAGAGAAGTCCTTAAATAATAAATTCCCCACTGCCTTAGGAGGAGCTTCTAAACATTCCACATCTCCAAAATTTAGAAAAAAAATTCTCACGAATTGCATCCTTTATTTCGATTGTGGCTGGCATAAATCCACATAGGTTTCTTCTAACTTGAATTTTGGCTTCCAAACAATTAGTTAGGTTAAGAGTTTCTGAGGCAATTGATTCCAAACCCCCAAAATAAGCACCTATGGCTTCAAAGGTCTTTTTTCCCCAATAATCCATAGGAAGATTCTTGATTGAAATCCAACCACCAAAACCTTTCATCACAGAGGCTCTTCCATGTATTTTGGGATTCCACTTTTCAAACAGCAAGTGAAAAGGACCAAACGACTGTCATATACCCGGACTTGATATCAATGTGGCCAAATCACCATTGCTGACTTTGATTAGAGCTTTATCTGCAAACAGAGGATTGATAGTGACACCAGTTTTAAAGGCCTCACCCATTACCTTCGAAATATCCTTCCAATCATTGAAGACTAAAAGCCTTGAGATGAGCCATAAACTACTAAAATCTTCCTTGAGAACTTCATGATCTTTTTGAATCCAATAAGAACCCTTTTCTTGATTTAATTGACCTTTACTACAGGATTTTTGAGCTGCAACATTCCTAAACTTTGAAGGCTTTAGATATGGTTGAGAGAACGTACCTTTCACCACTTCTGAGAAACTCTTCACTTGAGGGGCTTGTTGAACTGAAATATCTTTGAAGATATGGATGCTAGCATCAATCATTTCCTTGAACTCTTTGCCAGCCTGAACATCCAACCCCATAAGGAACATGAATATTCTTTCTTCCCCCTGTGGTAGGCCACACTGCACATTTTACAAACCAATTGTCTTTGACTCTGAATTTGGCTAGACGTATGAAACTCTCATCTACTCTTTCTTTTAACAAAAAGAACTCAACCGTTGAGGCAAACAAAAGTCTTCTGAAGCCTTCTTTCTGCCAAATGGTTGTTGCTAAAGAAAGGAACAAGGACTGTCCTTTTTTCAAATCTTCCACTATGAATCTTGGACCCTCTTGCCACATACAAAAGAAATGACCCATAATGTTGCAGCTTTTAATCTCCATGACCGGAAAGCACTCCTATCAAGGAGTCGAAAGGTTTTTGCACAAAAAACTGCCTTTTACTCGAAGCAGCAAGGGTTAAAATACAGGGCAAGAAAGGAGATCAGAGAAGGTGGAAGCGCCGGAAGAGGGGCAGGGAGAGGGGGGCAGAGGGAGAGGGGTGGGAGAGACGGTCAGAAGGAAGGAGAAGGAAGGAGGGTTAGGGAGGGCATGGTGAATTCTGGTAAATCCTTCATAATTGAGGCCCTAACATTATGAAATGAGTTCTATACCATGTCAACATTGAACAATATCCGTAATGCTATTCCGATATCTTGCTTATCCCTTTAAAGCTGTTAGAATAACTTCTTATCTTGATTAAACCGAAAAGGGAGAAATGAAGACACACAAAGGTTAAACGGAATGAGGGAAAAGTTAATAAAAATAAATAAAGCATCATTATTATTATTATTTAAAATAATATTAAAAAAAAAAATCTATGATTCATGTGATAAAAAGAAACATCTTAAAACTTCCAGATAGGCAAAAAAGCAGATGTTTAAAATTTTAGCTTTCCAAATTGTTTTAATTTATCTTATTGTACTAAAGGAATTTCAATTAATTTGTCAAAATACTCATTAGATATTAAAAGAATGAAAGGGAGAGAAGAGGAAGAAGAGAATGAAGAAGAACAACAACGAAGAAACAAAAATAGAAAGATCAAAGATATGACCTCATTGATGTCATCAGCCTCATCTGTCCGCTTCTTCACAAGCTCATATATTTCCTTCTTATACCTGGAAATGACAAACAAAATATTTCACCAGGTTTCATTTTCATAAACTTATACCACGAAAGTCCTATTGTTTTTAGATAGTAAAGAGAGAATATTTGAACAATCAAATGAATATTAAATATTTAAAAATTTCAAAAGTGAACAGGAACTAATGAACAAAAAGGATTCGTACAGCACGGTCAAATGATAAGATCTTCTTTTGTACTGTCCTTGTATGACTTCTTTGAAAGATAAAATAATGATCTTAAATGACTGGACTACTTAAGAGATTTCGTTCACGGACACTAGTAAAAGCACACCATATATTATATAAACCATAAAGAGCTAGGCGTATACATCCTCATTGGATCCTATATGGGAAAAAAATCACATCAGAACACATCAGTGATCACCCGCCAAGAACATATTAAAAAATCCAATAGCATGAGATTGCATGACATCAATATGGTAGCAAGCACCAAGTTCTATATAAAGAACTAAAAACAAAAACTAAAATTACAAGTATATCTGAGTACATAAAACAAGAGAGAGAAAGCATCATTAACTACTACTCATTTGTTTATTTCAAACACGAGGAAATATTTGCAGCAGTATATATATATAGAACACACGAAAACCATCCACCATATCAAAAAAAAATCTTGCATCGCAAACACTAGCTTATCAATTGTGCGGCCGCATTTGATTCTATAAAAAGAAAAAAACCAAACTACTATCTCCCATGAAAATAACATCTGAACACCTAAAGAACTTAGGGAAACAGTTTGATTATAAGCTTACAAACAGACACGATAAAATACAATGAAATTAGAGAGAGAGAGAGAACCAAACTATTAAGTATTAACATCATCATTTAAAAATAAAAAACAAAAGAAATGGCAAAAAAGAATGGAACTCTTACCTTAGCTCTCGATATTCTGCTTCAGTAAGCTTCACACCTTCAAAAAGATATTGCTCATCTTCTATATCATCTCTGGTATTGATCATCACGAAAGTCGAGAAATAAAATAAAATATAAGATGAAGCGAGAGAGAGAAAATGACATCACGATTACGGAAAAACAAAATTAATTGAGAGAACGATGTAATGTCCTTTCAATTTCTTGGACGGAAAATTGACCCCAGATGAAAAAATAACACCAGTAATAAGATGAAAAACAACTGTGCCAACTGAATGTATCCCATTATACCTGATTTCTTCCAGTTTCTTCTCCTCCCTTTTCTTTAAATACTCCTGTCTTGAAACTTTCCTGAAACAGTAAGGAAAGTTAGATGATGAGTATCTAAAATTTCATTATCAATGAGCATTTATCAATTATCACTTCTGTATTTACGTCATTACACACCATAATTCCTAATTCTTTACATATTCAATGCAATGTGTCTTCCCTTGAACAAATATGTTAAAAACCTAACGAAGCATCTTTAAGAGTAGATTGCCAAAACATATTGGATTAAGAAACTATAAATTGACTGGTTGAGGAACTTAACCTTGATATCTTATCACAGGAACACATACCGAATTGCTAAGGCAGAATGATTAATTTAGAATGTCCATGAAAATAGCGGCAGAAACACCTTGAAACACCTTGAAACTATATTACTCACTACAAGCTACTTCTTGACGATTGCACCAATTCAATCAGGAAAATTAGTGTAATATCTCCTACTGGTTTGATCATCGGCATCGAGATGTTCCATTGTTCCCGGAAGAAAACTCCCAGGATGCTCCAATTTTTTAATTATAAAAAAAATTAGGTTATTAAAGAATGTCAGACATGTCAAACGACAGATGGAACTTGATCTTCAAAAGGACCTTTAAGTAATAGATGGTTCATACGGATCACAAATGGAGCCTCTTTTCGTTCTCTCTCCAAAATGTTGGATTGACTATTGATAAGGACTTGATTTCTTCCCTTGATATAATTCTGGGTCTTTTTTTTCTAAATCCCTGTCTAGTTACTCAGCTACTACCAGGAAGCAGCATTGTTCTCCCCTCAGATCCTCATTAGGTGCTTTGGAGCACATAACTTCTGGAATGCTCAACGTCGAGCTTTGATTGGAAGCAAAACCTTTTCCTTGGTTGCAAGAATTGTACTGGTGTAAACCACTTGTAGAAACTGACTTGATCTTGTATTATTTCCAAAGTGAAGGACTTAGCCCTTATTTATAGGCTAGAGTTAGTTACAAACTGATTTACAAACTTACAAATTGATTTAGGTACTGGTTATTCACAGAAGTGTAAAACAAACCGAAAACAAACTAATGAAACTGTTACATCATGTACATAAAAGAAGAACCAGAAGCCCCGACCATAAGAGTTCTTTTTTTCTTCTTCTTTTTTTGAGGGGAAACAAATTTCATTGATAACATGAAATAAAAGAGGAAGAACTCCGAACACATAGAGGTGGATTTCAAGAAAGTTCCCAAATAGCAATTAATGTAGAGAGGCGACAATTAATAAAAAGGTATTTACATTTGCACCAACACAAAGTATTCAAAAGAATCAAATCCATAAATATTCAAAGGAATAAGAGATATGTCTAAAAATGCGACCATTCCTTTCTCTCCAAAGAGACAAAAGAAAAGACTCAGTTAAGAGCAGCCCATAATAATTTCTTCACACCATGGAAAGGATAACCCACCAAAATAGAAGCAAAAAAATTATAAATGTTATTCAGCAAGGCCAAAGACCACCCAAAAGCATCCGGAATAGTCATCCAATAATTGGATGCAAAGGAGCAATGAGCAAATAAGTTCCAGGAGACTCAGAACACGTAATATACCAAGAAAAAGGAGAAGGTGAAACTTGAAAGTAAGGCATTCTTCAATACAAATGATCAGTTGTCTTAACTGCACCAAGACTAAGCGCTCGGAGAAAGGTATTAATCTTCTTTGGAAAAGTCTTATTCAAAATCACTGAGTAAGATTGCTAGCACTGGGTGAAGGTGTACCGTACCAACAAGAGCAAATTATTGGAAGGATCAAGTGGCTAAGACCAATAATTATCAAGATTCCATAAAAAAATCAAGGAAAGAAGAAGAGAAAGTTTAAACCACTCAATGATTTCCAAATCATTGAGGTTATGGCGAAAACTCAAAGTTCACCTGAATCCCAAGTAGCCTTGTCAGAATTTCAAACTTCACTTCAACGACTATACTAGTAGGCCAAGTAGTTAAACAGAAAAGACAAGGGAAAGCAATAGCAATCACTCCACGACCTAGTCAAGAATCATGCCAAAAAGAGATGGGCCTGCCATTGCCTAAGCATCGATGAGGTTAGGTCTAATAGATGCCAATAAAATTTAGTTAGTGTTTAAGTTTCCTCCCAATTACTATAATTCTCCTAGATTGTCCTATTATTTGGATCCAAGATAGCTCCCATTGTAATGATATAATTGCACTCATTCAACTGATGCTTGGTTGCGTTTCAAACTTAGGCCGCAGGCAAATATTTTACATACTCCTTAAACTCTCTGTAAAAATTAAATATTTATCTCAAGAAAATAAAGGTAAAACCATGAAGAAAACTAAGTGAATGTAGCAGTAGTAAACCTCAAAGTATCAATTCCATTATTCTCCAAAGCTTCTGATCTTCGAATTGCCTCTTCTGTTTAACATTAGATGAACGAGGATGATAGTGTAAGCTGAAAAAAGTGCATGTCATTTCCGTTATAACAATGTATTAACTAAATTAAAAACCAGTTACCTTCCTCCTTCCTGCTCAATTTCTGCTCTGTTAACTGTCAAAGAATGACTAGAATCAGAACAAGAGATAATGAAGTTCTTAGAACATCACTGTAGATTTCATTGATGTATGAAGTCCGCAAAAAGAGCATGAGTCCTGAGGAGTTCTTTTGGGGCGGCAGTGTTGGGTGGGGTCTGTGAGATTCCATAGTTTTATGTTTTATTTGGTTTAAATCTAGACTTTGCTTGTAATTTTTTATCATGATTCAAGAAAATGAAAAATAAGAAAGGATGAATCAATTTTGAAAGAGAGGGAAAATAAGGAATAGCAAGTTAGCTCTATACAAGTATACCTTTTTGGTTCCTGCAGCATCCCTTTCCCTCATATTTTGCTCTAATTGCTCCCTCTCTCTTTGATCTCGCAATCGCTCCTCCTCTGACTGCATTTCGATTTAAACTTGATGTTAAGAGAACTTGTTTCACTGAATAGATTTTTATCCGAGTAAAAGATACATCCAAGTACTAAAGAAACATTTGACATTATTAATGAAGGTGTACCAAAATAAGCCCAAATGTGTACCTCAGAGCCATCATCTTCAGAACTAGATGCCCGTCGTTTAACCTGTCTATTTTCTCTTTCAATAGCACTTTCCTGCATTGACACATCAAGTCAGAGAAAAAATAACCCGCTTAAAAGAACATATATATATACCATTTCATATATCATACCTTCTCATCATCTTCATCTTCTTGATATTCATTTTTCTTTCTAAAATGTTTCTCGCGATTTTTTGTTTCTCTGGGATCACTGCTGCGTCCTTTATCTTCAACATCTTCGTCATCAGCATCAAGCAGTGCATATGTCTTCTGCTTTCTTGCCAAACTTGCAGCTTCTCTCTCTTGCTTCTGATAAAGCTGAGGCAGGACAACAAAAAATTATAATAGATTAAATAATCCAATGTCAAGGAAGCTGTAAATGCAATAAGTGAAGGTAATGGAACAGCGAAGAACACTTAATATATAAATCACATATTAATTGTAAACAAAATTTCACTGATACATTTAAACCAGATGATTGCTTGCGTGGCACTCTAGAGAAAATTCCTTCAGCAAAAGCCAATGTTTCTCCGGAAGATGGCAAGGAAAAATCGATCACCAACTTGCTCACTACATCGGCAGGTGATGTTGCTTGTTTGGCTGCAATAGAATGGTCAACGTGTCGTAAAAAATATGCCAAAATACCATATCTTTCACAATTGATAATTGAAATACCCAAAGGAATGTTAAATCACTAAATAAGGAGAAGCAGTACATAGTCCAATCATATACTGCACAATCGTCGGCTGAGAAAAACCAAGCAGTGACATTAACTGATCCGAAACCCACGTTTTCAAGTCCTTTTCGCCCCCCATCTCCCTGAAATTGAGTTTGATAATAGTTAAACGGAATGGCTACCAATTTAGCCAACAAGAAGATTTAAATGACAAATTATGTAAATTTTCAGAAAGATGTAAACAATAATAATACCAACAATTCAATTCTAAGAAACAACATGAAATGAAGTTAAACTAGTAATGAGAAGCAATGTCTAATTGGTTTGAGGGACATTCAAGTCTCAAAAGTTTGAAAATTTTGTTTTAATGACACAACTTTCTAAGATCTCTAATTGGGTATTACTACATGCATGTGATTTCAAAACAAAAACCAAAAGATCATTTAACTTAAAGTAAATTTTCTAAATTAATAAAATTGGGAATAAAGTAAACAAAACATCACTATGATAAATTAATGAATGCCAAAATAGGTTTTAATTCGACATCCCCAAAAAACGTTAATAAAAAGAAACATTGAGAGTTAAAACCACTAACTCAAAGGTTCTAAGTCAAAACATGAAATATCTCAAACACATGAAATGAAGAGGAAGCAATGACACTAGTCCCATCCCATGGCACCGTCAACCGATCACTTCGTCATGCGTTTAGTACGTTCTTAACCCCATTACAAGGGTCATGCTATGCAATCACATACAATCATGAGTTGAAAAATTATTAAAACTGGTGGGACCTAAAAGTTAGCCAAAACATCCAAAATTGTGTCATTCCAAGCTAGAATTTTTGCCAATCTAGGCATGTCATTCTAGGCTAAACAGTGCCATTCCAGGCTAATCAGTGTCATTATAGGCTAAAGTTATGTCATTCCATGTTAAATCTATGTCATCTCAGGCACTTTTCCAATATAGGCAGAAAGTTTATCAAATTCGAAATTCCTTCAAACATACACACATGCATGAGGTCCCTGATAAAATCACAATTCAGTGCTAAAATAACCATACATGTGATAAGAAACCAACTCCAGTGACTTTATTGATTCAAGAACAAGCCCAAGGCTATTACAAGATCAGAAGAACACAACAGACAGAAAACAAGGACAATGAACAAGACTCTCTACTGTCTTCCCCCACACTCAGAGAGATGACCTCCTACACCAAAAAATGACCATACCCCTGCCCTACACTCTTTCTCCTATATATTCCCTTTCTAATTCCCTAACTACTTGTGGTCCCCAGACACCTCAGAAGCCACACTTCCACACACACGTGCTTTCCCTTTAATGCCCCTCCTACTATACCGTAATATAATTGGTGGCCTAACACTACTCTCCCTCTCCAAAATCACCTTGTCCTCAAGGTGAAAGACTAGAAACTGCTACTTAAAGTCATCAAAAACCTCCCAAGTAGCTTCATGGCTAGGTAAACCTTTCCAGCCCACCATCACTTCCCAAACATTTGTTGAAGGATTCTTTCTATAACCAAAGATCTCAGCAGGCTCAGTGGTCCACTCATGCTTTTCAGACAAGTAAGGAATCATCGGTTGTACCTCATGATGCTGTCCCAATACACCCTTTAACTGAGAAACGTGGAACACCGGATGAAATATAGCTGAAGGGGGTAGCTCCAATTTATAAGCCACCGGTCCAATCCTTTGCAACACCTTGTAAGGACCAAAAAAATTTGGGGACAGCTTCTCATTTCTTCTCTGTCGGACAGATGATTGTCTATAAGGATGGAGTTTTAAAAACACCAAATCACCAACTTGAAACTCCAGATGTCGCGTGCTTCCGGTCAACACGCTTCTTCATCCTATCTTAAGCCACAAACCACACATTCTTCCACATTCTTCTTCACATCTCTTTCATCCCTCTTCCCAATACAACTCCCCTGTCAGCCTTTTATAAGTTCTCAAGTAACCAAAATGTCCACCAAAGACCAAGTCATGATAAGTACGTAACACTGTAGGTAATAAAGTAGAAAATTTAGACAACACTAACCGACCCTTATACTTCAAAATACCTTGTTGTAGCGAGAACTTAGGAACACTGTCAGCGTCTTCTTGCAGTTTAATAATAATTTCCTTCAACTTTGAATCTCTCTCCATTACTTCTTTGATAATTTGCACATCTAACAAAGTAGGAACTGATAAATGAGCTAAGTGTACGGTAGGAGGCACACGAGAGAAAGCATCAGCTGCTTTGTTTTCGAGATCTGGTCAATGAACTACTTCAAAATCATATCCCAGTAGCTTGGCAATCCATTTTTGATGTTGTGGTTGTATGACCCGTTGCTCCAACAGAAATTTCAGAGCTCTCTGATCAGTCTTGACTACAAACCTCCTCCCCAACAAATGAGGTCTCCATCGTTGTACTGCCATTACCACAGCCATACGCTCCCTTTCAATACCGGCTTAGCACGATCCCTCACCGACAATGTATGACTATAGAAAGCAATTGGCCTTCTTTGTTATACTAAAACAGCTCCTATCCCATACCCTAGAGCATTGGTCTCCACCTCGAAAGGCAGATTAAAATCAGTTAATGCCAACACTGGAAAAGTTACCATAGCCTGTTTCAATTTTTCAAATGCCTCATGAGCTTCTTCATGCCACACAAAAGCCCCTCCTTTCAATAGTTGACTCAATGGAGCTGCAATACTTCCATAATTCTGAACAAACCACCTATAGTAACAAATCAAACCCAAGAATCCTCTAACTTCCCTGATTAGAAGGAACCGGTCACTCCAGCATTGCCCGAATTTTCTCAGGGTCAGCCTCCACACCTTGACCTGAAATTATGTGGTCCAAGTATTCTACTCTACCTCAAGCAAACTGACACTTGTTTTGGTTGGCATACAACTCATTTTCTCAAAGAATTGACAACACCAACTCAAATGCTTCAGGTGTTTCTCCAAATTCTCACTATATATGAAGATGTCGTCAAAAAAAAATACTAACACAAACCTTCGCAAATAAGGTTTAAACATGGAATTCATTAAAGTTTGAAATGTTGAGGGAGCATTGGTAAGTCCAAACGACATTACCAAAAACGCATAATGGCCCTCATGAGTTCTAAATGTTGTCTTCTCTAAATCCCCTGAGTGCATCCTTATCTAATGATAACCCGACTTCAAGTCAATTTTAGAAGACATCCCAGCACTGTTCAACTCATCAAACAACTCTTCAATTACCAGAATTATCTGAAATGGTAACATTTTTTAGTACTCTATAATAAATACAAAATCTCCAGCCCCCATCCTTCTTCCGAACCAACAACACTGGACTTGAATATGGACTGGTACTTGGCCTAATAACTCCCGAAGACAACATCTCATCCACCAAGTTCTCCATTTCCTCCTTCTGTTGATAAGCATAACAATATGGTCTAACATTTACAATCAGATGTGTATGATGTTCAATACTCCTCGGTCTTCAGGCCAATTGAAAACATCCTCAAACTTCATTAACAATGCAAGTATAGATTCAGAGACAAGTATACACCTCACCTATCCCATACCATTCAACCAATGACACTCCCCCTTCCATTGCTCGACACTCTATCAAGAACCCTTGGTCCGTATCCGTCTAGGATTTCATCATGCTCTTAAGACTCACACGAGCCTTCATTAAGCTTGGATCTCCCTTCAGCACAATCGTTTGATCCCCTTGACTGAAAGTCATAGTCAAGTTTCACCAATCGACTTCAGTAACCCCCAGTGAATGTAACCACTGCATTCCTGAAACTACATCCCCTCCTAACTCCAAGGGAAGAAAACTATCCTTCAACATCCACTCTTCAATGACATTCCACCGAATTACAAACCCTCTTCCCCTTACCGCTGACCTAGACTCAAGGATAACACCATAATTCGAGGTCTCAACCATCGGCAATTGTAAACGAGACACTAACCTTTCGAAGATGAAACTATGAGTCGCTACTCGCTCCACAATCGATTAAGACTACCACCTGCTCGCCTTTGATTCTGCCTTTTAATTTCATCGTTCCCAGATTCGTCAATCCTACCACAGAATTAATCGATAACTCCTCTACAAGTTGTAATTCCTCTTCTACCTCAAGCATCTTCAATCACTTGTTCCTCTAGTTGATCGTTATCGTCAATCAATTCAACTTCCTCTCCATTTGCCTGAACCACCAAAATTCTCAACTCTCTCTGCTCACGACCCTTACAATGATGCCCCACAGAGTATCGCTCATCACATCTGAAGCACAAGCCCTTCTCCTTCATGGCTTGAAATTCTACATTAGACCGCCTCTTAATCGGACCTTCTCGCCGATTACCACTCGCCACCACACCTTTCAAAGTAATTGTTCTCATCGGTGTTGGTTCAGTTGATTTCACTCCTTTCACAACAACAGGAACAATAGTTTTAATATTTTCTTTCTTTTAAATGAAAAGGAGCCTCTTCATTAGTAAAATAAAATGAGGCTAATGCTCAAAGTACAAGAGAATTATACAAAGAGCAAAAGATCCTAAGGATCAGGAGGCGCACTCGAACATCTCAACTAGGTTAACACCCCCTTAGCGCCCTCATCATATCCATACAAAACTAACATACTAACATAACATGGTGATAAAACAAAGAACATCAAGGTCCCAAAACAAATCACTAACCAAAACACAATAATACAAAATAAAAAGAATATTATGCCAAATAAAACAAGATTGAGACAGAACTGCTAAAAGTCTGGGAATATGAAGGCCTGCCTGTTTAAACATAATTCCTGTAAGGAGAAATCTTCAAAGGTTAATTCCTGTAAGGAGAAATCTTCAAAGGTCTTGCATAGGGTGCACCAGGATGAAGCATTTCTTCGTGCTAAATCATACCGGTCCATCCAACCTGCTTCTTTATCATGGAATACTCTTTGGTTTCTTTCAAACCACAACTCAGCAAGGAGAGCCTTAACCATATTAACCCAAATTAACCTCGGGCGCTTCTTAAGTGAAGGGCCCATTAAAATTTGCTAAATGTTACGTCTAAAATTATCTCCAAACACCCAAGCAGTATTAAAATCGGAGAAAATTTTCCAACATCATCTTGCTGAATATGAGCAATTGAAAAATAGATACTGCAAATCTTCACCATCTTTTTTGCACAAAGGGCAAATAGAAGGCAACAAACAGACCGAGGGGAACTTTCTCTGCATGACTGAGGAACAATTTAGAAGGCCAAACATCATTATCCAGATTTGAATATTAACTCTCCTCGGACTTTTGGTCTTCCATAAAGCCTTGTATAGTCGTTTGTCCAAAGGGGATGAAGGGGAGAGATGAGTAGTGAGAGATTTAACTGAGAAAATACCTTAAGCTTCTAGGGACCATGTCCTTGTACCAGAGTCTTTCAAAATTCTCTTACCTGAAATTAGAGTTAACAAATCCTGAAACTATATTATCTCATCATCTTTAAGCAACCGACGAAAAACAATAAACCAAGAACCTAGCATATGGTCCCAATGAGACACTATGGATCCCCCTGATAACAAAGCAATCCTAAAAAGTCTTGGATACCGAATATTCAGAGGGAGTGCATCTACCCATAGGTCGGTCCAAAAAACAATTCTAGCACCATTGCCAAGTTCGAAAGGAGCCAAAGCTTCCACTTTTGACCAAAATCTCGAAATGCTAATCCAAGGGCTTCTCAAGCTATTCCCAGCCTTCCCAGTCGTGTGCCAATTAAAGAGGTCTTCCCCATGAATGCTTCCGACCACCTACGTCCATAAGGAAGTTTTCTCCTCCATGTATCGCCAACCCCATTTAGCTAATAAAGCCATATTTCTGTTTTTGAGACCTCCCAAACCGAGGCCTCCATCACTTAAGGAACGTGTAACAGTGTCCCATTTCACCAAATGGTTTATTTTGCTTCCCTTATGTCCTTCCCAAAAGAAATTTCGCATAATTCTTTCTAATGAAAGAATCACTTTATCAGGCATTGCAAATAAGAACATATAATAATAAGTAAGAATATTGGAGAGAACTGAATTGCACAAAGTAGCCCTCCCTCCTCTGGACAAGTTAAACCTCTTCCATTTATCTAATTTTTTATGAACCTTATCAATCACTGGCTGCCAAAATGAAGCTTGCTTCAGGTACTCACCTAAAGGTAGACCAAGATAAAGAAAAGGCAGCAATTCTACCTTGCAATTTAGAAATCCAACCCATCTATATTGATTCCACTTAAGGCTGATTTTTCCCAATTCACCTTCTGTCCTGAGCACCATTCAAATAGTTCAATGGCTTCTTTCAGTTTCAATAACATACAGTTATCATATTTGCAAAAAATATGGGTGTCATCCGCAAATTGGAGTAGTGGAACATGAATCTTCTCCTTTCCTATCACAAAACCTTCATACAGACCATTTCCATAAAGCTTATCAAGAAGAGCCCCTAACACTTCACTAACTAAGGGGAAAAGGAATGGTGACAACGGATCGCCTTGTCTAATGCCCCAAGATGCAAGAATATGACCTCGTGGCCTTCCATCAATGATTATAGAGAATTTGGGATTTTTCATGCATCCCATAATCCAAGAGATCTAACGTGGATCAAAGTGATTACTTTTTCTATGATGCCCCAATCTACACGGTCAAAAGCTTTGTCCAGATCAAGTCTAAGAATCCACCCTTTTTCTTTTTTGCTCGGTAATCTTCCACCACCTCATTAGCAATTAGCACTAGATCTAGTATTTGTCTACCCTCAATAAAAGCATTATGGGATGAGCCAATTATGGTGTGTATCACTTTCTTCGATCTTTCTACGAGTACCTTTGCAACTATCTTATAGGTTAAGGTAGTGAGACTGATTGGTCTGAAATCCTTTACAAAAGCAGCATCATCTTTCTCTTGGATTAAGCATATGAAGTTTTCTTGGACACAGCATTTAGTCTTCCAGATTCATGAAAGTCTTCAAATAGTTCTTTAAAATTCTATTCAACCAAATACCAAAACCTAAAGAGAAACTCTACTGTAAATCAATCCGGTCCTGAGGCTTTATTCTTGCCAAGTGACTTTAAGGCCAAATAAATTTCAGCTTCTGAAAAATGTGCAATTAGCGAGGCATTTTGAGATGGGGTAACACATGACCAATTTAATAATACCAGTAAGTGTTTCCAGGAATACAAGTATATAAAGCATCATAAAAATTCAAAATAAGGCTTTCCATTTCGCGGAACGATTTGGCTGGCTCCCCTTTGATTATTTATCAATTCAGTGATTAGATTTTTCTTTTTCCTTGCGGCCAAAAAAGGTGGAAAAAAACTAGAGTTTTCATTGCCCAACAACATCCAATTTAATTTGCTTTTATGGATTAAATTTCTTTCTTCCAATCTGTAAAGATTCAGCAACTCAGCTTTTAATGATGAAAAGTAGTCAGCCTCAACTGAATTCCACCCCAAAGTTTCAACCAATGCTTCTCCCTCTATTATTTCTTTTAACAATTCTTCTTCCTTTCTTTTTGGCATTTCCTGGAAATCAGCAAACCAACCCTTTATTGCAACTTTAACCGTTCACAATTTTGCACTAATGGTAAAGCCTGACCATCCATTGGTACGCCTGTTTCTCCAAGAATTTTCAATAATTAGTTTTAGTACTATTAGCAAGAGATTGGGCCTTACCTTCGATTTGTTTGCCTAGGCCTGCTTCCAGTCGCATAAGTTCGCGATTCTCCACTCGATGGGCCAATTTCATCATTTGTGCAAGCCAACGGGCTCCCAGCACTCCACTTCAAAATTAATCCATGGAGCCAGCCCATTCGTGAAAGTCTCTTCCAAAACTTCATTCGGTAAACGCAGTAATAGCACCACCAATTTATCGAAAACATTTCGATACTCGACCGTCCTCTCTTGTTTAATAGCCAGAAATCATCCGCAAATTGATCCTTCTCTCATGGATCGAAATCCCACCAACAATCTCTGTTTCAAATCCTTCCTATCCTTGAAAGGTTCGCATTCTTCTTTGGATCTATACCAATCCAGGGCAGCTCTCTCAAAACTGATTATAGCTACAGCCATCTTCTCCGCCTCCGTCAGTTTATGGACTTGAAAGTACCGATTGGCTCTGACCAACCACGAATCAGGATCTGATCCATTGAATATTGGCATTTCCACCTTCTTGAACTTACTTCGATCATTCACCATCTCTTCAACTCCCGATTTGGCAACATTCATTAACATATCCATAGTTGCTTCAGTCACTTCTCCAGAATCTCCTTTACTTCCGAACTCTTCAACAATTCTCCATGTTGTTGAATGGTCTTTCGCCATTTCCGCGACATACAAAATCAACATCTTCTGATGCTTCTTTGTTTGTACTCCTAAACGTTTGATGCTCTTGGCCAATGATGCCAAATTCTCTTCAACTGTCGACAAATTGTCGGCAATTTCTGCATCTCTACACATATGCCAGAAATTTCTTGATCTAACAATTCCAATTTCTCTTCAAAGCTCTTCTGAGCCATCTTGCCGATTCTTCCCAGTTTGATGCTCTGATACCAATTTGATAAGAAACTAACTCCAATGACTTTATTGATTCAAGAACAAGCCCAAGGCTATAACAAGATCAGAAGAACACAATAGACAAAAAACAAGGACAATGAACAAGACTCTCTACTGTCTTCCCCCACACTCAGAGAGATGACCTCCTACACCAAAAAATGACCATACCCCTGCCCTACACTCTTTCTCCTATATATTCCCTTTCTAATTCCCTAACTACTTGTGGTCCCCAGACACCTCAGAAGCCACACTTCCACACACACGTGCTTTCCCTTTAATGCCCCTCCTACTATACCGTAATATAATTGGTGGCCTAACAACATGATGATCATTCATAAATCAAATCAAACACATAAGAAGCCATGTTTAGTCAATGTTATGTTCATCACATAAACGTTATCATATCAATTTAGTAGTGTCACTATAACAACCCAGCTTTTCAAAATCTCTACATGGGGGCATTACTACATGCATGCAGTTTCAAAACCAAAACTAGTTGACTATTGGAATTTAAACTGAAAAATTTTCTAAACCAGCAAAAAACTTCATCAAGACTATTTAAATAAAAGTCAAAACAAATATTTAGTTTGGGATTCTTAAAACTTTGCTTAAAAACATGACTATAAGCGAAAGCATTTTCTCTAATCCCATAACATTATCAATAGATCTGCTCGCCAAGCATCACTAGTGGGTCAGGCTATGCAATCACATGCAACATGAATTGAATGTTTGTAACTAGTGGGACCTGTGTACTATAGCTTAATATGGATGTCCATCTAAGTGAACAATTTAATTTGTCCTATCACAAATATCAAATGCCACGAAGGCGCATAAACATACTCATCCAGTGAACCCGTAGGAACAAAACCAAACATAGTAGTCAATCCGTAGGATCACAACCATACATAGTGGTGAATCCGTATGATCACGATCATACATAGTGAACCCCTAGTATCATGGTTTACATAGTACTGTACTCATAGGATCACGGTCTTACATAGCTAGTGATAGAAGGGTAAATTGTCACTTTTATTATCTCACATGGGTCCCACATCATACAATCATATCATAAAAGTTCATAATGTTCATAGCATGCTCATAAAATCGTTTCAATCATGTAAAATATAATGAGTTTTTCTAAAACTATTTGGCAAAGCCAAAAATAACATTTTATTTATTTTTCCTAACACATAGGCATTCCAATAGTAAAGTTGCTTACCTCCAAATTGAGCCCGAAAAATAAGAAATTTATCTTCTTCCTGGCCTAGAGCAAATCTTGGATCAAAACCCCTAACAAAAACCATAATCAAACTTAATCCCAAACGTTAGGGCCTATTTCCAAAACACAAATTTTACTCAAAAACTCCAAACAACATACCCAACACATGGTTTGCTCTAAAGTAACTTCTAATCCTAGCCCTTAGGTACGAATCTACACATAAACCATAATTAAGAGTTTAAAATCCAATTCGACCATTTATAACCAATCCAAAAAGGTTTAGAACCTTTAAATATTTACCAAAAAGTCGCTGAAATCCTTTCGAAGCTGCTGGACAGCAACTTAACACTTTCCAAATCTTCAATCTAACATTCGAAACATTATGGGTAACATTAAATCTATGCCAAAGATTAATGGGTATTTACAAATTAAACAAGAACCCCATATAACTAACCAAAACTAAGTCTCTTTGTTGAAATTTGCTCCAAATGCTTAAAGGAATTAAGTTCAAACTCGAAACGAAGTGCACGCAGACCCAATCACCTCCGGCGGCGGTGACGGCTCGCAACGACGGCAGCTCAGGATCGGCAAACGGTTGGGGGCGGACGTGGGTGGCGTGTTGGAGGTTGGGCACTGCTGCGATTAAGAGAGATAAAACAATGAGATAGAGAGACGCAGGAACAGAGAGAGAGGGGGAGATCAGAAAGATGGAGTGGACAAACTACCGGCGGTGGACGGCGGGGCACGACGGCACGGCGGGGAGCGACGGTGTGATGATTGGCGTCCGGCGGGCGTGTGGTTGAAGGAGGCGGCGTGAGTATCGCTGCGTCGCAGTGAGAGATATAGGAGAGTTCGGGGGTTCCTGCCGTGCAAAAAATCTTGGTATCTTAGACTAGCACCCTTTTAAAAGAATTCTTTGAAATTTGTTCGGTCCATCTAGCCAACATCAACCATCGAGATTTATATTTAAAAAATCAACCATTGAGATTTATATTTAGAAAAATAACTTCTTCAAATGTAGTTTAAAGTGTGATTTTATCTAGGGCTGATGCATGTGTGTATGTTTCATGGAATTTTGAATTTGATAATGTTGGGAATATCTTAAAATTCGTCGTTCGTAAATATTGGAAACATATTCTATTTATCAATAAAAGTATTATTGAATTGTTCATTCAATAAAATGTTATTGATATTAAACAAATTCATAGTTATAGTATGAATACTTTAACTTTATGTAGAGACATAAATATGAATCAAGTTTTAGTTTATAGCCAAAATTGTCTATAAATATATGGATGAGATTGGGTACCTCGTGACACTATTGGATGCGACCCACTTTGTATACTGTTACAAGTGATGTGATCTCAAAATCATTCATGTGGAAACATGTGAGTGGGGCATTCTATGTAAAAAGATGTTTGTATAAGACCGGACCTCAAAATAGTCACTTTTCTTTATAACGACTGTTTAATATTAAAACTGACTATTTCAAATTCGATGACCTAAGATAACTCGATCTTAATCCTGAGCTAACTATGAATTCATGTTTATTCGAAATTGTCCTTTGATCTGCATAGGTAAGATTAGTCCAACAACACTGCTCAATAAGCCTCCCATTTTGGGATAACACCAGATAGATAGTTGAAGGACATGGTCCTACAAGATGGAATTCATTCCTACCTAATTTAGAGTTAGCAAATAGGTTATTCTCTTAAGTACTAGTTCTTAGTCTTGAACAACGGGGCCATGCCTTCTCATAATCAAGAGGATCATGGTTTATTAGTTGGACTATAAACTAATTGTTCAATAGAGGATCAGTGAGAGCTTGAGGAGCAATATATATTTATAGGGGTAAAATGGTAATTTTGACCTAGTTGTAAGTACGAACAACCTGTGAATGGTCAACTTATTGATTATGGTTAAAGTGGACAGAAATATATTTACAGTGAGGAGAGTGCAACTATCGAGTTATAATGGTATGTCTCGATAGTTAACGGATATTGATTAATTCGGTTTAAAGAGTTTAACCAATTAATTTCAAATAGTTGGAGCTCATGATCTGTAGGTCCATAAGATCCCTCTACTAGCTCGTAAAATTACTCCTTGGATTAATGAATTGAGAGGATTTGAAATGTTTAAAATTGAAATTAGGTTTTGAATTTGAAGTATTAAAATTGAATTTAGGGTTTGATTATTTATATTTGATATAATTAAAACATTTAAATTTATCGAAATTAAGCATAAATTAAAGAATTTAAAATATTTAAATATTGATTACATGAATAGATTCATGTTTGAATTACATGTTTTATTATTTTAATATTTGATATTAAATTATTATTCGATTAATTAAATATGTTTAATTAACTAAAATTTTAAATAAATAATTTTAATTTATTAAATTCAAATTCGGAATTGAATTTATGTTTTTGGTCTAATTTTATTTTAGACTAAAATAAAATATTAGATTCAAAATCAAAATTAAATTGATTTTTTAAATTGAAAGTGGAAACATCCCAAAAATTTGATTTTAGTGGAATTATCCATGATTTAACACATAAGTCCACTTTGTTAGTGGTTGATGAAGTATCATCAAGTTGATTGACAAAGTGCTTATGACAAGCCTGAAACTTACGTCGTTAATTAGCTTCAAACTTGATCAAAAGAAAATTTGTAAAATCACAAACTATTCCTATTACTACTACAACGTAGCAACAGCGGTAAGTGCGAGGTCGAACCACAGGGGAAGCGAAGAATTAATTTCTTTTTGGGTTAGATTTGATCATGGAAAAACAAATAAAAAAGGGGTTTTGGTTTTTGGTTTTAAAATTGAAAACATTCAAGAAAGGGAAATTGCAAGGAATATATGAAACGGTAATGGATTCATCTAGTTCTCGGATCAAGTAGTCATTCAATGTAATTTAAATCATTGGTTTCTGCCAAAATATCATGTTATATACACGCATAGCTACCTAATTGATGCGAATTAACTAATCTCTATAAAGACTGACAATCAATTAATTTGAAACCAATCAAGCGCCCTAATTCGTAATTAAGGCTGGAAAGACCGTACCCTAACTAACCTACATGCTCCTAGATGCAATTGGGTCCTTAGCTGCCATAAAGAACTAGAAACACATGCATTAAGATTCAGGATTCAACTATGTTAATTAAGTGTCAGGAAAAGCCATGTTCAAATAATCAATTTATTCTTTAAATTTGGATTAAATATGCGATGCAAAGATTCAAGGTCAGCCTATACATCTTGGCATGCTTATCTAATCGATGCTACAAGGGTAAACTCAAAGCATGGATGATTACAAGGATACATGCGAGCTTGAATTTACTAGGTAAGATATGCGATCATGATAGGGGCGTTAATCCAACACACAAAAGCAAATCTAAATCATGCAAGATTTAAAGAAAAACACAATTATAATTTAAAGCACAAAGTTTAACAGAAAACTTATCAAATTACAAGAATGCTCGATCCAAGAACTAAATGAAAGGATTACCTCTTCGATTCATAGACAAACCAATGAGATACGTTCCAACACACGTCCATAATCCGAAAATAAAACAAAAACTAACGTCAGGATACTGAAAACATAAAGGAGAAGGAAAAAGTCATGGCCTCTCCTTGGCCTCCTTTGAAAAACAACACAAATTTCAGCATAATTTGACCTAAAACGGAAGGAGATATTTATAGAAAATATTCGCAGCATTGCACAAAAAAAATAGCATTACAACACTCAACAAAAAAGACCATGAGCATCGGAGAATACGTTGCAACGCTGGCGTTGCTGCCAACTCGAAGCATTGCAACGATAAGAGTAGCGTTGCAATGCTCCCCTACACACCAGGCTACTGCCTTTCAGCGTCAGGGTTTCGTATAAGGTGAGTGTTGCAACGTTGAAGCATGAACATTTTGGTCTTTTTTACTCATTTAAAGTTTGGATGCATAAATCACCTCCAAATTGCTTTAAAGTAACCTCGATCAACTCCAAATCGCCAATTCTACCTCTTGGTTGCTCATTACCTACAAAATAGAGAAATAAACATGTAAAATCCAATAACGAGCCCGAATTAAGTTAGGAATAATAGCTATTTTTCAGAGCTATCAAACACCAAAATTAATTATTGCTCGTCCCGAGCAAGGTAGAAGCACACAAACAGAAAAAATATAAAATAAAGATATGCTAGCTTAATTTGCAATGTTGTTACTTCAGCCTCAACGGTCAATTTGAATGAAATTTACAATCAAGAATGAAATTCAATTATGATCAATCAATGAAGCACAAGTTTAAGAATGGTTCTTAATCTATTCTGAAGGAAATCAGACTCGAGATTTCCATGAGCAACGAAATTAAGATCATTCCAAATTACAATCATGAATGAACATTACATTTACAGTCGTACAGAAACAAGCGGTTATACAATTAATATAGAAATTTCAGCATGAAAACTCAAATGAACAAAGAGAAAACTCTACGAACATTTGAAGATGCATCTTCACACTCCTTTGTGCACGACCGCTCGAACAACTGCAACCTCGAACGCTCGATCTACACGACTGCAACACAGCACGAACACTTCGTGCTCGTCCTCAACGATCGCCTCGGCCACGAACTCCTCAGCAACAACACGAACGATCTCCACAGCACCTCGACGATGTCGAGTTGAGTATGACACCACCAACAAGGCTACCTTGGTATTCTCGGTGTGAGAATCCAGAGATTGGGCTCTGTTCGAACTTGAATTGAGGCAGACGAAGGAGGAAACATCGATCGTGTACACAAATGGGCAAGTGGGAGATGGTGGAGACCTATCGTATAGGTAGATGCCCAATCGTTTAGCTAAAGCTAAGCGATCGTCTAGCAAAAGCTATGCGATCGTTTAGCTCATCGTATAACTCAGTCTATCGCCTACAGACACTACACGATCGTTTACTTTGGGCAAGCGATTGTCTAGAAAAATCTATGTGATCGTTTGGTAAATGTTGTACGATCGTTTAGCTTACCACTGCACGATCGTTTAGCTCGCCCAAGCTGTCGTTTAGTAAACCTGTATTTACTTGACAACTCTATGAGATCCCCTTTTTTTTTTTTTTTTTTTGCGAGGGAGATCTCAAAAAAACTTTTTATTAAAACTTTTCAACAGTTACTAAAATTAGGAAAACCATTTTCCTTTCATCTCATGGTTACCATGAATAGAATAACCACCCATTCAAGTGGTGATTTTTTTGCGATTAGTGTCCTAATTCTCCCGGAGTCTCATTGTTTATAATGATACACATTTTTTTATGAATAAAATAACTATTATTTCGTTCTGGCATTTACTCATATCCAATAAACAAAGCTCCATGGTTATCTTATGTAAACTTAAGCATGTATATGTGATATACAAGCGGATCATGCTTTAAATGATAACCTAAATAGGTCTATAGTATAAGGATTAAGGTGGGATACCTGATCCTGGTGACACTACGGATATGGCCCGCTTTGTAGAGGTTTGCAAGTGTTGTAAACTACTACAGATGGTAGATCCTGACCATTCATGTGGAGACATGTAAGCAGGGGTGTTCTATACAAAAATTTTGTATAAGATCAGACCACGAGATGACTAGACTTTGTATATAACATCGTTGATACTGAAGACTTACATCTCACCTAAACGACCATAGGTGACACAACCTCAATCTTGAGTGTTTTAGAACTTCTGCCTTTGAGAGCGGTCCTTTGATTAGTATGGGTGAGAATGGCCAGATTGCCAACTCAACATACCTACCTTTTTGGGGACTTGTCTGATTTGGGAGCTAGGAACTCAATACATAAGATGGAATTTACTCATTCCTCGAAGTAGGAGTAAGTAGAGAGATTGCTCCCTTAAGGGCTAATTCCGGAGCTTGAACATAGTGGCCATAGTTTCTTTTTGGAAGAGAAGACTCGGTCATAGTAGGACTATGACTTATGTTCATTAGAGGATGTAGTGATACTTAAGGAGTTAGATGTAACTACAGGGGCATAACAGTTATTGGCCGAGCTGTACTTACGAGCGATCTGTAAAAGGTTGTCGCACTGCTGATTGGTTAAAATGGACACATAATATATCTGCGGTAAGGAAAGTTCAGCTATCGGTCTTTAATAGAGTACTTGGTAGTTAACGGATGGTGGATTCCGTGACTAAAGAGTTTAGTTAGTTATTCACGTATCATTGGAGCTTCGAGCTACAGGTCTATAAGGTCCCCTTGGTAGCTCAATAGATTCAGTTGAGGATCAATTCTTGGTGTTGATTTGAAATGTTCAAATTGACAAGAGGTAATTTGATTATATATGATATAATCGGTATGGTGTATGAGATACATCAAGTGGAGGATTAATGTAAATGAGATTTACATTAAGTGCTATGGAACAAAAAAAAGAGTTATGGTTTGTATGTTTCATGAGATGAAATATTAAAACTATAGGTTATAAATATAGTATGATAAGTTAGTTATCATTTATATTTATAATAATATAATATTAAATATTAGATAATTATTTATTTTTCTCTAATAACCAATTGAGTGGGAGGTTATTGGTGGTTTCATGGTAACCGTGAGATAAAAGGAAAAATTATTTTTCCTAATTTTAGTAATGTTGGTTAAAATTGTTGTTTGAGATTTCCACTCTCGGAAAAACCTCACGAAAGTTGTCGTAGTAAATTGGATTTACTAAGCGAAAACTTAGACTTAGCTAAACGATCGTGGAATGTTAGTAGGCAATAGACACTCAGCTAAACGATGAGTTAAACGATCGATAGTTTTGCTAGACGATCGCTTAGTTTTCCTAAAGGATTGGCATCGACTTATACGATAGGTTCTTCACATCTCCCACTTGCTCAATCGTTTACACGATTGTGTTCCCTCCTGCTTTCTGTCTCAAAAACCAAGTCCCACAAATAAGAGCCTACCTCTGGATTCTCACACCGAGAATACCAAGGTAGCCTTCTTGGTGGTGTCATACTTAACTCAACACTGTCGAGGTTCTGTGGAGGCCATTCGTGTTGTTCGGGGTGTTCGTGACCTAGGCGATCGCTTAGTTTAAGTGTGCGGTGTTTGTGCTGTGTAGCGGACGTGTTGGACGAGCATTCGTGTGTTTTCGTGTAGCTGTGATCCAGTGTTCGTGATCAAGGAGCTTTGTGATGAGTCGACTAAAGTGTGTTGCTCTTGTCCTTGATCCTTTGTATAACATGTTGTAATTTATATATTTTGCATAACCATATGTTTTTGTTTACGATTATAATTGTAAAGTTCATATACGATTGTGATTTGGAATGATCTTTCCATTGCTCATGGAAATCCTCGTGTTCGATTTCCTTCAGATTTAACAGGTACAACTCGAACCAATGTATCCACTATGCATTGGAATCCTTCAGACGCATGCCTTTGTGTTAGTTGAGCCTGCGACATTTAGTGAAATTTATTGAAATCCTGCGATGAGATGCGTTAGTGATGCGGTTTTATAAAAAAAATGCTTTTGTAAAGGTTAGTAATGTTTGAAAAACTCCATGCGTTTTCCTTTAAGATAGCTGAGATTTTATCAGTAAAAATCCTGATTGTTCCAACTTTCAAGAGACAAAAACTTGCATTTCTACAAGTTATCACACCCCTAAATTTTGAACAATACTCGTCTTCGAGTATTCCAAAAATAATTCTTTATCATCTCCATCATCTTAATGCAATAACTTCACCTCTCATCATGCTAACTTGCAAGTATTAGGGTTGGCGTTTGAAAAAAATACAGGTTTGTTCCTTCTAAGAAAAAAAGAATGTGTCTTATCTCAAATGCGACAAGCCTTTTATCAATGATTCCTTGTTTCCAAACCAATCTCATATTTCTAAACTAGCAATGCGTTGGATGCTGCTTTTATAGAAAATCTTTTGTGAGCTGTTTTAGGACCACCCATGCGTTGATTCAAGTGACTCACCTTCGTTTTGGCTTGCCCTCACGGGTATCATGCGGACATCAAACTACGGGTAAGTGCCCTTTACAACTGTACTCATATCTTAGCATTTGTGTGTTAGCTCTAAAAAAGAGTTATTATTATATGTTAGCTCTCAAAAAGAGCTATTATTCCTATCTTAATTTGGGCTCTTTATTGGATGTTATATGTTTATTTTCCTATTTTGTAGGTATCGAGCAACCAAGAGGTAGAATTAATCATTTGGTGAAGAACAGGGTTAATTTGAAGCAATTTGGTGTTAATTAGAACATCCGGGCTTCAAAGGAGTTGAAAAGACTAAAATGGCATTGAGTTCCACTGAGTATGATCAGCCATCGTGCATCATCAAGTACCATTGAGAAAAGGCTGTCGAGTAATCAAGAAAGTGCTATCGAGTGAACAAGGATCGAGTATCGAGTAGCGAGTATCTAGCAATGGACGCAATGTTGCAACGCTATTCTAAGTTTTGCGACGCTTCGAAGTTGCATCACCGCCAGCATCGTAACGCATCCTAACGCTTCACTCATATGCTTGAAGGTAGAAACATCGACATTACAACGCTTCTTTAGACTGTTGCAACGCTGCAACAATTGATGGACATGGAGTTGGGCGCGCATGCTACCAAGCGTTGGACTTCAACGTTGACGCTTCCCTTTTGCTGCATCAGCGTTGCAACGCTATTCCAAGGGTTGCAATGTTGCAATGATTCCTATTTATACCTCTTATTGGCCCTAAGTCAAAATATGCTGAATTTTAGGGGGGAATATGCTGATTCTTGGAGGTGAAGGCATGGAGACCGAAGTCAGACTTTCTTCTTCTTCTATCCCCTTCAATTTTTAGTATTCTTAGGTTAGTTTTGCTTTTTATTTTGGGTTGCAATTGATGGATTGGAGGTTCATTCTTAATTTGTCTATGAATTGAGAGGTAATTTCTATCTAATTTCTTTGAGTAAGAGCTTTATATTAATTTCTTTAAGGTTTTCTGATTAATTTAACTGTACTCTTGAGAATTCTTTGGATGGATTCGTTTTAATATTAATAGAGTTTTGATGAATTATTCTGAAAAATTAATTTGTTGAAATTCTTGTTTGCAAAGATCGTCATAGCCTGTGCAATATTGATTGACTAAGTTCCATATATTAGGATCGTATGTCTGAAGCCTTGACTTTTTCTAACCAAATGCATGTATGCCCTAATATAATCATTCCCAAATAAATCATGCTATGAGATATGGCTTTTCGGCTTGTAGTATGTCTCAACAATTGAACCCTTTCTTAATGCTTTTCAATTTTAACTTGTATGTCGCTGAGAAGGAAAAGTTTTAAATTGAATTAGGGGCTGATTTAGATTTTTATCAAAATTGGCTAATTGGGCTATTAGATTTTCTAATAGGTTGAGAGGTTGACAAATTCAGTATAATTAATTGATGTCTAATGAAAGAAATTTCATAGGAACTATCTCTTACTCTAGAAATTAGATAGACTCCTATCCTAGATTACATTATCCTTTTATTTCAATTTCACGCATGTTATCTCTTCCACATCAATCCCCCCCCCCTCCAATTTATCGCTCTAGTTAGAAAATTAGCTTAATGAAACCAATCGCACTTCTCTGCGAATCGACTCGAACTTACCACTGTTACTACGTCTTTGTAGTAATAGGAGTAGTTCAGTATTATAAATTTTCTTTTTTTTCAATCTCGATCCGATAAAAAATGTCGTCATTGCCAGGGAAGCCATTGACGTTTCGTTAGTTAAATTTCTAGTTAGAGAATTTTTTTGCTTTTGATTTGTTTTCCTTTTTGTGTCAGTGTTTTGAGCATGGACAGATTTCATCAACAAAAATGGGGACAATCAAGTAGAGCATCTCGGCTTAGTGACGAGGTTCGTGACCTTCGAGGTCAACTCGTTGAGTTAACTTCTTTGGTTAGTCAATTGGTTGCAGGTAACCCACAGTAGGTGCAAACATGTAGGATTGATCACCCTGAGAAGCATGCCCAAATTTGTGGTGGAGCCCTATGTCGCGAGCTATTCCATGGGAGGGTATCCTAGTTATATGGATGATGATTTTCATCGGCCTAGATGGGAGGAGTCTCATGGCTATGGAAACCTAGGATGGGACAAGTTCCACTATGATTCACCCCTTGCCACATACGACATGACGATGCATGCTCACACAGCCGACTAAGGTATGTCATTGGAAGATGTGATTAGACAACTGAAGGAACTCTTATACAAGAGAAACTATGAGCAGAAGCGAATATTTCCAATTCATTGTGACAAAATTTAACAGTATACATTCTAACATACAAATATGCATTGAAAACACTAATTACTAGCATGCTTTAAAAGATAAAATACAAGAGACTGAGAGACTTACCAGTTGAAGACTTTCTTAAGAAAACTCGGTCTTACTGTGAACGAACTCCTCTTACTCTTTTTCGTCCAGCAAGCAATCACCTAGCAATAACACGGTCGTCTACATGAACAACAACGCACGAACAACAGGCAAAGGGGACACCACCACCACTCGAAGCCCTCAGTATTCTCGAAGTGAGAATCCAAAGGGTGGACTTTGATGGAATTAATAGAAGGGGGGAGGAAAGACTATCGTGTACTACGATCAAGCAAGTGGGGGAATAGCAAGACTATCGTATAGTCGGTGCTTGATCGTTTAATAAAAGCTAAGCGATCGTTTATGAAAAGGTAATCGACCGTTTAGACATGCTCAGGCGCTAAGCGATCGTCTAGTAAAGGTAAGTGATCATTTAAGATATCGCAAGTGATCGTTTAGGAATGTGCGGATGTGCAATTGTTTAGTAGGCGGGCGCTATCGTATAGGCTCTCAACACTAAGCGGTACAATACTTATCACACCGTGAGCGATTTTTGGTGCCTTTTGTAAAAATGAAAACTATTTTCATTTTATTCTTCAGTTACTAGAACTGAATTGAACTTCCCACTATTGCACGAATTCAGAGAAAACTTTGGCCAATTAACTAATAACTGCCCAATTAATAAAATAATGAATAAAATCATATTATATTCTTAACCTATAGTTTGATATCATATATCAACTATAGTGTTTTCTCCTCTACTTGATATAAATTATATTTATATCCAATTTCCTCCAAAATAATGTATCTCATACATTTAGTCAATCATATCATATATAATTAAACAATTTAATTATATCATATATAACCGAACTCCCTCTTGTTAATTTGAACATTTCAAACTGACCCAAAAACTGATTCTCAACTTGTATCCAAGTTACTGATAACGGTAGAAATACATGTTATTACAGCTCAAATAAGTAAAACAATAAGAGAATGCGACAGTAAAAATAAACAATATCATGTCCAAAAGTGCTAAACTAAAGAAATTGTGATCGCATGCGCTCATCACATAAAAGCGGTTAATTCACTTATTTTGTGCAGGAAAAATGCGTTGGCGCAAGTAAAATTGCGATCGTGAGAATTTTCTCAAGAAGGTGGCTGTATAAAGACTGCACATCAAGGTGACAGCATAATAAATCATGATGGGACGGAAAGCTGATGACGGTCGAATCCGAATTTAGTTGACAAGCCGTTAAAGCCACACTGTAACAAGTACACTCAACTTTCGGTGTCTTTTAATCGGCGCATCAGAGCAGGAGCTTTAATGACCGCCCATCATTGTAATCATTAAAGAGAAAGGTTGCTTCATCTTGAGCTTTAGAAATATCGTAGGCCACCATTGCAAAGGGGATAGCTAGATATATAAAGAATAAGTTAGAGAGTCGTGAGTCTGTTCACGTACATACTTAGATTTAGAAGACGTAGACGAGCTAGGAGACAAAGAAGCCGAGAGATCATTCCCGGACAGATCGAGAGACTGCTGGAAAATGATACAAAGGGAGAGAGGGTAATACTTGCGAGAGCAAGAATATTCATCTGGACAGAGTTGGAGTGAAAAAGATAGTGTAAAAGGCCTCGGGAAGCAAGACATTGCGTACCGAGCTTATTATCTCTAAATTCCATTGTTATTTTGTATTCAACACTTTATTTATAGAAAATGGAAATATCATTTCAACCTATGTTTAATCTCTCCACATTTCGAATGAGTAGCTAAATTTCCGAATGGGTTGAGAAGTACTTAGCTAGCATGACCTAAGATTTACATTTTATGCGATCATCTTGTCTTATGTATGCTTCATTCACCCTTTAGAGATACTTGAGATAGTAGTCTAAAGATAGAATCTAGACTTGAGAGAGTCAGATTAGAATCTAGGCTTTAGAGAGTCAGATTAGAACCGCATAAGCAAGAGGTAAAAACTTAGACATAAGTGCTATTGCTATTAACACATCGCATACACCCTAGAAATAAGATATGATAGTATGTGGTCACCTTGTGTATGTGTGCATCATTCATCATCGCATAGACAAGAATAGAGGCTTAGACATAAGTCCCATCGACATTTTCGTATACATACCATGCGTCCTAGAAATAGGAATTATGGCATTTGCATTGAGAGATGACGTGCTATTGTTTGTGTGTAGCATGATCACATAGCTTGTACGTAATCTTAGGAAGTGTTAGCTAAATCCCATCCTAACCCTTTCATCGCATACTCATTGTAACTTTTGATTTCATCAATTCTTCATTCGAACTCCGTCACATAGGAAATATACTTAATCAAAACACCATCCAACTTATTTGTTTTCACCAGTGCAAGAGAATCGAAGTAACTATCGCATATTTACTTAGTAGTCTCTGTGTTCGACCCTAGACTTACCAGGAAACCTAGTGAGGCTTATACTTGGGTCTTATTAGGAAAACTTGCATGTGCAACGCATAACCCTCACCACAAACTCATACCATAATTGCATCACAATTCACAACGCATCAAGTTTTTGGCACCGTTGCTGGGGACTATGGCAGTACATCTTACGTTAACAGTAAAGCTTTTTTTATTTTCTCTGCAGCTTTCGACCTCTGTGCACTGTCATTCCTTTGGTAAGGGAAGAAGTAAGCGTCGCATGAGTGAAGGACACATTCTTGAGCCCAACTACGACCCAAAGATCGAAACAACGTTTCAAAGAAGACAGAGAAACAACCGCCGACAACAACAAGAAAGAAATCCTAGAATGGCGGAACAACCGGAAGAAAGAGCTGCAAACGCAAACAAATCATGGCAACCCCCATTCTCTTGGCGAACGACCGCAATAGACCCATCCGAGACTATGTGTCACCTAACTTATATGATTTCTCCCCAGGAATCATGAGGCCAGCTTTGGACGGATCGAGGTTTGAGATGAACCCGGTTATGTTACAGATGATCTAGACACTCAGACAGTTTGGTGTAAGGCGTGGCAAAGATCTGCATGCCCATCTCTGGAGTTTCATTGAAATTTGTAACACTTTTGTGTTCCCAAATATCTCAGCTGAAGAAGTTCGACTAACACTGTTCTTATTTTCGTTATGCGATCAAGCAAGAAAATGGGCATATTCTCTCGAACCAGGGGAGATAACTTCATGGGAACAGGCTATAGAGAAGTTCATGAAGAAATACTTCCCTCCTACAAAGAATGCAAGAAGGAAGAAGTTAATTAATAATTTTGAAAAGGAAATAGACGAATCGCTCAACGACGCATGAGCGAGGTTTAAGAGATTGGTGTGAGACTGTCCGCACAACGGATTACCAGACTGTCTCCAGATGGAGATATTTTATCACGATTTGAACCCTGCATCGTAGACAACTGCCAATGCGGTAGCAGCTGGTGGTTTGCTTGATAAAACTTATGATGAGAAGAAGAATATCCTTGATCGCATATCAAATAATCACGAAGATTGGCAGGAAAGCAATCAACGACTAAAAATTCAAGAAGGTAACGTAAACAATGGGGTCATTGCATCTCTACAAAATCAAATGAATGTGATGATTAATCTATTACAGGGCACGCAATCAACAATCCTGGAACGCAAAGAGGGCAGGTCGACGCAATTGAAAAGACAAGCACCAGTTGTGCCAATTGTGGAGAATCACATCCGATTGAAGAATGTCCAAGGAACCCGCAGTTAGTATACTTCGTAAAGAACAATCTTTTCTCTAACACATACGACCCCGGGTGGAGAACCCACCCTAATTTCTCTTGGAAAAATAACCAACAACAAAATTTTCGACCTATGATGCAAAAAAAAGAACCGCCAAGATTTTTCCAGCAAACGAACGGCCAATCGCAACATCAAGCCAGCAGCTCGCAAGCACCACTGCCATCATTCTCTCTGGAAAATCTACTAAAATAGTACATTGAAAAGAAGGAGACGATCCTCCAGAGCCAGGTGACTTCCATCCGCAATCTAGAAATCCAAATGGGACAGATTGCAAGAGAGCTGAAAAATAGACCACAAGGGACGATGCCGAGATTTGTCCGCGAGCAGGAGATTCTCTATCGTGGGCATTAGTTTTCCCATATTCAATCGTTTGAAAATGGATAGTGGCATTAAGTTTATACTCGCTCAGAGATCACATAATGCTTGACCACTGTAGACCCCTCCAATTGAGCAGGGTATCATGAAGCTTTCTGGTCGCACATTTTTGGCGGGATCATAGTATTTGACCCTTGCGTTACTGCCACTACAGCGATCTTTTCTTCATCATTTTATTTCTTTTTCAATCTTTGCGGAAATGGTAGTAGCTGTACTTCTTCTATCTCGTGTTCTAGAGGCTTGAAGGTGGATGCAACTTCTGGGTTCATCTTCTTGGGCTCTTCTGCATCATATGTCAACGGGTTCTCGGTTGTCACTGTGTTCAGGTTGGTTCTGGTGGGCTCTTCCCCTTTTTCCGCTATCGTTTTTTCGCTTAGCAAGGAGACTACTAGGCATTGTTCCTTTCTTGTACCCCCGGAGTTGCGAGGGAGCTCAGTTGAACTCGGCAACGCTCCTTACGGTCTACTTTTGAGTTCTCCCACAATCTGTCCCATCTGAATTTCAAGATTGCGGATGGACGTCACTTGATTCTAAAGTACTGTTTCATTCTTTTCAATATATTGATTCAGCAAACTCTCCAAGGATGAAGATTGCGGCACCTGCGAACTACTGGCTTGGTTTTGCATTTGATCGTTTGTTCGCAGGAAAAATCCTGGTGGCCTTTCCTTTTGCACCATAGGTTGATAGCTTTGTTGTTGATTTTTCCACGTGAAATTGGGGTGGTTTCTCCATCCAGGGTTGTACGTATTAGAGTAAGGGTTATTCTTTATGAAGCATACTGAATGCGGATTTCTTAGGCATTCTTCAATCGGATATGCTTTTCCACAGGTGATACAACTCGTGGTCATTTCAGCGATTACATTGACTAGCCCTTTATGCGTTCCCGTGCTATTGATTGCGATGCCTTGTATTAGGTTCATCATCACAGTCATTTGGGTTTGTAGGGATGCGATGGCCCCATTATTCGCGTCACTATATTTGATTCTCAATCGTTGATTGCTTTCTCTCCAGTCCTCATGATTTTTTGAAATGCGATCAAGTATATTTTTTGCCTCGTCATATGTCTTGTCGAGCAGACCATCAGCTGCTATCGTAATGGCAGCCATCTGCGATGCAGGGTTCAATCCGTGGTAGAAAATTTTCATATGTAAACAATTTGGTAAGCCATTATGCGGGCAATCTCTTACCAGCCTCTTAAACCTTGTCGAGGCGTTACTGAGCAATTCGTCAATATCCTGTTCAAAATTTGTGATCGGCTTCCTTCTTTTGGCGTTTTCCTTAGGAGGGAAATACTTCTTCATGAACTTCTCAACTACTTGTTCCCATGATGTAATCTCCCCTGGTTCGAGAGAATAAGCCCATTTTCGTGCCTGGTCACGCAACGAAAATGGAAACAGTGTTAATCGAACCTCCTCAGCAGAGATGTTTGGGAACACGAACGTGTTGCAGATCTCAATGAAATTTCGGAGGTGGACGTGCGGGTCCTCGCCACACCTACCGCCAAACTGTCTGACAATTTAGATCATCTGCAACATCACCGGTTTCATTTCGAACCTCGATCCGTCAATAGCTGGCCTCATGATTCCTGGTGAGAAATCATAGAGGTTAAGCGATGCATAGTCCCGGATGGGTCTATTGCGGTCGTTCGCCTATAGGATGGGATTCACCATGATATTATTTGCATTTGGTGCTCTATTTTCTGGTTGTTCTGCCATGTTTGGATCTTTCTCTTCTTCTTGTTGTTGTTTGCGGCTGTTTCTTCTTCTTCTGAAGGTTCTCTCAATCTCTGGGTCGTAATCGGGCTCAGGATTTTGTCTTTCGCTCATACGACGCCCGCTTCTTTCCTTACCTAAGGAGAAGCAGTGCATCGAGACAGAGAGTCTGCAAAGAAAATCAAAAAGTTACCGTTAGCACGATGTATTGTCGTAGTCCCCGGTAACGGCGCCAAAAAATTGATGTGTGGTTAATNGGTGGACATGTGGATCCTCGCCACGCCTACCACCAAACTGTCCAGTAGTTTGAATCATCTGCATCATCACCGGTTTCATCTCAAACCTCGATCCGACGACGCCTGCTTCTTCCCTTACCTAAAGTGAAGCAGTGCACAAAGATGGAGAGTCTGCAAAGAAAATAAAAAAGTTACCGTTAGCACGATGTATTGTCGTAGTCCCCGGTAACGGCGCCAAAAAATTGATGCGTGGTTAATGTGATGAAATAATGGTGTAGAATGTGATGGTGGAATATGCGTTGTGCATGCAAGTTTTCTCAGCAAGATCCAGGTATAAATCCTACTGGGTTGTCTGGTAAGCCCAGGGTTGAACATTGGGACTAAGGAAACAGTACGCGATGGTAATTTTAGATTACTTTGCGGTAACAAATAAATCAATGTGTTGGTTGGTTTGTTGTTTAAGGTATAAAGTTTGTGCGGCGGAGTTGAGAAAGGAGTTAATAATATGAAAGATGTGATGAGTATGCGGGGGAACAGGTTGAGAAGGGATTTAGCTAACACTTCCTAAGATTGCATTCATGTTATGCGATCATGCTACATACATACAACAACAAGTCATCTCTCAATGCAAATGCTATGGCTTCTAGTTTTAGAACACATGCGATGTATGCAATGATGTCTATAGGACTTACGTCTAAGTTTCTATTCTTGTCTATGCGATGACGAATGACACACAGATACACAAGGTGACCGCATACTACCATCACCTATCTCTAGGGTGCATGCGATGCATATTGGCAAACAGAACTAATCTCTAAGTCTCTATCTCTTACTTATGCAGATCTAATCTTACTTTCTTAAGTCTAGATTCTAACTTAGCTCTCTCAAGTCTTAGGTTCTTTCTTTAGACTCTCTCTCGAGTAGCTCTAAAGAGGTGATGGATGCAACATAAAACAAGATGATCGCATGCAATGAAGATCCTAGGTCATGTTAGCTAAGTACTTCTCAATCCATTCGAAAGTTTAGTTACTCATGTGTATTATAAGGAGAGTGAACAAATGTAGAAATGAAAGTTCCATTCTATATATGAAATCAAAATACAGAATAACAATGTGAAATAAGGATAAAGAGCCTGGTAGCAATTTCTTGCTACCTAAGGCTTTTACACTGTTCTTCTCTACTCTGCTCAATAGATATTCTTGCTCTCACAAGAGTCGGCCCTGTCTCTGCTTTCCACGCTCCTTGGCACTCTCTCGAGCTGACCAGGACGATCTTCCGGCGTCTTTTCCCTTCTCTCGCTTCCACCTTCTAAGTATAAGGAAACTATGAACAAAGTCTAACTATCTTCTATATGGCTCAGCTGGAATGAAAAACTGAACTCAACAGTACTCCTGCAACGAAGGTGGCCTTCGATATTTATAGGGCTTCAGGCTGAAGAGCTTTTTCTCTCAAATGATTGCACTGATGGGATATCATTAATTATCTGTCTGATGCGTCGAATAATTGTCACTGAAAAGTTGAGTGCACTTGCTACAGTGTCGTTAACGACTTGTCAACTTAATTCGGAATCAACCGTCATCAGTTTTCTGTCCCATCATGATTTATTAAGCTTTCACCTTGATGCGCCGGCTCTATGCAGCCACCTTGTTGAGTAGATTTTCGCGAACGCAAATGATCGCATAGCCTTGTGGTCGCATCTCTTAATGCGCTCGCACGTTAATTTCTTTGGATTGCAATTCCGCCTTGCGCCAACGTATTTTCTGCACAAAATACATAGGTTAACTATTTTTAATGCGATGGACGCATGTGATCGCAATTTTATAAACTTAATGCTTTTGGACGCAATTTTATATATTTTTACCGTCGCAATCCTTCATTATTTTATATCTTTGCGCTATAATAACGTGCATTTCTACCTGTTATCATTCGCAACCCAGGGAATATAGGGAAAGAATAATGCCTAGTAGTCTCCTTGCTATGTGGAAAGACGACAACAGAAGAAGGGAAAGAGCCCAGCAAGACTAATCCGAATGTGATGGAATCCAAGAACCCGAAATAGAGAAGGTACAGCTACCGCTTTTCCCGCAAAGATTGAAAAAGAAGCAGAATGATGAAGGAAAGATCACTATGGTGGCAGTAACGCAAAGATCAAACACTATAATCCCAACGAAGATACGCGACCCAGGAAGCTTTATGATACCTTGCTCAATTGGAGGGGTCTATATCGGTCAAGCACTATGCGATCTTGGGGTGAGTATAAATTTAATGCCACTTTTAATCTTCAAACAATTGAATGTGGGAAAACTGACCCACGACGGAGACTCTCTAGCTTGCGGACAGGTCCTTAGTACACCCTGAGGGAGAGTTGAAGAATGTCTTGGTCACAATTTATAAATTCATTCTACCGGCAGACTTCATCGTTCTAGATCACGAAGAGGATGAAGATGTGCCTATCATATTGGGACGACCATTTCTATCTACTGGTCTTGCTCGAATTGATGTGCACAAAAGAGAGATCACGATGAGCATTAATGGGAAGAAGCTTAGGATTGAGGCGATCAAGATCCCCGAGGATCAAGAAAAGGAGAGAAAACCTCCATGGACTTGAAAAATCCAGATTGAGGAAGAAACAAGCAGTCCCTACGTTGATAGGCGACACAAACTCATTACAGGGACACAATTTTTTAGTATCCTTTTGATATCTTTTCTTTCATGAACTTACTTATTTACCTTTTTGTACAACCACTACTCTTTAAAATTATCAACTCTATCTTTCATACTTTTTACCCTCTTATTATTTAACAATGGTTGTAGTGAACGATTGCGGTGGAGCTACACAATAACCTAAAAACATGCGACCAGTTCGATCAGCCCATCACAATCGAGGAATCAACCCACCGCAAGAAAGGATGCGATTAAGATGATGCGGAAACCAAGCAATTTGGGGGTTATATTCCTCTGACTCTTTTATTTCAAATTTTGCACTTCTCGCATCTCATTTTAATATTGCTAAATTTTATTATTGCATCTCTTTAGTTTGACGCTCCCCGTACCAATTTTGATTTCAATGATAAAATTCATGCCTTTATTCCTTATCGCATGTACTAGAGTCAACTCAAACTTAGGACAGTCAATTCATGAAACATTTCTAAAAGTTAGTGGTCCACCAACTTTCTTTAAAAACGATTTTTTACGAAATTTCTAAGAGCGTCGCATGAGTTATTTCGTCATCAACAATCAGGACATTACTGTGTATAAATTTGGGGGTGCCAGTATTTATTTATAACCTTGCTACTTTTAGAATTTCAATCTAAAAAAAAATCATCATCAAAATGTTGAGATCGGATCCGCTCGTAGTTGGATGTCCGCATGATACCCGTGGGGGCATGCCAAAACAAAGGTGGGAATCGTGATAAACGCATAAATCAAGTGATCGCAACTCCGCTGCAAAAGATCAACACTCGCACGCACTTGAGTTTAGACTGAGAAAGAGCGCCTTGCTCGTAGTTGGATGCTCGTATGACACCTGTGGGGGCAAGCCAAAACGAAGGCTAGGCACTTGGATCAGCGCAAGATCACAAAAAGAATATCTAAATCGCACAAGGGTAAAAATCACTTGGAAACACCCTAGTTGAAAAGTTTGAAATAAATCATGCGATGTCCTGGAAACAAGTAAAGTCTTTTTTAAGGTTAAACTTGTGGTCCCTAAAGATTAGAAATATTTTAGAAAGAGACCAGGATAGAAATTAAGAAGCTGTTGGTTCATGAAATTTGAATAAGGCATCTTGAGAAGTATAGGTAGGGAAAAGGCGGTTGACTCTTTAAAGAAAATCTTTAGTTTATGCTTGAGGACGAGCATTGTTTTAAATTTAGAGGTGTGATAATGGGTAGAAATACACGTTATTACAGCTCAAATAAGTAAAACAATGAGAGAATGTGACGGTAAAAATAAACAATATCATGTCCAAAAGCGCTAAACTGAAGAAATTTTGATCGCATGCGCCCATCGCATAAAAGCAATTAATTCACTTATTTTGTACAGGAAAAATGCGTTGGCGCAAGTAAAATTGTGATCCAAGGAATTAGGCATCCGCGCGCTTGAAAGATTGCGATCGCAAAGTCATGTGATCGTATGCGATCGTGAGAAGTTGCTCAAGAAGGTGGTCGCATAAAGACTGTGCATCAAGGTGACGACATAATAAATCATGATGGGATGGAAAGCTAATGACGGTCGAATCCGAATTTAGTTGACAAGCCATTAAAGCCACACTATAGCAAGTACACTCAACTTTCGGTGACCTTTAATCGACGCATTAGAGCATGAGATTTAATGACCACCCATCATTGCAATCATTAGAGAGAAAGGCTGCTTCACCTCGAGCTCTATAAATATTGAAGGCCACCATTGCAAAGGGGATCGCCAGATATATAGAGAATAAGTTAGAGAGCCGTGAATCTGTTCACGTACATATTTAGATTTAGAAGACGTAGACGAGCTAGGATACGAAGAAGCTGAGAGATCATTCCCGGACAGATCGAGAAACTGTGGGAAAGCGCTACAAAGGGAGAGAGGGCCAACACTTGCGAGAGCAAGAATATTCATCTAGACAGATTTGGAGTGAAAAAGATAGTGTAAAAGGCCTCGGGAAGCAAGACATTGCGTACCGAGCTTCTTATCTCTAAATTCCATTGTTATTTTGTATTCAGAACTTTATTTATAGAAAATGGAAATCTCATTTCAATCTATGTTCAATCTCTCCACATTTCGCATGAGTAGCTAAATTTTCGAATGGGTTGAGAAGTACTTAGCTAGCATGACCTAAGATTTACATTTTATACGATCATCTTTTCTTATGTATGCTTCATTCACCCTTTAGAAATACTTGAGAGAGTAGTCTAAAGATAGAATCTAGACTTGAGAGAGTCAGATTAGAATCTAGGCTTGAGAGAGTCAGATTAGAACCGCATGAGCAAGAGGTAGAAACATAGACATAAGTGCTATTGCTATTAACACATCGCATACACCATAGAAATAGGATATGATAGTATGCGGTCACTTTGTGTATGTGTGCATCATTCATCATCGCCTAGACAAGAATAAAGGCTTATACTTGGGTCTTATTAAGAAAACTTGCATGTGCAACGCATAACCCTCACCACAAACTCATATCATAATTGCATCACAATTCACAATGCATCAACTACCAAGGGGATCTTATGAACCTATGGCTCGAAGCTCTAATGGTATGTGAATAGCTGACTAAACTCTTTAGCCACGAGATCCACCATCCGTTAACTGCCAAGCATTCCACTAAAGACCGACAGTTGAACTCTTCTAACCACAAATATATTTCTCTATCCATCATATATAACCAATCATGAGTACGATAACCCTTCATAGATGCTCGTAAGTACAGCTGGGCCAATTTACTCTTTTGCCCCTATAGTTACATCTAACTTCTTAAGTACCACTGATCCCTCTAATGAACAATACAACATAGTCCAACTATGTGTGAACATCTCTTAGGCCATGAGAAGGTGTTGATGGGGTTGATGCCCTAAAATCTCGTGGCTTATAGTTTGTAAACAGTTTGTACGAATGCTTGTGAAGTATAATATATGATATTTACTTCACTTCTTGATTTTGCTCATCTGAATGTTTTATTTGCTTTACCATACTCCAATAAACTAAAATCCCTGGTTGTCTTTATGTAACTTAAGCATGTATATGGTAACATACAAGTGGATATGTCTTAAGTGAGGTCTGTAGTATATGGATATAGGAGGTAAACCTTATCCTGGTAACGCTACGAATGCGGCCCGCTTTGTGGAATAGTTACAAGTGTTGTGATTTGTCACAGATGGTCTGATCCTGATCATTCGTGTAGGGGACATGTGAGCAGGAGCGTCCTATACAAAGAGTTTGTATAAGACCTGACCATGAAGTGTTAACGTCTCGTTATATAACACCGTTCATGATAGAGACTTCATTTCACTAGGATGACCATAGGTAACATAACCTCAATCCTGAGTGAGTTGGGAACTCTTGCCATTGAGGGCGGTCCTTTGATTTGTATGGGTGCGAGTGGCCAAGCTGCCAAGTCAAACCTACCACTTTGGGGATTCGTCTGATTTGGGAGCTGGAAACTCAGCTACACAAGATGGAATTCATTCCTTCCCCGATACAGGGGTAAGTAGATAGATAGCTTCCTTAAGGGCTGATTCCAAGGCTTGAACGATGTGGCGCCACACAGCTTCTCCTGGCCCGAGAGTTGTTCACACATAGTTGGACTATGTTGTATTGTTCATTAGAGGGATTAGTAGTACTTAAGAAGTGAGATGTAACTACAGGGGCAAAACAATAAATTGGCCCAACTATACTTATGAGCATCTGTTAAGGGTTATCGTACTCATCATTGGTTATACCCGATGGACACAGAAATATATTTGTGGCAAGAAGAGTTCAGTTGTCGGTCTTTAGTAGAATGTCTGGCAGTTAACGGATGGTGGATCTCGTGGTTAAAGAGTTTAGTTAGCTATTGAGTACCGTTGGAGCTTTGAGCCATAGGTTCATAAGGTCCCCTCGATAGCTTGGATACAACTTGAGAATCAGTTTTTGGGTCAATTTGAAATGTTCAAATTGACAATAGGGAGTTCGATTATATAGGATATAATTGGACTGGTTAATTAAATATGATATAATTGACTAAATGTATAAGATACATTATTTTGGAGGAAATTGGATATAAATATGATTTATATCAAGTAGAAGAGAAAACACTATAGTTGATATATGATATTAAACTATAGGTTAAGAATATAATATGATTATACTAATTAATTAATTAATTAGGCGGTTATGAGATAATTGGCCGAGTTTTTCTCCGGATTCATGCGAAAGTGGGAAGTTGAATTCAATTCCTGTAACTAAAGAATAAAATGAAAATTGTTTTCATTTTGTGAGAGACACGAAAAACATCCGAAAATTCGCTCACGGTGTGAAATCCTTTGATCGCTTAGTGTTGAGAGCCTATACGATAGCGTCCGTCTTCTTAAACGATCGCACACCCGCGTAACTAAACGGCCGTCCGCGATTTCTTAAACAATTGCTTACCTTTGCTAGACGATCGCTTAGCGTGCCGAGCGTAACTAAACGATCGATTACCTTCTGATAGACGATCACTTAGCTATACCTACACAATCATGTACCCCGACCTAAATGACCAAGCACCCGACTATACGATAGTCTTCACTTTTCTCCCACTTGCATGTTCGTAGTACACAATCACTTTTTCTCCTCCTCTCTACCAATTACATCAAAGTCCACCCTTTGGATTCTCACTACCAATTGACTCATTTGAAGCCCGGATGCTCAAATCACCTCCAAATTGCTTCAAATTAACCTTGATCAGATCCAAATTGCCAATTCTACCTCTTAGTTGCTCAGTAGCTACAAAATAGAGAAATAAACATGCAAAATCTAATAACAAGCCCAAATTAAGCTAGGAATAATAATTCTTTTTTAGAGTTATCAGCTTGCATGAATTAGTTCTTTAAAAACTTCAATTTTCAGAATTTGAAGTTCTTTATGCAATTAAATTTCAGAATTCTACACTCTCTCTTAAACCCTCCTCATTCCATTCATCTAATTGAGCTAATTTAGAGATTCCACCTTCCAATCCAAGTTAGAGGATAATAGAGAAGATCCTCTTGGTGGTCTACTTTGCATTTGAAGGCCAAATTTGTGAAGAAAAGTTGGAATTGAAGAGGTACTTCACAGGTATTGTTCATCTTGAAGCCCTCTTTTAAATTAGTTTTACATGCATGTTTTTAAACTCAAATTAAGAGTAATTAAAGTACTTATTGATTTTGATTTCTTCCGCTGCATGTTCATATACTCTATCAATTGGTATCAGAGCATGATTTAAGCACTCAATAACGTTAATTTGAGTTTGGTGGGTGAATTTCTATAGTTTCATGTTTGGTTGACTGATATGGTTGAAATTCAACTTTGACATTAGTTTGCATTTTTATTATGTTGTTAAATTTGTAATTGGTTCTTGTTTGATGAGCTTATATGTGTGCTCTAGAGTTTGTAATTTTATTAGAGTCAATAGAGTTGAAATTAGGCTGTAATCGAAGATTAAAGCAAGCAAGATCAGCTGCAGAAACTAGATTGGAGCTACTGCCCTTACAGCGTCACGACATTGCTCATCTTGGAGCCCGACGCATTGCAACGCTGGGATCAAGCATCATGACGTTGTTCATCCCAGTCCCGAAAGACACGTGCGTTCATGAGCCGGTTTGTACGGGTGAAATCGGTTCGACCAATTTGGTTCTTTTCTGGTCCGGTTCAACCCTCTCTGGCCTGGTTCAACCTCATTTGGAGCATTGAAGGCCAGCTCGGTTCGATGAGCAATCAATATTCTTTTTGGATTTATTTTTAATTATTATTTGTAATAATTAGTTTTTTCTTTACTTACTTAGGATGCCAAAGTTGAACCATATCAATGTTGTTTAAATATTTAAGGATGTGTTGTATGTTATATTTAAATTAAACATGTATCTGCATAATATATGCCATGTAGATTTAAAATCCCACCATAGGAAGCATGATATATGCATTAAAAATATATTATAAAGAGTTATAATATATAGTATGCATGTTTAGGGTTTCTAAAGTTTAATATAAGTATTATATTAAAGTTTGAACGACTTTGATGAATGTTATGGATGGAAAGCATGTCTATTATTTTATAAGTTGATATAAAATTGGATTAGACATGAAAATCCATAACAAAGATAAGATGCATGCTCATTTAGGTTAAAAAGTTATTTTAATAATTAAAATAGGTCGCTATCTTATAAAATGTGGTTACAAACTCAATCGGTATATAATCTTGTCTAAGGCTGGAGGTATTTAAGTTGACGGTCTACGAAACACCTCCTACCTGGAGATTATGGCTGAATAATTCAGTGTTGTTAACCGGTTTTATGAGCTTGGTTGAGCGGTGTAAGGTAATGAAATGGTTTTATCACCTAGACCTCGTAGGTTAAATCCAAATATGAACATTATACTTGGATAAATAACATAGACTTAGGGTATTTATTAGCCGAAATATACATAAGTATACGTATATCCAAAATGTTAGAACACTTTAATGGAAGATTTACAATATATATGATATATCTTTTTAGCTTTCATGTCCCTAAGAGTTCACACTGTGAGATCCATGCTCGGCTTTGTGTCGATTTTACCTCGACTGCTCCATTTGGAAAGTGTTTGCAGAGGTCAATAACAAGGTGAATAGGGGAAGTAGTTCATAGTAAGTGGGTGAAGAAAATGTGTCAACATATCCTACGGTCTCTTCCATTAGTTTGAACCGTGCAATTCCTATGTTGAACCTTCTGTCTTTTTTAGGCGGCACTAGCTAGTCATTAACCACGGTGATCCCCTCAGAGGGTTGTAACATAGGATTCAGAACAACCTAAGCTTAAGAAATGAGCAGGGTTTCATAGTTTCGTCTTGAACATTGTCTTCTAATTCGAGGCATATTCATACCGTTCTATGAAATCTGAAAATGGAGGGTGACACTTACAAGAGTTACTGAGTGTTAGTAAGTTCTTGATCAAGATTGTCTAGCTTAGTGAAGGAATATTTGACTACCCCTCAGTAGCATCTATTCTGACTCACTAATGCAGCGTTGCAAATAAATAAAGAAATATAGGTACTGTTGGGTTTTATGTCCTAAAACTCGTGGTTTGTAAACAATAAAACTTATTCTGGAAATTTATTAAGTTGTTATTGAATATATGTATTGCTTATTAGAAATCCAATAAACCTAAAAGACCCATGACTATGACATGAGTACTTGAACTTTATGTGGAGACATAAAAGTGGATCAGGTTCGAGTAAATAGTCAAAATGATCTATATTATATGAATAAGGTTGGGTGCCTTATTCTGGTAACACTATTGGATGTGGCTTACTTTGTAGTTGTTACAAAGAGTTGTAAAGTGCTACAAATAAAGTGATCCTAATTCATACATGTTATGACATGAGGAGTGGGGGCATCCTGTACAAATGGGTTTATACAAGATTGGACCACGAAATCAATCACTTTTACTTTATAACGTTGTTTACTGTTTAAGACTGATTATTTCAAAGCGATGACCTAGGTAACTTGACCTTAATCCTGAGCTACCTATGAACTCCTGTTTATTCGGGTTTATCCTTACATTTGAATAGGTGAGGGTTGGCTCAACAATGCTGGCTCAATAAACCTCCATTTCAAGGGTATGACTAGGTAGATAGCTAGGGACATAGGGTGCAAGAAGAAATTCACTCCTACGCACTTTTAAAGATAGTAGAGAGGTTGTTCCCTTAAGTGCTGACTCCAGGTCTTGAATAAGGGGCCCCACCCTCTCATTAGCCTCAAAAGGGACTCGGTTTGTTGATTGGATTAAAGATCAATTTTTCATTAAAGGACCAGTAGGACTTAAGGAACAAGAGGTAATCTCAGGGGTAAAACAGACATTTGACCCAGTCGTTATTACGAACAACCTGTGAAGGGTTAACTTACTAATCATGGTTATATCGAGTGGACATAATATATCTACAATGAGGGAAGTTCAACTATGGGCTTTAGTGGAGTGATCCATTAATTAATGAATGGAGGTTAATTTGGTGTAATGAGTTTAGCTAATTAATCCCGGATCGTTGGAGCCCATGATCTGTAGATCTGCGAGGTCCCCCTACTAGTTCGTAAATGGATTAGCTTTAGAGTAGCGTGATAAGTTAATTTAAAACATTCAAATTTATATGAGATATTGTTACACATTTAATTTTAAGAACTAAACGAAATAGGAGAATTAATATTTAAATATGATTTAAATATATGAAGATGGATTTGTGTAAAATCAATTTAATATTTGATATTAAATTAATTAAAATTAATTAATTGTTTAAATAATCAGTTATTAATTTTAGTAGAAAATTAATTTATGAAATTAATTTTGCAAAATTAATAATATTTTCAATTTTAGAAATCAAATTTATTTTTGAAATCATTTTGGTAAAAATTGAAAAAGTTTGAAAAACACAAAATAGAATTATGCTTTTTTCCAATAACACCTTTAACTAGCTCACATAAAACCCACCTATTTTGGCTTTAATAACTCCAAGCATGAGCTGCATCTCATGCAACCATCTTCTTTGCATGATAGTTTGCAATATATTGAGAAGATTGAAGTGGAATTGAGGCATGCATCTATAGAATTTTTGCTGAAAAATTCGTGTTGAAGAAGTTATTCTTCAAGTAGGTTGTAACAGTGAGTTCTTCTCCAAGTTCCCTTCATTCAAGTTTAGAGTCCCACAACTGAATCTAAAGCTCCAAGAGAATAGTGGGAAATATCTTGAGGTGGTCTACAACAAGTTTTGGAGAAGTTTGCAGCTGAGAATCAAGATCTCAAGAAGTTCTACAAAGGTATGGCTTGAAATCCTCTTGTTTTTATATGAGCATACTTTAGTTACTACCAAAATTTATGAATTAGAGTGCTTATTGATCCTTCTGCTTCCGCTGCTTGCCGATATACTCCAACAGGTACTTTATTATTTTTTGCTAAAATTGGATTTAAATGCATAAGTCTAATAGAATATTGTTTATTTTTCAGTAATATCGAACTCGATTGTACAATTATTAGCTTCCGATAAATTCAATGGTTAAGGGTTTTCAAATTGGAAATCAAACATAAATATAATACTAGTAGTTGACGATTTGAGGTTCGTTTTAACGGAGGAATGTCCTCCTCTTTCGAATTTGGAGATTCTAAATTTTAAATCAAAATTTAAAATTTGCAAAAAGAAAAAATTGTCAGATAAATTAGGGAAGAAATAAAATCTTCTAAATTTAATGGAAATAGAAATTTCCTTTTATGGTTTTGAAAATTTTGGAAGAAACTACTTAGGCACAAAATTTCCACATTTTTTTCCACATTTATGTATTTTTTTATTTATTTTTAATAAAAGGCTAGAAATTATTAAGGCTATTATGAACTTTTGGGCTTGATTTTTATGTAATATTGTAATATATAAGGCTATTCATGAAAAAATGGTAGATTTAAGTGATTCTTATAATTTGACCTATTTAATTAGGCTATTGGTGTAGAAAGTCCTTTGAGAAATGTGTCTAAACTTTTTTGATTTTTTGATTTGATCTTAATCTTTGCCCTCCCACTTACGGGATTATTATAGAAGTAAAAAAAAAAACCTTCGAATGCTTTAATGAGTTTAAGGAAATTCCAATCATTTGGTATGTCATCAATAACAAATTCTCTAATCCATGAATCTTTCTTACGCGTCCTCCACTTTGGATGGTCTTTTGCAACTTATTGGCTAGTTGATTAGAAACATTACATAAATAGTGTTATAACGACCCGACCCCCTAGGACTTAAGTTAGGCTGTTACTAAAATACATGCATGTATGACACTTAAAACGACACTCCTTTATGTTGAAATAAATGCTAAATAGATAAGGGAGTTCAAAAGTCCTTTATTGAATACAAGCGTTGAAAACAAGATTAGGGTACCCATAAATCATAAAGGTTAATAAATAAATATGAAAAACAATTCTTACTAACAAGTTTCGAATATCCAAACTAACATTAAGAGAAGTATGAAAAGAACTTTAAATCTCATTATACGGAAGTGGAAAAAAACTAGTCCTAGTGGCTCGATCACGAATTCCGCTTGTCCATCGCCGGTGCATCTCTACCCTTACCTGAAACAACAATAGGAGAAAGAATGAATATAAAATACACAGTAAGTAACCCCACTACTGGGGTTAGGTTGGGCATCTATGTCCTTTAGATACCCACCTATGGCACATATACACTTGAAACAAGAAAGACATTGAGTCCAATCCTACTATAGTTAAGTATGCTCACTACCTATGGTGAATCCCGAAGGAGACACAAACTGGTGAATCCCGAATGAGACACAAACTGGTGAATCCCAAAAGAGACATAGAATCCCGAAGGAAACACAAACTGGTGAATCCCAAAGGAAACACAAACTGGTGGATCCCGAAGGAAACACAAAATCTAATGGGCATCTAACTAATCAGTAAGACAATCACACGATCTCAACATCAAAATCATCACCATATGAATCTATGACATACATGTAATCCTCGATACCATGGCTCTACCACATACACATATACCTCAACAGCATGTTCTACAACATTCATGTGTACATTAACATCATAGTTCTACAACATACATGTATGACTTAACATCATCAGATCATATACAATCATAGGAAACACATGCCATCTTATACTAGCATTCAAGTATCTATACGTATATTTAAACAATTCAGATCTCGTGTCAGAACATACTTTGGTTCAGATCATACTATAATTTATCATGCTAACATTTTCCATAACATACACTTATCGTGCTAGCATACAACTAAAGCTTGGCCCGTGGGCAATTCCAGTAGTAAGATTACTTATCTTAATCGAAATTCCACAAATAAAATCAGACAACCAAACGATGACCACGGTTTGAAGTAATGACCCTAACATACGAATACAACCATTAAATTTTAGTCCAACAAAAATTGCGAAATCTCATATTCAAATCCACAATACCCAAAAGCTTACCCAAAGAACTTGATCAACAACCACTCCCAAGATTTCGACTCCAAAATCTCCTGCTAACAGATTTTAAATCCCAATGGAGGACGACTTGAAACCTTAAAGATACAAGGGTTAAGTCAAACTTAATTCAGTAATCAAAGTGCCCACAAACCAACAATAAGGACCATAACTCTTACCAACACTCTTGTCGAACGATCTTGAATCCGCTGGACAGTTGCTGCTGTGATTTTCCAAGTTCAAATCTAAAATTAAATAATGCGACTAATTTAATCCTTAATCCAACTTAGTGGGCATCCAAAATCTTTCAAGAAACCCAACCACCAAAATAGATCTTACCAAAATCCAAGAGTCAAGTTGCTGGAAGACGGCGCAACACGCGGCGGTCAGGAGGCTGGATCGGCGGTGGCGCACGGTGGTCAGGGGGCTGGAGCAGCGGCGACTCAGACGGCTCTCTAACTAGGCGAGCGGTGTGACTCCGACGGCGGGTCTCTGGCTAGGTGAGCAGCAGCGAGGTCGGGTTTGGGTAGTGAGGGAGGCGACGATGAGAGACGTCGTGATTGGCAGGAGGAAACGTTGAGTTAATAACTCTGAACTATTTGTATTGTTTCGTGGTATGGTCGAGAAACCAAATTCAAAGGTGTGAATATCATCATCTAACTCGTATCAAATAACTTAGACCAAATCATTAGTCATAGAATTGAATATAGGATTATACCAAGTATAAAAAGTATATTTGCTACCTATTCTAAAAAAAAAAGTATATTTGCTAACAAACAAAAGGCCATTGCATTGATTGCCCATTAAGATAAAAGACCAATCGCCGTCAAACGATAACGAGCCCAATTTAATCCATTCCAATTCCAAGACAAAACTCACATCCAAATGATGAAATAGCTTTAGAGCACAATCAACCAGCAATTGATGATGCATTATATTACAATTTTGTTTCCAATAATAAAGTTTTCTCTATTATAAAAGTACAAAAATCCCAGCTAACATTAAGAATTACTTTTAAAAAACAAAAGATTACTAATCTTATTATTCATTGATATCTAATCTCAGATTTCATATTTATTTCAGCCTTGCTTTCTTTCTAACCAGTTATAAGTGTTGGGATTGGTGTTTTAAATATCACTCTTCTCGTAATTAATAAATTTGTATAAATAATTTATTATTAATAAAGTAAGAGTTATTTTATTTATACATTAACTAAATGCAATAAACTAAGATCCGATATTATCTTATGTAACTTAAACATATATGTGGTTGACATATAGGTGGTTCATAATAACTTAAATGGTCTGTAGTATATGAATAAGGTTGAGTGTCTTATCCTGGTGACACTATGGATACGATCCACTTTGTAATTGTTACAATAGTTGTAAATGAATGAGCTCTTTGAGGGAGAGAACCTTGAGCAGAAGCGGATCAACCAAATTATATTTTCATTGAATACAAAGTTTAAAGTAAACAAGAAACAATATATGTATTTAATTATAAATTACAACAAGCTAAAGAAAGGGTTTCAAGAAACCTCACCTTTGAAGACCTTTCTACACGTTTTCCCTCCAACAGTTCACGAACAACTTGAAGACTTTCTTCAAAATTAACTTTGAACAAGAATGAACACTACCACGAATGTTTCCTTGGTATTCTCGGGGTGAGAACCCAGGAGTGGTGGGCTCTAGCTATTTTGGATTTGAGGGAAAACTTAATGTAGAGGAGGAAAGATTGAGAACTCTCTCAAAAACTCAAAAACACAGAACTCTTTTGTTGTTTTCTCTTACTTTCTCAATTGATCAACAACCTTAGCAAGAAGAAGAAAAACTTTTTTCTTTTCTACTTGTCAAAAATAACCACCACACACTTATGTGGGTGGAGAGAAAAGAAGGGGAAGGGAGTTGTAATTCCCTTCCTTATTATTAAAATAATAATATATATTAAATTATATGTTATATCAAATATAACATATAACCTATAGTTTTAATATTGTATCACATACAATATAAATTATAGTTTCTTTTCTCTATTATATGGTATTTAATATAAATCTTATTTATATTAAATTTAACAACTATGAATCCAATTCATACAAACTATATTTGAATCTTATTCAAATATTTATTTCCTCTCATTAAGCTATAATGTATCAAATACATTATAACAATTGTATCACATATTGAAACAATTTAATTATATCATATATAATTAAATCTATCTATTAATTTGAACAATTCAAATTAATCCAAAAACTGATTCTCAATTAATCCTATTGAGCTACCAAGGGAATTTTATGGACCTGTAGCTTGAAGCTTCAATGGTACATGAATAATTAAATAAACTTTTTAATTACATTATTCACCATTCGTTAACTGTCGGGCACTCTACTAAAGACCGACAACTACACTCTTGGCACAACAGATATATTTCTATGTCCATTGGATATAACCAATCAACAGTATGATGACCCTTCACAAATTGCCAGTAAGTACAGCTGCGCCAAATAACCGTTTTGCCCCTGTAGTTACACCTAACTCCTTAAGTACCACCGATCCCTTTAATGAACAATAGATCATAGTCCAACTATGACTAAACCCATCTCGGGCCAGGAGATGGTGTGGCGTCACATTGTTCAAGACTCGGAATTAGCCTTTAAAGGAGCAATTTATCTACTTACCCCTGCCTCGGGGAAGGAGTGAATTCCATCTTGTGTAGCTGTGTTCTCAGCTCCACAATTAGACGAATCCTCAAAATGGTAGGCTTGTTGAGTCGGCGACTTGGCCACTCTCACCTATACAAATCAAAGGGTCGCCCTCATAGGCAGGAGTTCAACAACTCACTTAAGATTCAAGTTATATTACCTATGGTCATCCTGGTGAAATGTAAGTCTCTATTATGAACGGCGTTATATAATAAGACTAAAAATTTTATGGTTGGGTCTTATACAAACTCCTTTGTATAGAATATCCCCGCTTACATGTTTATACATGAATGATCAGGATCAGATCATTTGTAGCACTTTACAATAATTATAACACCTACAAAGCGGGCCATACTCGTAGTGTCACTAGGATAAGGTATCCAGCTTTATCCATCTATTATAGACCATTTAAGTTATCACTTAAACATGATCCACCTGTATGTCTCTACATACATGTTTAAGTTACAAGATAACCTTGGATGTTAGTCTATTGGTTTGTGGTTAATGTAACTAAAATATCATATATTTTATTAAATACATAATGAGTTTGTTCAATAATGATTACAAACTATAGGACCCTAAGAGATTTAGGGCATCAACCCCAACAGTAAAATGTTACAAATGATTTGATCCTAGTCATGTGGAGACATGTGAGTTGAGGTATCCTATACAAAGTGTTTGTATAAGACCAGACCCCGAAATGGTTATTCTCTCTTTATAACATTGTTATTTGAAGAGATTAACATTTCAATAGGATGACAATAAGTGACTCGACCTTGATCCTGAATGAGTTCTCTCTATGAAGGCAGTTGGTTCATGTTATGAAATGCATGAATTTGAGCTTTTATTTGGACATTTTTACTATGAAAAAAATGGATTTGTGCATGGGTTTGCCTCTAATTTTAGTCTTAAATTGTTAAATTGAGTTCACTAGGAATAATAGAGGTTAAATACTGTTATTTGTTATTTTAAAATTGATATGTTAAATTTTGGTAGGTTTTGAGGTTGTTTCTGCAAATTTTACATCTGATACGCCTATAGTAGAAATGATGTGCCCGTATTAGTGTACCTTAAAATTCTGATTTGAACCAATCAGGAGCAGTTCTGATTTTCATGTTTTGATTAGTTAAGTAGCTCCAATTTCGCCTAAAAATCATTCAGATCTTGAAATTTGGTCTGATGGAACCGGTGAAGGTCCAATGTAGAAGTGTGAATTATTCACAATTTTAATTTTCATATAATACAGGTTTTACATGACAAAAATTATGCATAAACACAAATTAATTTTTACAGCATGTATTTCGAAGAGGGAAGAGAAAAAGATAAGAAAAGCATTACCCTTGAAGAATTGGGACCTTCTTCACGAATACTCTTCTCCAATTTGATCACGATAAAAAAGAACACGAACGACCAACGTAGACACCATCACAAGAAGAGCCTCTTGTATTCTTTTTTAGGATGAGAATCACTAAGGAGTGTGTGAGCTCTTAGAATTTTGGTAGAGGGAAAGAAATTGAGAGAGAGAGAAAAAACTGTGTTGTTCTTGAGATCTTTAAAATTACAGAGAGCCTATTCTGTGTATAAACCCAAAAGAGAAGAGAAACCACCTCTCTGCCCATTCCCCACATGCAAGAAAATAGAGAGATTTATGGGGGAGGGAGTTACAACTCCCTCTTAAAATTTAATTTAAAAAATTAAATAATAAATTAATTATTTAATATATATATATATATATATAATAACTATCTTATCATATATTATATATTTAAAGTATATGTCATATCAAATATAACACATAACCAATAGTTTTATATTGTATCAAATACAATATAACCTATAGATATAATTCTCTTATTAATGCATGGTATTTAATTTAAATCCCATTTATACTAAATTTAATTATATGTATCAAATTCACATAATTAATATTTGAATCATATTCAAATATTTATTTCCTCTCAAATAAACTTTATATTATAATGTATCAAATACATTATATTGATTATATCATATATAATTAAGTTAAATTATTTATGTCACATATAATTAATTCACTCAATTAATTTGAACAATTCAAATTAATTCTCATAAATCCTTGTTGAGCTATAGAGAGAACCTCATGGACCTGTAGATTGAAGCTCCAATAGTACTTGAATAATTAATTAAACTTCTTTATACAATATTACCTATAATTATTCAATGGACACAGAAATATATCTATAGTGCGAAGAGTGCAGTTGTTGGTCTTTAGTGAAGTGTCTAGCAATTAATGGATGTTGAATTGTTTAATTATAGGTTATATTGTATAAAGGAGTTTAATTTGCACTCTTTGCACAACAGATATATTTCTATGTTCATTGGATATAACCAGTCAATCGTGCGATAACCCTTCACAAATTGCTCGTAAGTACAGTTAGGCCAAAATTACCATTTTGCCCCTATAATTACACTTAACTCCTTAAGTACCACTAATTTCTCTAATAAACAATAAGCCATAGTCCAATTATGTCCAAACCCCTCTTGGGCCAAGAGAGGGTGTGGCACTATATTGTTCAAGCCCTAGAATCAATCGTTAAAGGAGCAATTTATCTACTTACCCCGATGGTGGGGGAAAATATTTTGTTTGCATTATTTGTTATGCGTTGATGGTCATGCGATAATCATGCATTGGTCTGAAGAATATGCGGGATGCATTAATCATGTATGCGATGATCATGCATCCCTATCATAAGTTTTCTTGCTCTCTCGCCAAGTATAATGAGATCACAAGTTTCTCGGGATGATCTGTGGTCAAACACGAGGACTTCCAACTAAAAGATGATTCTAAATTAATGTGTTTGAGGCAGAGAATAAAAATAAAAAGAAAGAAGTTGATTAACTATGTGCTACTCTTGCTCCTAGCTAAACAGACTGAGCAATTGAAGTTTGACTATGAGATTCGGTAGAGATGCGGCAACTGTTAACACGTAATAAGATGCAAGGAGAAGTAAATTTGTGGAGGAGAAAATTTCACCAAGTCCTTAAGTTTGGTCGTAAGGGTAATCCCAGTTCGCCACACTAATGCATCACACACCTCTCGGTGGTCAGCCACATGCTCATATCTCTATAACGCATGGTTGCATTGAGCATAAAATTATTCCTATCTCTAGGAACATTGCTTAGTGAGTTCCACTACTTACCTTCTCGGCCTGTTGGTTATAGCTACCTTGCTCATAGACAAGCATTGTGATAGCCTTGCACTAAGCAAAAAAGATTAATTCACTATACTCACGCAATGCACACCTCTCAATGGTTTTCTATATACGTCATATCTCTATGTTGCATGATTGAGTATGCGATAACTCTTGCAATCTGTACTTAACTCATTGCGGTGAAAGAAAAAGATGATAAAGTAGACGAAGATGATGAAAATGATGTTGAAGGAATTAAAAGATGCATTGATTACAAAATGTATTAATGTCTTAAGCCAAATGTAATACAATACAAAGGTGAGAAGAAAGGTAGAAGGCTGGATGTAGGAAATCTCTAACTTCCATCATATGTATTTCAAGGTTGTTGGTGGTGTAATGGATGGGCGATGGAGTAGTCTCTTTCGAGCTCTATCTCCGACGAAGCTCCGGTCGTCAATCGGAGGAAGTTGTGGAAATGAAGACATCTTAAAGAATTTCTGCCCATGCTCTCGTCTGTGATCATAGGAATCTACCTAAGGCAGAAGTCCCAGATGCTTTGAATTTGGGCTTCAAGGCTCTATTTATAGAGCTCAAACGCCGACAGCTTTGATAATCCCGCTTTGAATCACTGCCATTACTGACACAGTAGGTGAAATGTCATCATGATCTTATCTCTTTGATACTCCCAAGGAATGCATTCATGATTGTTTCTTTTGAAGTATCGACGCATTCTACCCATTTTGCGATCATCCTCCTATCATGGTTATTACAGTAGTTGTGGTGTCATGCGACCAATGTCTTTATTAAGATCAACGTGTGCAATCAACTTTTCGATGGTTTGGGATCAACGCATGCGATCGATTCCTACGACAACTATAAAATAAACATTTTGACGCAAAATAACGCATGATATAGGGTTGATCGACTTAAGCTCATTATTCCACATGAATTCTTAGCAAAGTTAACGCATATTGTGCTCATCAACCTTCATAATTCTAAGTAAAAGGTTGATAACTTGTATTTCTACATGTTATCACCTGACATTGGGGAATGAGTGAATTCTTTTTTGTGTAGCTGTGTTCCTAACTCTTCAATCAGACGAATCCCCAAAATAGTAGGTTTTTTGAGTCGGCGATCTGGCCATTCTCACACATAGAAATCAAATGACTACCTTCATAGGTAGAAGTTCACAACTCAATTCGGATTCAGGTCATGTCACTTATGGTCATCCTAGTGAAATGTAAGTCTCTATTGTGAACGGTGTCATATAATGAGACTAGTTATTTCGTGGTTCGGTCTTATACAAACTTCTTTGTATAGAATACCCCCGCTCATATATCTCCACATGAATGATCAGGATCAGATCATTTGTAGCACTTTACAACAATTATAACATCTACAAAGCGGACTTTGTTCATAATGTCACTAGGATAAGGTACCTAGCCTTATCTATCTACAACAGACCATATAGGTTATCACTTAAACATGATCCACCTGTATGTCTCTACATACATGTTTAAGCTACAAATGATAACCTTGGATGTTAGTTTTATTATAGTATATTAACGTGCAACGGAGGAAAAACAGAATTAATAAGCACTCTAATCATACTTAATTTGAGTTTAAAACATGCTTCAAAATAAATTTTACAAAAGAGAGTTTGTTGAACACAATATCTTTGAAGTATCCTCTTTAAGTCCAGCTGAGTTCCACGTGAAAGAGCTTTAATCTTCAAGTAAACAACCACCAAGATCTTCTCTATTAATCTTTTGCGATGATTGTGTGGTGGAAACACTAAATTGAGCTGGATGTATATGACATTTGAAGAGGGTTAGTGATTTCTGCAGAGTTTCTTTGAAGTTCTTGTAAGTATCAATCATTATTCAACCGAGCACTCCAATTTATAGAGCTTTCACCATGCAAATTCATGGCTTGCATGAAGGGTCCTACTTCATGGAGAAAATGGAGTTGTGAATAAGGAAGTTGAATACATCCACTTTGAAAATTGTTTTTCCAAAATTTTATCCAAAAAATGATTTCTAAAATCTTTTTTATATTAAACTTACTTAATTTCATTATTTAGTTTTATAAAAACTAATTCTATTAAATAATTTTTAAATAAAACTAATTAATTAAATCATTTTATTAATTTTATTAATTTAATATCTAAATATTAAATTGATAATGAAATTAATATTTAAATCATATTTTAAACATTAATCGTTTCTCCAATTTCGTTTAATTTCGATAAATTAAACATTTTAATTGTATCGAATACAATAAATAGAAACCCTAATTGAATTTGAACATTTCAAATTCTAAACCCTAATTTCAAATCTTACTAAGATTACTCAATTTACTAATCCAAATTACGAGCTAATAGAGGGACCTTATGAACCTACAGATCATGAGCTCCAAGGACTTGTAATTAATTGGTTAAACTTTTTAAACCGAATCAATCACTATTTTTTAACTTCCAAGACATTCCACTATAGCTCGATAGTTGCATTCTTCTCACTGTAGATATATTTCTGTCCATTTTAACCATAATCGGTAAGTCAATCCTTCACATGTCGTTCATATTCACAGTTGGGTTAAAGATTACTGTTTTTTCCATGTAAACACATCTTGCTCCTTAAGCTCCCACTAATTCTCCATTGAACAATTGATTTATAGTCCAACTTATTAATCATAACTCTTTCTTCCACGAGAGGGCGGGACCCCGTTGGTCAAGACAAGGCTATGCTTAAGAGAACAACCCATCTGCTAACCCTAAATCGGGTAGGAGTGAATTTCATATTGCAAAGCTATGTCCCCAGCTATCTATCCGATCTTATCCCCAAAATAGGAGGCTTATTAAGCAATGTTGTTAGACTACTCTCACTTATGTAGATCAAAGGATAATCTCGAATAAATAGGAGTTCATAATTAGTTAAGGATTAAGATCGAGTTACCCTAGGTCATTGAGTTTGAGATAGTTAGTTTTAACAGTAAACGGTTGTTATAAAGAAACGTGACTATTTCAAGGTCCAGTCTTATGCAAATTCATTGCATATGATGCCTTCACTCGCATGTCTCTACATGAATGAGTGTTGGATTACATCATTTATATCAGTATACAAAATGGACCGCATCCAATAGTGTCACCAGGATAAGGTACCCAATCTCATTCGTATACTTATAAACCATTTTGGCTACATATTAAAATTCGATCCATTTTTATGTCACCACATAAAGTTAAAATATTCATGTTATAGCCATGGATTCTTTTTGGATTTTCATAGAAGGATGCAATATCAATAGTAATTTATTGAAAAAAAAAACTCAACAACATTTTTATTGATAAATAGAGTATGTTAACAACATCTACGAACTGCGAGTTTAGGCCATTCCCAAAAAGTTTATTGGTTTGTGAATTAATGCTATTAAATGTCAAATAAAACATCTCATATTTTATTAAATAAAAAAAAATATTTGTACATTACAATTACAAACTACAGAACCCTACAAGATTTAAGGCATTAACCCTAACAATCTTCCACTTGCCTAAAGTTAGTGGGGTGTACAATATAAAAATCATACTAATATACAAGTACACAAAACAATAAACTAGGACATAACACACACCTAATACAAAATCTCTCACTTACCTTAGACTAGATGTGGTATGTCCCGTAGACCCATACTCTATAGGTGACCCTCAAACACCTTAGCCGTGAGGGCCTTTGTAAATGGATTGGCAATGTTGTGCTTTGAATCTATCTGCGTGACGATCACGTCCCCTCAATGCACAATCTCTTGATGAGATGATAGTTTCGTTCTATGTGCTTCCCGCGTTTGTGACTCCTAGGCTCTTGGGATTTAGCCACAACACCACTATTATCCCAATAAAGGGGGGTGGGCTTAGACATATCTGGAACCACTTCCAGATCAATCAGGAATTTCTTGAGCCACACGGCTTCTTTAGCAACTTCATAAGTCGCTACATCTTAGCCTCCATAGTGGAGTCATCAATGTACCCCTGCTTGGTGTTCCTCTAAAATATTGCTCCTTCGTTAAGAGTGAACACTGACCGTGATGTAAATTTTCTAGAACCCTTATTAGTCTAGAAATCATAGTTTGTGTATCATGTAAGGATCAGATCCTTAGCACCATACACGAGCATATAGTCCCTCGTTCTCTGTAGATACTTGAGGATGTTCTTAACGGTGGTCCAGTGATCAAATTCTAGATTAAACTGATATCTACTGATTATTTCCACCCCATAGCAGATGTCAGGTCTAATACATAACATAACATACATTAGGCTGCCAACAGCCGATGCATAGGGGATCCATCTCATTTTCTCAACTTCTTGAGGCATCTTAGACACTGTTCCTTAGACAAAATAACTCCATGCCTGAAAGGGAGTAAACCTCTCTTAGAGTTCTACATTGAAAACTTGACAAGCATTTTGTTAATATACGATGTCTGAGATACTGCTAGTGTTTTGTTCTTTCGATCTTTAAAGATCTGAATGTCCAGAACAAACTGCACCTCTCCTAAATCTTTCATTTGGAATTGGGTCGCCAGCTAATTCTTAATTTCAGTCAGTAGACCTACATCATTCACAATGAGTAGGATATCGTTTACATACTATTAGTTTCAACGAGCATGTAACGGATGAAAACATAATCATTAAGCAGTCTAATTCATCAATTTTAGCTTCAAACTAAGTATGCTCATATAATATTGAGAGAGTTTTAAAAATACCTTTGAAGATCTTCTTCAAACTTCAAATTCAGCTGCAATCTTCTCCTCTACTGGTTATAACCACCATAAGGTCTTCCTTACTATCGTCTAGGACCTTAGATTGAGTTGTGGGACTCAAAATGAGCTGAGATTCAGAGGGAATTTGAGGAGAAAAGATGAATTCTGCAGAGAAAAACTAAGAACCCTTCTTCAGTTTTTTCAGCCTTTAAATTTCACTTCGCATGTCTTTCTCAGCTGAATAATTTAACTGTTTTGTATCAGATACAACATGCTTTAAGTCTTCATCAAATGAAGATACCACCTACTTGGTGGATTTAGTTGAATTAGGTGAGTTAGATGCTTAAGCCAAAGTGGAAAAATCCCACTTTTTGTGGTTTTCTACTTAAAAAATTATTTTTAATTTTGAAAACATTTTTTAAGATTAAAATCAACTTTCAAGTTTAATTCTTTAATTAAAATTAAAAATATTAATTTTACCAATAATTAATTTTCTAATAAATTAATAATTAATTAAACAATTTAATTAATTCTATTAATTTAATATCAAATATTAAATTAATTAAACACCAATTCCACTACCATAAATCTCTATTCATGAAATTAATATTTAAATCATATTTAAATATTAGTCAGTTCTCCAATTTCTTAATTCCATAATTAAACGTGTAATTATATCACATATAATTACTAATTCCCTTAATTCGAATTTGAACGGCTCAAATTAACTCATCACGCTATTCTAAAATTTTTCCATTTGTGAGCTAGTAGAGGGACCTAATGGACCTACAGAGGGCTCTAATGATCCAAGATTAATTGACTAAACTTTAAACCGAATTAATCCTCATTCGTTAACTACCAGGTTATGGACCTACAGATCATGGGCTCCAACGATCCAAGATTAACCGGGTAAACTCTTTAACCAAATTAACTACCATTCGTCAACTACCGGGTTGAAAGGATTGAAATTCCCTGCAGTGGAAGAAATCGAGTCCCAATTTTGATTTTACAAAACAATAATTAGAAGACGGAAACATAGGGTAAACAAATCCTATTAAACATGCTTCTACGATGTAATTAGAGAGGAAAGATTAAAAATTACATACCCGTCGAAGACCAATTCTTCATGTTCCTCTCCAATGTCATCTTCTCCCAATCTCACGAACTCAACGAACAAAAATAGACACCACCAAGGGGTCTTCCCCATTATTCTCAGGGACGGGAACCGCGAGAGAAAGAATTCTTCTATGTGAAAAATACACAGAGACAAGAATGAGAGAGAGAGTTTTCTCTTTCCTAATTTGTTATGTGATCATAAGGAGAGAATAAAGAGTGAGGGAGTTATAACTCCCTCTCCTTTATTTTTAATAAAATCAAATTCAAATTTTGTTTTATTTTATTTTTATTTTTATTTCTTATTTTTATTTTTTAATAAATACAAGTATTAACTAACTTAATATATATAAATATTAAACTATATGTTATATCACATATAACATATAATCTTTAGTTTATATTATATCACATATAATATAACCTATAGTTTCTATATAAATCACATTTATATATTTAATATTTGAATCACATTCAAATAATGACCCTTCTCACCAAACTATATCAATTTAATATGAATCATTTTCATATTAATTTAACCTATAGTTTCTATATGAATCATATTGATAATTTGTATAAATACAAATTATTTATACCATCTTATTTAGAATATGCGGTAAAAAGAAGGAAAAAGTTGCGTTGAATATATAGAAATTGACTTAGAAACGTAAAAAGTTGTAAAATGTCGGAAGCACACCCATTGACCCCATTGCGATGGCAAAAAGGGATGTCTAAGTCTTTGTTTTGCAGGAAACAGGTCACTGCATGTGACGATCGCTCAAGGACAAAAAGAGCAATGCATTCGCACCGCATGCGATGATCGATCGTAGATGAAAAGAGCGACGCATTCGCAGGGATTTCTGAAATTGTACAGCTTAATGTTGTACGATCTGACAAATTGAATGTGGAGCAGAGCGGATATTTCCACCAAGTCGTGGCAAGAAAAGTAACTTTTCAAAGCGGGACCACTGACGAAGGAGGTGCCAAGGTCTATAAATAGCTACATCAATTCCAAAGAAAGGAGGCTGGTCTGAAGAGACATTTTAGAGAAAATATGGGAGAAAGACAAGACAAGTCCGAAAGGAAGTCTCGGGAGCCAGAAATTCATTCACAATCCCAAAGAGAAGCTCTGTGCAAAGATTATTCCTACCTGGGAAACTATCCTGGGAAGGAAGTTTTCCACCTCACTCCTTCTACACGCTGGCAAGCAAACAACTTCGATCGAGATCCATGTCAAGACATTGACACGCTGTCCTTATTTGTTCTCGCTTTTTATTCATCAACTGTTGTTCATTTCTAATCTTTCATTCATTTATCTGTAACAAACACTTATCTTTATCTTTTAATATCATTATCATATTCATCGTCATTTCTCTGTTCACCACCATACATTCATCTTCCATTTCTCTCACTATGTGTAACTAATCCTCCAGGATAAGGGGAAAGATTAAGCGAGTAAGTTAATCCTTGTTGAAGAAATTAGCTAAGTTTAGCTAACGCATGCTCAACGGTATCTTCACTTGTAAGAGTAGAAGTGAATATGTTAATCCACCTCTCGAAAGAAGGTTGATAGAATGCATTAACTAAAGCAAGAAGTATTTCCAGAGATGGAAATAACCTTGCATTCGCAACATTCATCCCTGTTCACCATAGAGATATGGGAATGCGGCCGATCACTAAGAGGTGTAAGCCAAGGGAAAGCGGAACCTTTAGTTTTGCGTCCTCAACAGGATTGACGAACTTGCGATGTCCTTTCCCCCAACCCATTCTCTTTCTGACACATTTCACAAGACTTGTCATCACATTCCATCAGACGCTTGCACATCTTCACAATTATTTATTTATTTGTTTATTTATTTATTTGTCATCACATTTTATTTTTCCAATACAATTCATTATTATTTTGTTTTTGGTCGCATATATCACATCAATATCGCATTTATCATCGCAATCCACGTGTTCGACCTCAGAATACTCTGAGAAACTTGCGTTGGAATTATACTTGGTTCCAACGCAAGAAAATTTGTGACACGCACGTACTATATGAATGCATACTACGAGCGCAACTAAGCAGCATCGCATACATTACTTTAAAGCGTAGTATCACTTTTATTATCAAGAACCGGTGATTAGCATCACATATCATCAATCATACACATCATTCATCATCATAAGTCTTTGCGGCGGCATTGCATTACATTACGTCCACATTCGACAATTTCATCGAACACATATTCACATCAAATTTTTAACAAGTAGTTTTATATGAATCATATTAATATAATTAATATTTGAATCATATTCAAATATTTATTTCTCTCATAAATTTAATATGAATCATATTCACATTAAATTTTAACATATAGTTTTATATGAATCATATTCATATAATTAATATTTGAATAATATTCAAATATTTATTTCTCTCGTAAAACTATATAAATTTAATATGAATCATATTTATATTAAATTTTAACATATAGTTTTTATATGAATCATATTCAAATATTATATTTCCCTCATAAGTATGTATCAACATACACAATAAGTTGATTTGAGATCTCGCTATCAACCTCTTGGCCTAAAAAAAGTAGAAATTAAATACCTGGAAAGATTGTTATATAATGTATCAATATATATTATTTAATTATATCTTATACAATTAATTTCCTTTAATTAATTTGAAAAATTCAAATCACACCAACATTAATTTGATTCCCATCAGTCCTTATTGAGCTAATGAGGGGACCTTATGGACCTATAGATTGAAGCTCTAATGATATGAGATTAATTGATTAAACTCTTTAATCAAATTAATCAACATTCATTAACTGTCAGTCACTCTGCTATAGATCGACAACTGAACTCTTCGCATTATAGATATATTTGTGTCTCCATTGGATATAACCAATCAACAATGCATTAACCATTCACAAATTGCTCGTAAGTATAACTGGGTCAAATTATCGTTTTACCCCTATAGTTACATCTAACTCTTTAAGTACCACTGATCCATCTAATGAACAATTAGTCATAGTCCAGCTATGACCGAACACCTCTGAGGCTAGGAAAGGGTAAGGTGCCTCATTGTTTAAGTCCTGGAATCAGCTCTTAAGGGAGCTATTTATCTTGTTACCCTAACTATAGGGAAGGAGTGAATTCCTTCTCATGTAGTTATGTTTCCAGCTCCCCAATAAGATGAATCCTCAAAATGGTAGGCTTATTTAGCCGGTGAAATTATCCACTCTCACCCATACAAATCAAAGGATCTCCCTCATAGGCATAAGTTCACAACTCACTCAAGGTCAAGTCACCTATGGTCATCCTGGTGAAATGTAAGTCTCTTCTAGCAACGGCGTTATAAAGAGATACTTAACATTTCGTGGTCCAGTCTTTCTACAAACTTCTTTGTATAAGATACCTCCACTCACATGTCTCTACAAGAATGATCAGGATCAGATTATTTGTAGCACTTTACAATAATTGTAACAACTACAAAGCAGGCTGTTAGGTTCTTAAAGGATGTATATTTTCTATGTTAATTCCCCCAAAATTGTGTTGATTATTTGCTTTAAATGCTAATTTTGTAGGTAAAACGGTATTCGAAGCATTTAGAAGTCATTAAGAGAAGATCGAGCCAAAAAAGATCCAAAATAACCAAGAAATTCAACAATTTGAAGAGAATCGAGTAAATTATCAAAATGCAGAATCGAGTATTCACCATCGAATTGCAGCGTTAAGACCCTAGGAGAGGCGTTGTGCAACGCTTGAAGACAAAACACCTCATTCTGCTACAAAACAGGACAGCGTTGCAATGCTCCGGACTTTGACGCAAATCACCATGCGCACGCGTGCTTTGTGTTGACAAGCGATTTAGGGTAGCATTGCAACGCAAGCCCAGTGCTTTTTGGCCTTTTCATCGATTTAGCGTTGCAATGCTACCTCAGCGTCGTGACACTAGTCTGCGAACTATAAAAGGTTTTTCTTTCATTTTTGCAAAGAGAGGAAGAAAATCCATGGAGGCTAGGACCTCTCTCCGAGTTCTTTCACTTCTTTGGTAATTCTTGTTCCAATTTAGGTTAGATTTTATATTCTAGTTGAAATGTAAACAAAACTCTTGTAATTCTTCATACAATTTTTCAATGAATTTGTGAAGTTTGATTGAATCTAGTTTCGATTTCAAGGGTTCTTACAATTCTTTTGAATTTTCTACTTTCTTTATCAATTACAATCTGATTTGTGCTTTCTTAAATCTATACTTAATTCTTGAAGCATTTTGAATGATCTTTATCTTGAATATATATAGCCTAGATGTTTGGTTTTGTCATAATCATTGTTGAATATGTTACTTTCAATGTATTCGATGGAATGTCTAGCCAAGATCTACAAGAGGCAATAGTAAGTGTATGTTTGATGGCTATCCTAGGATGCACTAATTACTAGATTTGGAGAAAATTTGATTAATTGAGTAAGCTATCTTAACAATTAATCAACAGAATTGAATCCTAGAACCTAATGCGCATGTTTTCTATTCTATATGGCTGCTACCGAACCCAATAGAAGTAGGAGCATGTAGGTTGATTAGGGTTTGATTTATCCAACCTTAATCAATGATTAGGACGCTCTCTCGACTAGGTTATTGCTAGTTGTTGGCCTTTGTAGAGGCTAGTTTGATCGAGTTGAGTGAGTAGTTGCGAGTATAATCCGATTGTCAGTTTACTTTTAGAATTCGATGATAGAAATTGCATAGAATGTCTAACTTGAACTAGAAGCAAGATTATTCCTTACTTGTTTACATTCATCTTTTATCTTTAGATTTTTAGTATTTTTTCAATTTTATCAAACCCCCGTTTTATTGCTTTAATAGTCAAGGTTAGTTAAGAAAGGATAAGAATTAAAACCTTCCCTGTAGATCGATCTCTTTCTTCCACTTTAACTATGAGTTAGTTAGGTTATTGTTCGAGTTTTATAAATATTGTTTGTTTCGGGTTAGGTAGAACATACGACACCTACTTTACTCCGAACAAAATGACGCCGTTGCTGGGGAAGGCTAAACCATTTAATCTTTTTCTTAGCTAACTTGACTAGCAAACCTTAAAACATCAAAAGTATTTTCTTTTCTTTGTGTCTACTTGTTTTAATATGACGGACGTGAACATCTATTACGCGATTCAAGCGATGTATGCGGCCCATCAAAGAGAACAAGAGGTAAGAAAATTTAATGAACTTAAAAGTGAAATAAATGAACTAACCTCTCTTGTTCGAGTTTTGGTTACTGAACACACACAGGATTCGCGTGGTCTTGAGCATGAATGCTATGTTCCTTGGGAGATGCCTAACCAAACCCCATTATCGATGCCATATCCTTCTACCAATTTAGGTAATTCTTCAGAAAATTTAGTTGATGAATTTTCTGACTACTCTTGTGAGTTTTTGTAGGAACATTCTTATCTTTCTCAAGAACCATCGAGTTTCTAGCAGGATAGTTTCTATTCCAGACATGAGGTTAGAACCGACTTTTAGAATCTGTATGACCTCATTGTCCAGATTATCGATTCGGTTAGGAGAATCGATGAGCCTTAGGAAGATGCATCTTCTGAGAATATTGAGTTAAATGGTGGAGAGATTCACATCGACAATCCAGTAAAGCCACTAGTTCTTCGAAAGTTCTATCAATTTGGTGCCCTAAATAGATTTTGGGCTCGCTCAGGCTGCCCTTGAAGTCCAATTTTCATGTCTAAACTTTCCGTCGACAAATTGCTCGAAATGGACCCAGTGTCTCAAAACTTTGGAAAAAGTTCGTGCCATTGAGGGTTTCGAGAATGATGGTCATTTGGTGTCTCAAATGGCTTTTAAGCCAACCCGGGCTAACATTGAAGCCCAATTTTTATGATCGGTGAACTATGGTAGCCAAACGAGCAGAGTGGTACGAGGTGGTTGGTATTTGGTAGATGGTGGATCTGCAGTGGCATGAGAACCAGATCGACGGCACTTGGCTCCGGGTCGTTGGTGCGAAGAATCTAACGGTGGTGTAGGTTTGGGGAGACATTGGCGTCATCTCTAGTGGTGGTGGCGACTCGAGCTAGATGCGCGGCGTCAGGCAAAAAGGAGAACGGAGGTGTCGAATCAAGACTGACGATGCTAAGGTTGCGTCTATGCAAAGAAGAAATCGTGCAGAAAAGTCCCCTTTTTCTGTTTGCATGCATGAGGAGAGATAGAGAAAGAAATTTTAATTTTCTTTTTTTTTTTTTCCCCTCTTTTACTTTTAATCAAATAACACACTTCCCTCATATATATATATACATATAATTTTTTCCCTTTTTCCTCCTCCATTTCCTAATTTCCTATTTCCCTCCTCAAATTCCAAATCCCTTTTTAAATCCAAAAATCTATATTTCCCCTTTAAATTCCAAAATTCCTTTAAATCCAAAATCTCTTCTTAAATTAAATTCAAATCCAATATCTAAAATATTTGCTAAAATTCTTCTGCAAATTATTTTAAATCTTCCATCCACATAGAACAAAATGAATTACCTTAATAAAATAATCCAATTTTATCCGCAAGCCAAACGAAATTTCAATTAATTCAAAAATAATTAAATTGGAATTGATTTAACGAATTAATTAACTTCTGAATTCCAATCGATCCAAAAATAAAGTAACCAAAATTTATATGATAATTTAGGGTGTTACATTGGCTAAGGCTGAACATCTATGCTCATTTTGGTCCTAGAGTAATGCATTGGGTCATCTATGTTAGATACTTTGTAAGCACATTGCCTTGGGCCAACCAATGCTCGAGTCAATTATCTCTCCTAGGCCCAATTTGGTCCTAAGATGCTATTTTCGGTCTGAATTTTGTTACTTTCTTGGCTTTGTGATTTTTTTATGTCAAGTATGTCATTCAGTCCATAACAACAATAAAAAAAAATTGTATTATGCTTTTATAAATAGAGACTAATAAAGTCATTTTTTAAAAGTATATAAACTAAAATAAAGATTTTAAAAATACATAGAGTAAATGTATGAGAGAAGGAAAAAGCATCGTCAAATTTTAAAGTCTAAAAAACCTAAAGAACTGGTTGGATCAAAATAGTCCTTAAAACGTAAACAAAACCTATGATAGAGAAAACAAAAATGAACAAAGTGGATGCAGTCCGTTTAAAAAAGTTCCTATTTCTTGTTTTTTATTTTTCGTTATTTGTTTTTTGTTTCCTCTTTTTTCTTTTTTGAGAACAATAAATAGGAATATGTTTGATAACTATTTCTATTTCCCGTTTCTTGAAAAAAAAAAAAAAAAAAAAAAAAAACTTGTTTGATAACATTTCTTGTTTCTCGTTTCTTGTGTTTTTTTTTCTTACATTTTTTTTTCCATAATTTATAAGTTAAATATGATCTAATTATATAAAATAAGAAAATATATAGCATGCATTAAAATATTAAAAAAAAATAATGATCAAATATTTAAATTATCAAATATACATAAGTTCCTATGTAAAATTAATAACAATAATATAATTGTTTCTATTATTCATATGTTGGTAAAATTTTATTTATAATATTATTTTATATTCAAGTTATTTGTTTTAAATTTTAAATGATGTAGACTCAAATCTAACTCAATTATATTATTATGCAAATGTGGTGGTTGTAAAAATTATAAAATGAAACTAAATGAATATCTTAGTAAACAAAATTTATCTATTGTAAAATTATAACTAGTTTCGAAAGTAAGAAAAATAAGAAAAATAATAAATTTAAAAATATATACAAATGTATATTGCAAAATTTAAAATTTAAAATTCAAAAAATATTTACATATACATATTTAAAAAGAAAATTATTTTAAATGACAAGACACCTAAAATATTTACAAATAATTGCAAAATATCACCGTCTATCTATGATCTACTATTTATGTGTCTATTAAACTGTGATATTTTGTTATTATTTGTAAATATTTTTGCTTATTTTCTTATATTTGAAAACAACCTGGTTGAAAAATTAAAATTTGAAAATCAAAATAATATATAAATCTAAGTATTTAAAAATTCAAAATTCAAAATTAAATTTTCTATATTTGTAAATATTTTAGTTCATTTTTCTATATTTAAAAACAACCGTATTGAAATTTAAGGGAAATATTTAAGATAGAAAGAAAAATAAAACCAAAAAAATAACCTCATCACCATGAACTTAAAAAAAATTAAATTATATTTTCTCACCAACTAGCCAAGTCAAAATTTTGATACAGTTAAGAAACAACTTTAAATAAAATAGAAACAAAATATGTTTCTCAATTTTGACCAATTTTCAAGAATGTTTCTCAAATTTTAAGAATAAAAAATAAAAATGATTATCAAACATATCAATTTCTTAAAAAATGGGAAATAAAAACAGAAAATAAGAAACGGAAATATTATCACTCTAAATAAGCATGAGTATATATTATGAAAAATAAGTTTGTTATTTTGTATTTTCAAATTATTTTCAATATTTATGACTGAACTAACCATGAAAGCAAAGTTTTTTTTTTTAAAAAAAAAAATGTATTATTATTTATTTTCCTTTTTTCTTACAATTTTTGTTTCTACCGGTTTTATCATTGACTGGTGTAAAGCGTTTTTTTTTTTTTTTTTTTTGGTATTGTTTGACTAGTAAACTTTTCAAAACGTTTTGTTTTCGTATGTTAATATTTTATATGTATTAAACTCACTAGTAATGAATTAATTAATTACATGTACTCAAAAAAAATTAATTAATCACAAATGAAGGATAAGGCAAACAAAGACTTTACATTCCTTATGGGAGTAAAACCGGTAGAAGAATTGTAAAAGAAAAATCAAGGACAAAAAAGGAATTAACAAAATGGAGGCTTTTAATACAATTTATGAAAATGAAATGTAACAGAAGAAGAAGAATTTTCAGTTAAAACTGAAAAATCATTTTGGATTCTCTTTATTACAAGTGAACACTAAATAGAAGAAGCAAACAAATTACTCTACATAAAGGTTGATAATAAAAATGGAATATAGTCACTCTACTAAAGTTTTCAACTACTAAATTGGAAATAGAATGATATGGCCCATCCATAGATGCTATAATACTAAACTATGAATATTAAAATGAGTTTAGGTCAACAGTAATTAACATAATTTTTTTCCTTAGAGGTTGGAAGTTCAATCCTCTTAAGATTATGAATGACTCGAGAGTCCTAACTCTTGATTCATGCACTAACATAAAGAATATAATATTACAACTTATGTGGATGGAGATTGAACTTCCGACTTCTAAACTCATCTTGACAAAAAAAATTATTTTAACATTAAGTAATACAATATCACGCCCCCTAAATGAATGATGCAAAACAAACCCAACAACCCTTTTTTCTTTAGTTTTTTTGTGATTTCTCATAGATATGCTAATTCATCTCAAACTAGATAGAATATAAAGATTAGAGAAAATAAATAGTGGCTAAAGTCAAAAAGAAGAAAGAAAATGTGTTTGGGGCAAAAGCTTAAAATAATTAATTAATTTTAATTTAATAATTAAAAAAAGGAAGAAAAAAAAAGTTGAGCTTGGCCATTGGGACCAAATTGTTTGCTTGCGTGCTTCACCACCCCATTAATTAGAGTCACTCATGCAACTAACTCAATGCTATTCCAGTTACTATATTCTCATTTTTGCTTTTTAGTACCTTTTTTATTTTAATCTACTTTCTTTACTCTTACTATTTTCACTACTTCAATCTTATATACATTCTTGTACCTATTCCCATTATGTTCTCAAGCTTAAATTTCAAGAAAGAAAGTATTTTGTACATTTAGTCTCCAAATTTTAAAAAAGCTTCATTGATTTGACGTATTGAAAATTTTGGAAGTGTAGTTGAATTTTCAAGTATATATTTATTTGGTCTTTAAACTTTCGATTTTTTGTGTCTAATAAGTTCTTAAACTTTAAAAATGTTTAATAAATTTCTGAACTTTTAATTTTGTGTCTGATAAATTCCTAATATATTGAAAAAAATTAAAAATTAACTGATATATTAGATGTAAAATTGAATTTTGTGTCTAGTAGGTTTAGGAATTTTTTTTTCTAAAAAATGTTAAGTCAAGGACCTTTGGGAAATGAAATTGTAAATTTAGGGATCTATTGACACGTAACTTAAAAATTCAAGGACTTGATAGACATCTTTCAAAGTTCAAACACCAGATATACATAGAGTTAGAAATTGAGGAACTAAACTTATAAAAACCTAAGACTCATAATAAGAAGTTAGATGCGATATATCTTTCACCTTACACCAACTTGAACACGTCATGTCAACATTAACACCAGATCCAAATAGATGTATTGTCTAAGTTCAAAAGTTAAATTTATAGTTTTATAAGAAAAATATTCTTTTAGAAAGGTGGTCCTCTCTCAAGAGATTAAAATGGGGCATTTTGTAGAGCATAGTATGATATTATTGGCAACACCACTTGCATTGTATAGAAAGTGAGAAAGGGAAGGGGGAAGAAGGGTGGAAGTGAGATGGCTTTGTCATGTTTTTGGTAGGTGACTAAACAACCACTTTGAGCTCACATGCCATCTTTAAGTTGTATCTTAAATCTTGCTTTTAATCCTCTTCATCACTTTCTTATACCAATCCCATTTTTCAAGGCATCACTCATTTCTCTTTGATGCCAAGATAAAATAATGACCTTCTAAGAACAAAATCACTTGACATGAGATATCCATCATAGTTTTTTTTTTTTTTACACAACAAATTTATTTCAACTATAATTGACATGACATTTGACTTTCTTTTCAGAAAGTTGGTTCAATCACATCAGTACTAAAAAATTCACTAAAGTGAAATAAAGTATTCTTTCTTCTTTATATATATTAAAAAAATGCTAAAGAAAATCAACTTATTAAACCAAAATCCACTTAACTCAACAGTAATTAACAAGATTTTTCTCTTTAGAGATCGAATGTTCGACCTCATTCGTACTAGAAAAACTGATTAAAAAGAAATACAGAGTATTCTTGTTCTTATTAAACTAGAAGAACCAAAACAAAAACAAAGCTGCAAATTTGAAGCGTTAATGGAGGGATCTTCAACCAAAATGTAAAGAATCAATGAAATGAAATGATACCCAGAAAGTATTGACTATACAAATCTCTTAATTTCTCTTTGTTTTTTTTGCTTTTTTTGTTTTTTTTTACAAAAAATCTAAGTTAGATATGAAATCCCACATTCACAAGAGCTTCATGTTTGTGTTCATTAGCTGCAACCCACCATGGATTTAATGACGCTAAATTGTGGTCCTTGCTTTCTCTTTCAACAGGTTCAGGAGGAAGATTCAGGTCCAAAAACCTCCTAATTTCTGGGACTTGCTTTTGAATTTGAATTGTTTCTCTGTTTTTAGCTCCTGATCCATTCATCAAATGCGATCTTTTATGCCCACCAAGTGCTTGTCCTGATGCAAACACTTTCTCGCAAATTGGGCATTTGTGTTTGCTGTTTTTTTCGATTCGTCCGCCATTGTTGATCCCTTTCGAAGCTTTGCTTTCAGCTTTTGGGTTTGCAGAAATGGCCATTTCTCCACTGCTTTCACTGCCTATTTCTTCTTCTTCATCTTCCATGGCTGATTCAATGAAACAACCCTTTAACTTCTTGTGACTTGCTCTATGCCCACCTAGTGCTTGATATGAGTCAAAGATCTTATTGCAAATATCACACTCAAATTTGCTTCTCTTTTTGGGTTTATTGTAGATTTTTGAATCCCAAAACTCTGCTAATGTCTTTTTTGGGGACTTGAAGAACATATCAGAGCTTAATCTAGCTTGGTTTTGATCATTTTTCTTCAGGAAAGATTTAGATCCAGTTCTTTGATCTAGCTGAGAATTCTTGATCATCTTTGATCTAGCTCTTTGCTTTGATTGTTTCTCTTCAAATTCCATTTTCTTTCCCTTGAGTTTGTTTGGTTTCACTAATTCACAGCCATTAGAGACAGAAGTTTTGCTCTCAACAACAGAAGGAGCTTCAAGAAACTTTGAATTGTTATCTGAGGATTCAGCTGGAGAATTGAAACCAACCCAATTTCCCATGTCCATGGAAAGTAACATCAAGGAAATTGCAACTTCTTGTTCTTGCTCAATTTCAGAAACAGATGAAGAATTTGTGGCAATAGAGAAAGAAGTTGTTGAATTTGCAGTGCCCATTTGGTTGGATGTTCTTCCTCTCCTTGATCTCTTTCTCTTGCTGTTAGGAACTTCAGTTTCATTATCAGATTGAATGTCCATCGCCATCTTCTGTTTGGCATCTGTAATATGAGAATCTGGTTCTTCCACTTCTTGACTACTGGAAAGAACTACTCTTTCAGAATGGCATTTCATATGACCAAACAAAGCCTTCCATGATTGAAACCCTTTACCACATTCCCTACAAAACTTATCTTGGAGTGAAGATTCTTCACTTAAAAACTCAAGTTTCTGAGTCTTTTTTGGATTCTTTCTCAGACCATAACCAAAATCTATCTCCTCCATGTTTGACAAGCTTCCACCACTGTAATTAGCAGGTTGAAGGCTTGTTCTACTATGTTTCTCATCATTATCAGCTAAATTATTGGTCAAATGAGACCTCATATGACCTCCCAAGGATCTCCCACAAGCAAAACTCTTATTGCAGAGCTTGCAAACATGTCTTGATACTAAATTACCCTCCATTTACAAAACTTTGAACCAGAAGAGAAAAAAAATAGAAGGAAGAAAAAAGCTAATGAAACTTCAAAATCAATCCAAGAGCTTGAATTGATTGAATTGATGCTGCAATTCTTGATCTCATAACACTAAAAACAAGATCCAATACACAATGAAAACAGAAAAACAAAGAGAACCCAGATCAGAATACCAAGCCAATCTTCTCTAGATCGTATAAAAATCTTGTTATTCCAACTGATCACTGAGAACCCAACTCAGAAATGGAAGAATTATGGAGCAAAAACAAGATCTGAAGCAAGAAAAGTGGAAAAGGAGAAGACCCAGTAAACATTCTTACCAGCGCTCTCTCTCTCTCTTGAGTTGTTGAATTGAAGTATAGAGAGAGAGATTTAAAATAAGAATTGGGAATTGTGATCTGTAACCTCTGATACTAATAATAGCAATAGAAGAAAGCAAAGGGAAATGAAGAAAGTAAGCAAAGCTTGTGAGAGTTTCTCTGTGATTTTAAGAGTCTAAGCTTGACTATATTTAGAGGAGAAATCCATGCAAGAGATGAATGAGAAGAGAAAGGTTAAAAGAGAAGAGAAAGCAGCACGTGTATTTAACTGAGAGTTCTACGCTTCCCTCAAATCTAACGGCTAAGATTAATGGAGGCGATCATCCCCATGGCCCCATGATGGTTGAAGAACCTACTCAAAACCTAACTGCCATACTCAAAAACTATTCCTTTCTTAAGGAATTTCCCACCTCTATCACTCTCTTCCTCAAATCCCCTTCCACTTTCATTTGCTTGTTATTCTTTTCTACTTTCTTCATTTTTTTTCCCCAAAGTTTCCATTTTGCTAGATGTTTGTTCTTTGTTTATTGTTTAAACCCCCTTCCCCACTCCCACTTTGGATCTTTTCTTTCAACTCTTAACCTACTCTGGTATCACTTTATTTTTTATCGATGATCCAAATTTGATTGTGCTAATGTAAAACAATCCAAATTCTGAAAACAATGAACATTTTGTTTATGTCACAAAACACAACCAATATTATGTTCTCTTTATAGCCTATTCGCGAGAGTACATTCACACCCAACATGAATTGATAAGACCCCGAATGCAATTTTCAAGGTGCATCGCAATTTTTGTAATATATATTCTAGCTCCTTATTAAAATTTTATGATATTAATTATTATGACTTCTTTTGGACGTGAAATCCCATTCAGAGATCTCATCAATTCGTGATGGTGAGATCTACGATTGTAATGTTGATTATTGTTGTGTGACGTAAGCAAAATATTAGTTTTTACTATTTTTAGAATTCAAGTAATTGAACATTAGAGAAATCAATTTTAGGTCATCAATATTTAAAAAAAAAAAAACAAAAAAAAACTCTTGGGTTTACCCTACCTCACTTGGTTAAATTTATGAATGTTTTTAACAACTTTCTTTGTTGAATGTGGATACGTTGGTAAATTTTTTTTGTTGAAAAATATTGTAATTAAAGTGTAGGGTGAGGATTAAACCTCCGACTACGAGATTAATAGTATGAACACTATGTCAATTAAGCTACGCTCTTGTTGGCAAAATTCATAAATACGTAACAACAATAAATTGATATGATAAATTGATACATGTACTATCTGTCCTCTTTAATCTATTAATAAACCCATCAAGAGAATTTAACAAACATACAATACCATTAATTGTTTTTTTTTTTTTTTTTGGGAAAACTGATCTGGGTACATTAGAAGGTTTTTAAATTATGATTTAAAGAACCTTTTTGATGTATTTCAGCATGTAAAAAGCCGTTCCAAATAAATCCTAAATTTGATCGGTTTCCTCTCCAGGCTTCTATATCTTTCGCGGAAAAAAAAAAATGATTCTTGCTTAAAAAATGTTGAAAAGAGGAAGGTGAAAAAAACCAAGAAAGAACGGAGCTGCAGTGCCGGCCTATGTAGGCAATTAAACACAAAGGCTAATGAATGTGAAGAAAAGGTTAATGAATTGATTAGGACTACTAATCACATGTCAACTATGATTAAGGAGCACCTTCCATTTGGTTGTTCCCTTCTTCCCAGCACTTTAGTACAATATTTAGCTGTGACTTGTCTGTAATTGCCTTCCATTTTCTGCTTTGTTTTTTCCCTCCTAAAATGTGTCAGACACAAACTATTCATTTTAATTCATCACAAATATATAAATACTTTAACTTTCTTTTGGAATTAAATAAAAGTATAATCTATGTTTAATCTTAAGCAACATGTGCATTGTTTGCCAATCAAATCCAATCCAGTTTGATTGATTCTGTAAAGAAAAAGATAACAGGTAATAATTTCTAATAGCTTATTGAAGGGGGAAGGATGGATCTAATGGAGGCACGTGGAAGCCACTCGTGACAGAACAAATTGTGATTAGTTTGACTAAAACACTACTAAATTTTTTTAAAAAAAATGAAAATGAAAACCAAGAAATGAGAGTGATATCAATACTTGAAAGCACGTATGAAGAAGATGAAGTGATAATTCGATAAGGATTAAATCGACTAAATTATTATTTTTATGAAAGTTCGAATATTTTTCAACCATAATTGTACTGTATCTTTCGCATAAGGTGCGGGCTACTGTCTGCAAGGACTTGACTTGGAAGTGATGATTCACAATAGAGCTCTCCCAAAAAAGTGATGCTTAAATTTTTAAAAGTAGAACCCTTTATGGAGCAAAGACCGCTCTCCCTTTCTTTCTCTCTCCAACAAAGCCTTGTAACATAACAACAAGAATGGAGGATAAGATGCTCTCTGCCACTGGCTTTATGCTTTTCCAACCTCCTTGACTCCTATTTTTCACCACCCATAACGCCCAGGCTTTTTCCCTCAAGATTCTCACTACTTTGGAAAAATCCACATTGGGTTTGGGTTTTTCTATATCTAATGCAAATAATAAAACCATACATAAAGCAAATTCAAGTCACTCTATAATCAACAATGACAGATAATGAATTATGCACAACTTTTATGAAACTTTATGGCTCTAACATGATGCACAAACCAATATGAAATAGTTTGCTGTCACTTTCAGCACTAAAACCAATAGGGATTCTAAAAGAAGCGTCAACAGAGTAATAAAAACAACATAGTTGCAGATGCAATGAAAGCAAATGATTACAGTTGTTTCACTAAGAGCCAATGATCTGCACACAATTTTATCCTCAACAGTCGGATCATTTAAGAAGGTAAAGACAAAAGTTAAACGTGTGAATTCCAATTGCATCTTGGAGAAATTTTGACATATTTTAACCATTATGTATCAATAATTCACGTTCATGGATATATACAGATAATAAGCTAATGAAAAAATGGGCGAGCAAAAACTCACTTTCTTTTTCTTCTGCACAAGAGAGAGAGGTAAGATGAGTCCAATTAGTTTTCATTTATGATCAAGAGATGATATCTTGGAGGAAAACCAATTGCGTTTCAAGTATACCATCTCCTTACAAGGAAGGTAGCCGTCCATCTTGGCTTGATGAAAAAGTAAAATTGCAACTCCCCCTATCGCTACTTATATGCAGGAGAAAATTTTTGGGTGATTTGACCCTCGTGAGGGTAAAAAGAAAGGAAAATTCTTTTCCATTTCCAATTTACCATCTATGATGATGATAGCTCAGGCTGCAACTAACTCAAGTTCTTCCCATCCCTTGCCTTGTAATTACTCGAATCATCTCCAAAGACTTCTTCTATCATACTGCTAGTTGGCAAGAAGTCAACTTCACTTTTCGAACAAGTCAAGTATCCAACATCCCACACTTTAGCATCACAATGCTCCTGAACTGATGATGGCTCATGACCAAGACCAACACTATTGTTTGGTCCTGTAAAGCTACCTAGCCATTGATCACAATGCTCCGTCTTGGCTGGAAGCTCTTGGGTTGCTGGACATGTGTCCGATGATGTACAAGAATCGTCTTGAACTTCGAGTTCTCCTACCCTTCCATCGCGAGGAATTTTGTCCTGAAGCGTGGGACTGGAACCACAATTATTAAAACAATTACCAATTCCCCCACTTTCATTATCATCAAACCTTTCATCGGCAATATCCTCATCATACTCTTGCAATTCATCTTCCCTGCTACGATTGAAACCAGGTCCAACATCATGTAGTGGTGATTCAACAACAGAGTCATCATCCTCTTCTGTCATTCCAGGTTCATTATCGCCATAGTCATCAGTTCCTTGCCACTCATCGTTGTCACTATCAATGTTTAATGAGTCACATCTGTTCTGCTCTGCTCGCCTCCGAAGCATAAAAACATTGAAGTAATAGCTAACAATCTCCTTTTTAGTTTTGGAAGCAAACACAACTGAAAGATCACTCCAGAAGTTTTTCCCCAGTGAGACTGGATTAGAAAAGACAACCTCATAAAACAATCGTTCTTCTTCTTCACTCCATTTCTGTGCTACTTGCTCTCCCATTTCAGAAAACCCTAACTCCACAAACCTATCTGGTCCAATAGAACTTCTAAGCTGCTCTCTTGCTTCTGCAATGTGTGAATTAACACATCCCACAGAACCACCATCCTCACAGCTGCAAGCTTCTCTTCCACTCCCAACTTCTTGACCACAACTGATGGATGAATCCATGTATGGCATTGGGATAACACAGGTACCAATCAACCTCTTCTCGTATTCGTCACCTGTAAGATCAGACTTTGAATCTGACCCAGACACATATGATATAACCTCCACCTCCCGTGGTCTCCAAGGTGGAACAACGGCTTGATGCTCAGGACCAATGGAAACAGATTTTTGGGGGGCATGGTCCAATAGTAGAGAATATATTTCTTCACAGTACGTCAGTATTCTTCGCTGATGATTTACAGGGTTAAAAAAATCTGAAGAAATAGAATAATGTCGAGGAGATTTAGATGGGGACCCCTCTTCAAGGGTCTTATTGTTGTTCGTCCCAGAGGAGAAGGATAAGCAACGAGGAATACTAGTATCAAAGTCATCACTGCTTCCATGAGGCTCTGAGAAAACTCCACTTGAATGCTTTTCGTCACTTTCTGTATCATTCTTTTGAAATTCATCGCCTAATAATCATAATGGAAAATTAAATTGCCATCAGAGTTATCGAGACAACTCTAATTACGAAATAATCAGATAAAAACTGTTTTGCAGCTGATCTTATTGAATCAATTATCAAGAACACACAAAACCTACATGAAATAATTGTCCCAAATAATTATATCTATCACTTCCCAAATTTTTCAATATCAGAATCAATACTAGCTGAATCATCATAGCTTAAAATCTTCAGACATTTACAGTTTAGTGAACCGGATACAAAAATAAATATTTTATATATTATTTACTTATAACTGCTCAATCTGCATCTGTCATATTACCATCCTGCAAGATTGTAAGTTTTACAAACTACTAGTCTAAGACCCTTATTAAAAACTTCCACATAATATCATGGCCAAACTCGCACCTAGAGCATAATGATATTGTAGAGAATCTTCCGGGATAACAGATTCTGAAAATGACAGTATTTGATTACTCTGTTCAACGACTTGTTTCAAGTGCTTGGAAGAGATCTCCAGTGGTTCTCCATCATCAAAAGGCTGTTTCTGCACCATTTTGAAAGCAGCACCAACTGTGATCTGAGGGAAAAATATGTTAAAAAGATGCCAGAAATCCCATCAACAAATAAAGAATCAGATCGAGGCAAAATGCACAAAAAATATTACATCAATCATACAAAGTAGGTAGAGGGACAACACAGTTTCCTTAAACCAAAAGCAATCTAGAGAAAATCAATGCTCGAGACCTTGAAATGGTCTTAATCAAATACTTCTCTCGTCTTTCTAACAAAAGCACCTTGAATTCCAAATATAGCTTAATTTAACAGGAAAATATCATAGACAGGTAAGAGTTTGAAATTTTTTCTTCACTAAATTTCTTCGAGAGCATTTTCAGCATCTCTCCTTCAATCCTCTATCGCAATTGGGAGTGCACATGTGTGTTTGACTGACATACTCATCCATGTTTGGACTACCTTTGTTATCCTATTAATAATAGCAAGTTCAATTCTAGTATCAACGAAACCAAAAAAAAAAAAAGCTCATGGTGAGAACTGAGAAGAAAAAACAGAAGAGAGCGGCTTAATCAGAACAATATACAATCACTTGAAGGGAATTTGCCCATGCATGTTCAAATCAATTCTAAAACTAGACATGCCAAACTCACAACAAGAATACGAATATTGACCCTTGGAAAGAAACAAGAGTGTCCAACTCTAATATACTTGCTTATCTAGTCTTATTCTACCTACGAAAGAAAAGAATATTCTTCTAAAGCATTCTCAGAGAAACATGAGGACCTGAAAGAGACCATTATCGAGTGAATCAGCAATTAGAGGAAACTGGTGGTATTTAGAATATAATATACTTTGAAATGTTAAGTTCTAGACTTCTAGAGATGTCATCAGCGTATAATAACATCGTGTTTTAGAGTGCCCTACGGGGAAGGGCATAAAGGTAAATATGTGTCTTTGGG